>NC_143584.1:61004207-61314529 GCF_048544385.1 Mastigoproctus giganteus | reverse complement strand
CTTAAATTTATTTAGACTATCAACTTCCACAACGAGGGATGGAAGTCTCTTCCACCAACCAACTACCCTCTGGCTAAAGGCAAATTTCCGCAGATTTATCCTACATCTGTCTTTCCTCAATCTGAATTTATGCCCCCTCAGGTGATTATTCTGAGCAAAAGGAGAAGTTTCATTGGCATTGAGCATGCTCAAACCATTCAAGGCTTTATACACCTCTATCAGATCACCGCGCCAGTGCCTAGTCTCCAGACACTGTAATTTCGAAAACTTAAGCCTTTCTTCATAAGAGCAACCCTTTGTTCCATTCACTAATCTTGATGCCCTTCTCTGTACTCATTCCAGCAGCTCTACATACTTCTTGAAATGAGGTCTCCAGACCTGTAGGCAGTACTCAACGTGGGGCCTGACCATTGCCTTATACAAGAGAATAACTACCTCCTTATCCCTGCTAGAAGAATTCCTGTATATCATTGACAAAACACCATGAGCTCTTCCAGCCCGTCTGCACTGCTCAGAGAACTTCATATCTGCCTGCACAATTACCCAAAGGTCCTTTTCATTCTCTACCACTGTCAGTGTAGTACCACAGAGTTGCTGTTTCCCATATGTAGTACTTTACATTTGTCAATGTTCAACTTCATTTGCCACCTCTCAGCCCATCTGCTCAACCTTTCCAGAGCCTGTTGCAGCAGCATAGCATCAGTAGTATCCTTAACAACCCTGCCAACCTTTGTATTGTCTGCAAACTTAGATATTATGCTTGATAAACCATCACCAATATCATTTATAAATACAGAAAAACAATAATAGACCCAACACTGAAACCTGAGGGACTCAACTAATAACATTACTCCAAGATGAGCAGTGTCCATTGATTACCACTCTCTGTCTTCTCCCCCTCAACCATCCCTTTATCCATAGCAGCAATTTGCCTCCAATGACACACTGCTCCAATTTGTGTAGCAGTCTTCCATGTGCAACAGTATCAAAAGCCTATCTAAGATCCGAATATATAATATCAAAGTTATTCCCTGCATCCAATTCTTTTGTGACTGCATCATAATATCCAATCAAATTGGTCAGGCAAGACTTTCCCCTTTACAAAACAATGCTGTGTCCGAGCTATAACTGAAGTCTTGACTACATGGTCCAGCAGGGCTTCTTTAACCAGAGCCTCCATTAATTTTCCTAGAACAGAAGTGAAACTCACAGGTCTATAATTACTTGTTCAGCCTTTGTTCCTCCTTTGTGAATTGGGGTCACATTTGCACTTCTCCATTCTATGGGTACCTCCCCTGAGTCCAAAGAAGATCTCATAATTATGGTTAAGGGTTTACTTACTTCCTTTGCTGGCTCCTTTAATATAACCAGATAGATCCCATCCATCATAATGGTTATTATGATGTGGTTACAAAGGAGCTGGATGAAAAAAATAATTTTGATATCATATATTTGGATTTCAGGAAAGCTTTTTACACTGTTGCGCATGGAAGACTATTGTACAAATTGGAGCAGAAAGGTATTAAGGGTAAGTTGCTACAATGGATAAAAGGATGGTTAAGTGGGAGAAGACAGAGGGTGGTAATCAATGGGTGCTGCTCTTCATGGACTAATGTTATTAGTGGAGTCTCACAGGGTTCGGTGTTGGGTCCACTGTTGTTTTGTATATTTATCAATGATATTGATCAATGTATATAAGGCTTAATGTTGAAGTTTGCAGATGATACAAAGGACGTATCATCTGCAAACAGATGACAGTAATGGCAGTGTGCTACTGCAACAGGATCTAGATAATTTGGGCAGATGGGCTAAGAAGTGGCAACTGAAGTTTAACCTTGACAAATGCAAAGTACTGCATATGGGTAGAAGTAACCCTAGAGAAACATACCAACTGTGTGGTACTACACTTAAGGTGGTAGAAAATGAAAAAGACCTGTGAGTAATTGGGCAGTCAGATATGAAGTTTTCTGAGCAATGCAAACAGGCTGCCAGGGCACGTCATGGGGTTTTGTCAATGATATATAGGAATTTTGCTAGCAGGGAGGAGGAGGTGATTGTCCCTCTGTATAAAGCAATGGTCAGGCCACGCCTTGGGTACTGTGTACAGGTCTGGAGGCCTCATTTTAGGAAGGATGTAGATTTACTTGAGCGTGTACAGAGAAGGGCAACAAGATTGGTGACGGGAATGAAGAGATTCTCTTACCAAGAGAGGCTTAAGTTCTGCAAATTGCAGTGGCATTTGACTAGGCACCTGCGCGGTAATCTGGTTGAGATGTATAAGGCCTTGAATGGGTTGAGCATGCTGAATTCTGATGGGATCCTTCCACTTGTTCAGATTACGAACCTAAGGGGGCATAAATTCAAATTAAGAAAGGACAGATGTAGAATAGATGTGCGGAAATTTGCCATTAGTCAGCGAGTGGTTAATTGCTGGAACAAACTTCCATCTGTCGTTGTGGAAGTTGATAGGTAAATAATATAAACAATATAAACAATATTTTTGTAAATAATATACATACAATTGTGCTATGCATATTATGACTTTATCTTAAGAAAAATACATACAGTAATCACTTATTTTTTTCTGCACCTTCTTCCGGCTGATAATTTTGTTTTCAACATTTGTTTGGAGTGAAGAAACCATCGAAAGTCCTTCAATATCTTCTTCAGCAAAAAACATTTTTAAACGATTTATTTGTATGAGTGCTTCTTCTATTTTCATCAGTGGTCCGTCATTAATATGTTCTTCGACAGAATGACCTCCTTCCATTTCTTCATCCTCATGGGGAACTTCTTGAAAAATATCGATGATAATGTCGTTGATATCTAGAGCACCATCTTCTGTAGTGAGGTTCGAGTCTATATCTTTGTAGCCAGGGTCACTTGTAGCAGAAGTATCGTACATTATCAATAGATGTTGAAGTTCTTGTTCTTCTTGGTGCTCCACATTGCTGTTCACAACTTCAATTTTTGCGTTTGAGAAGCCAGACTTTACAAAACAGTTCACGACAGTTTGTTTTTTAATTGCGTTTACTGAAGAGGAAATCCATTGAATCGCATCTAGGATGCTGAGTTTCTTTGCAAGGTCACTCGCACATGTTACATCGTTCATGTTTGCAATGAGATGTCTTAAAACACGTTTTCTGTAGTGAAGTTTAAAATTTTTTATTATCCCTTGATCCAAGGGCTGACACTCTGCAGATGTGTTTGGTGGCAGAAAAACGATTTGAATGATACAATTCAATGTGCGGGTGAGATGCAGCATTATCCATGAAAAGAATAATTTTTCTGTTTTGATGAATCATATTTTGGTTAGGGTGACTTATCAATTCGCTCATGATATCTCGTGTCATTCACGCTTTTTTATTAGACTTCCAATCAACATTCAAGATTCAACTTTATGCCCTTGAAATAACGAGGATTTTGTGGTTTTCCTAAAACAAGAGGTTGTTCAAAGTCTCCCAGCATATTTGTACACAATAGTACAGTCAAGCATTCCTTAGAAATTTTTCCACCCTGGCACTTTTCGTTTTTTAGACTCATTTTTTTTCAGGAAGAGCTTCAAAAAACAACCCTGTTTCGTCACAGTTGTAAATATCCTTAGCTTCAAAATCACGACATAAATCTTCCAATTTGACGGTCCACTCTGTTACAACCCCAGTATCAACAGATCCACCTTCACCACTTACGGTTTTCCAAGAAATTTTATACTGAGTTTTGAACTTGTCTAGCCATCCCACAGAAGCTTTGAACTTTGAATTGAAGTCCAACAGTTTTCGGGAATGATTTTTGAACCTGATCATTTACGTGTTGCCAAAATTGTTTGAGCAGTTCATTTTTTTTCTTTAGGATGTCGCTTACCTGCATCTTCCCGATTTTGAATTTTGCAGCGAGATTGCGAACACTATTTTTTTGCCGATCATACGCATTAATGAGTTCGACTTTATCTTTTGAAGTTAAATGTTTACGAGAAGACATTGTGCACTTCACACGACACTGAACAAAACTGAAAATTGAAACTCAAAAGGCGAAAGGCCGACAAAATCCCCTCTGCACACACCAAATTCATCAGAAGTTTACACATGCCTTAAAAAGGGTTTAGAACCGCGACGTAAACCTTGATAAAATTCAGAGAATCGGAAATAGAAAATAATTGAGGCAATAGGTGGAAGAAATGTTCCTAGAAAAAGGGCCGTGAACTCGCCCGCTGTCCGTTATTGGGAGATCAAATTAAGTGCTAATCTAAACGAAACAGTGCAGATTGCCTGTCCGCGTCCGTTACAGAGAATGTCCGCTAGACAGACGCTGAAAACACGTTAAAACCAATAGGGGAGAGTTGGGGAATTTGAAAATGTCCGTTGTAGAGAGATGTCGTTAAAGAGAGGTGTCTGTTAGGAGAAGTTTCACTGTATTATAATTAACTTATATCTTTCTAGTGTAATGGTAGAACCTATCTATGGACAAATTCAATGGAAAAGTTTGGTGAAATTTAAGCAGTTTCTCTTGATTTTTCAAAGGCTTTTGAATAAGCTTTCATCTTGTGATTTGCCAACCGTTTTTTGTAATGGGATATCCAGTTTGCTCTCTGACCACTCACTGAAGGTGATGGTAGATGGCTCTCTATCTTCTAACTTCTCCAATAATGCTGGTGTTCCCCAAAGTTCAGTTCTTTCTCCCACTCGTTTCCTCTTATATATTAATGACCTTCTTTCATTGACTGGAAATCCTATCCATAGTTTTGCTGATGATAGCACATTGCATTCCACATTCCATTTGAGACACCTTACTCTGCTCAAACAGCTTCAACTTCTCAAATATTCACTACCAATTCCTTAAATACTAATCTCCAGGTAATTCTCCAGTGGGGCAAAGATAACTCAGTTGATTTCAATCATTCTAAAACTCTTTCCCGGCTTTTATCTCACAAAAAGAATTCTTCTGCTCCTATGCGTATCTTCAACGACACTCCGATTTGTAGACAAGATCATATATATCTCTATTGGGGATTACCTTGACTTCCAATCTCTCTCTCTTGGCATAAGCACATAACAAATATTGCTTCTTCTGCATCTAAAAAAACTGGGTTTTCTCTTTCACTCTCAGTGTTACTTCTCTTCCAAACAGCTGTTCACTCTGTACAAATCATAAATCTGCCCTACCATGGAATATTGTTCCCACATCTGGGGTGGTGCCCCGAAAACCTCTCTCAGGCTTCCAGATTCCATTCAAAAGAGGGCAATTATGTTAATTAATGACTCATCTCTAAGAGAGTCTCCCCACTCTCTGTCATAGACATTCTGTTTCTGTTGCATGCCTTTTCATAGATACTTCCATGGGCACCATTCTTCTGAATTCGCTTCTACAATTCCTGCTCTCTCTTTCAAAGCAGTCCGACCACATGCCACAACCAGTCAACATCAATTTACTCCCCAACTTCAAACTCACAGAGCCAACTTTTGTACTTCCTTATTTATTCATTCAATTTGCGTTTTCTGGGAAAATCTTCTTTCATACATATTTCCTGAAAATTACAATCTACAGAAGATCAAGTCTAAAAAAAAAAAAAAAAAAATCAATCAGATTCTCAAATTTAAAACACAGAATTACCAGAAAAGCAACAGCTAATCGTTTCCATTCCTCAAGCTGCTCTCTCTTTTTTTTATCCCAAGAATAAAAAACCCAGCCACTGATAGCATTACTGTACAAACTTCTGTACTAGCCACAACTTCTGTACAAACAGCATTCCAACAACATGCTCCCCATGCAGATCAATAAGCAGCTGATGCTGCTTGCTCTATTGCTAATCCAGGTTACAGACCAAAAGGGAATGACATGTGCACATGGTTCTCGAAACTAACCTTAATGTAACTAACACTTTAGCATTTTATTGTCCACCTTTTGTATATTTTTATCTCACAAGTTCTGTTCACAACAACTGTAGTTTTCAATAAACTTTTGTGTTAGAAAAAATAAAAATGTCATAAAACCCCTTTCATAAATTAAACTAATATATCAATTCCCCAGACAAAAATTCCTTCTAGTCTCATTTCAACACAAAAGAACTGTCACAAATTTGGTTTAACGCTTTTACCTGTTCTTCCGTCAGATGTAACAAAGTTCTTGTATAAGGCAGGACATCAGTATCTTCTATTCTCCATATTGCTTGTCCATTAATTTCTCCAACTTTCAGTTTTTTTGTTATTACTATTAGATATGGCCCTAAGATAGTAATAAATAAAATATGAAATAGTATTACAAATTTTATTACATTTACTGTATTTTAAATAAAATACATTATTATTACAAATGAAATTAAGCATAATTTATTATGATTTAATATACGTACAAAATCATCTTTGTTTTGAAAGCAAAAGTTGAAATAATATTCCAGTTTTGTTTCAAGAAAAACAGAAAACTTCGGATAACATTTAAATCCTATTTCAAAATGCATTTTTCTGTGTAAACAATGTGGCACTATACAAACAGTCCTTAAGATTATGAAAAAATAACTTGAAAAGGTCAAACCACATTTCATCTCTCCCTGCAAATGTTCAAGATCTGGAATATGCCATCTGCTGTCAAAAACACACTGGCAAAGTACGCCAAGAATGATAATAAAATGGATGCAGCTTAAAGCTGACGCAGCTTAACTGATAACAATAACCAATGGAACAAGGATACAGCTGTTCCGCACTGTTTATTGATGCAGAGAGGTAATGTGTTCATAAAAAGGTGGAAGTGGACAAAAAGAAAACACGAAAATCAAGCAATAAAATACTGACAGCGTTCTATTTCTACCAGAAAGAGAAAAGTTCTTCATTCAATATAAATGAAACATAATGTTTCTGGAAATCCATATAAACCATAAAAACAAATAAAGAAAATATTAAAATCAAAAATTAGAAAAGGGTTACTGCTCTACCATAAAACAGTCAGATTAGCAGGAATACAGATATACTTTCTTTCATGGAGTAATGACACTAACAATCATACAAACTGTACAAAGCAACAGCAATAACTGGACATGCAACATGTCAGAGTTACAGAACAAATCGGGATGTTATGTAATCACTTCCACTGTATGTACATAAAACGTAATAACATAAACTGTAGTTGATTACAGGTATCAGGTGTATACTAAGAGGGTGTATACTAATACCATTGTTTCTAGGTATTAATACAGTGGACCCACGCTTTATGATTGGCTCACTTTACGATCAAATCACTTTACGATGGACTCTCCTTTCGCTATATGATATGCAGTAAGCGCCAGTTATCGTGATCCCGTTTGCGAATTGAATTTTAATTCTATTAAATGGTGATTCTGATAAGCGAAAATAGGAGGAATATTATCCACAGGCTATAAAAGTAAAGATATAAAGCACATAGTTACTTATTACCTTGCCAATTAACAAAATTAAATGATATGTGAAAATCAGAAGAATATTTTCCATAGGTTAGCAAAATAAAAATAAATTTACGCTTACATACATAGCTTAATTACCACTGTAATATGTACATGCTAACTGATATTAGTTAGCACATGGCACGCATAAAATTGTAGGCACCTCTGTAGCCAGGTGGGAAGGAGCAGCAGTGCATAGCACATGCTTCTTGATTAGTCCGGGGTTCGAGCCCGTCACCACCAAATATGGAGGATGCGGAAAGGTCAGGGAATGACCACCGCATATCCTGGAGCAATATGGCCTTAGTTGCTAATGCTCCTAAAAACCAAATAACAAACAAACAGCATAAAATTGCAACTAACATGATACATGCAAGTGAGATATGGAGTAACAAGTTTACGAAAATTAAAAAATAGGAATGAAGAGAATATTCTGAAAATTTATTTATTATTATTTTTTTTTGATTGAAGATTCCATGGAAGGGAAAACACATTTCACCATAATAATGTCAATACCCACAGGATTCAAAATTGATTCTTATAACCAAACATATGATAACAATGAAGGTTTAGTGCATATTATTGATTTGAATTGATTTTCTGAAATTTGATTCTATAAAACGGCTGATTCTACTAAACAATGATCATGTAAGAGGCACCTAAATATTTCACTTTATGAGTGGCTTGACTTATGATTTCTCCAACAGGACCACATGATCCTTCCTCTCAGTTATATGTAAATGTGTTGGCCACGTGTTTTGTTGAAGTGATTTTTTTTGTTGTGCTTTAATCAATATATTTGTTTCAATCAATTTTTTTAATCAATATGTATACAACTGCCATTATAAAAATCACCTTTTAGAGATATTTGAGCATGATCAATGCTGATGGGATTCTTCCTCTTGCTCAGAATAATCACCTGAGAGCATAAATTCAAATTGAGGAAAGACAGATGTAGGATAGATGTGTGGAAATTTGCCTTTAGCCAGCGGGCAGTTGGTTGGTGGAACAGACTTCCATCCCTTGTTGTGGAGGTTGATAGACTAAATAAATTTAAGGCTCAGCTGGACAAGTATTTCGAACGAACGGAGGGGTGAAGTGGAAGTTTTTTTTTTTTTGGCTGATGCTGCATAAGCTTGCTTTCTTGCATCATATGCCTCTACTAACGCTAATATCAAGGCCGCCGTAGCCTAGTGGTCAGGCACGCGGGTGCATAAGTACACGTGCCTTGAGTGACCGGGGGTTCAAACCCGTGACTGCTGAATACGGTGCTGTTTCTTGTATTCTGTCTATCTTGTGAACTCCTCTGACTGTTTGGTCATCCCTGAGTATAAACAGAAAATTTATTTTATTTTATATAAATAGCTAAGTTATATAGAAAAAATTTCAACTTCCAAGGTCTTGGAACGAATTACCAAAAAACGATGTGTCATTGAGTTCACATTGAATGGACTTCATAAACATGATAACATTACTATATGCTATACGTGACGTATAGTATATTAGGTGAATGACTTCAGAGTGCTACACAGAGACAACAAATATAAGGTTTAGTGGAAGTAAATGGAAAAATATGTTCAACTGACAAACATATAATATACTGAATTAGTGTCTATTTTTGCTGAAATGAAAGTACATATATTATTTTCAGTAACCTTGTATTCATTTTCAGTGCATACTTGTAACTGTTCATCAAATATTTACTACCATAAATAGTAAATTTACAGCATTTAATAAAAATATATACATGTAAACATAAATAGGTGTTGAGAAATGTGAGTGAAAAGTGATGTTTAATGATCAGAAAAATGATCAGATAAAAGCAAAAAAAAATTGGATTGGATGTGTGATATGAAGTGAGCTATTAACTTTGGAGGGAAAAGTTGAGGGGGAAAAGAGGTCAAGAGGGAAATGCAAAAAGACAATTCTGTACTGTAAAATGGCATCATAAAACTCACTTGACAGAAAGTAGGGCAACTGACTTGGGCAACTGATCATAATTGTAGACAGAAAGTCTACAATTATGATCAGTTGCCCAAGTCTTAAGAGTGTATTATACGGAGGGTTAGTTTGCAAGGTGTAGCGAGTTGGGTGTAATTCAGAAAGACTTCAAGTTGAATGGAGGCTACACAAAGTACTTTTCTCAAGTGTGGAAATCAGTATACAAGATATATTTTAGGTTATTTTGAAGGTTAAGAAGGCAGGATAGAGTGACTTAACATCTACAGTTGATGAAGTGAGAATTGAGATTTTGAGAAAGGCGAGTGAGAACTGATGTTTAATGATTGGAAAGCAGAAAAGAAATTGGATTGATGTGCTGTACAATAGGGTTCAAAGAAAGTGCATCACCTCTTAAAATTGTAATTGTCATCCGAATAACATAAGTATATGGCAATATTTCTCACAAATTGCATCAGATAAGATTGACACGTTTGAGTGATGATGTAATATTGCATCAGCTGTTACTTTCAGCTATATAAGCATGCTCTGCAAGAGTTGCAGTCATTCCTTGCTTTTGTCAGGATGGCAAGTTACGTTATGTGCAGTTGAAGCCACAAAGAAAGAGTGCTATTGTTGCTTTACATACATTGAATGCAAACGAGTCTCTACGCCAAAACAGGACGGTGTTTTGAAGCACTTATGCCTTAAAAACTGTAAAAAATGAAAAACTGAACAAATTGAGGGCTTCTGGTACATTTCAGCCATAACTGTTGTGTTTACCAAAACTGTTGTATAAAGGTTGCAATTGCTTATTTTTGAATATTTTCAAAGCACCTGTCAAATATTACTTAGCTTTGCCTCAACTATTAATAAATATCTTTTGTTTATATTTCTATTTGTGATGCTAGTCATTAATGTAACATACCATCGTGAAAAAGGATTAGAAATGTGAAATTCATAGGTGATGCACTTTCTTTGAACACCAGTGTAAGGTGAGATACTGATAAAGATACAATGGAGGGGAAAGAGGCTGAGAGGGAAATTAAAACTATTATAGATGAATTGAAAGGGGATGGCTGGATAGAGAGACATGGATAATCAATAATAATAATAATAATAAAAATTAAGGTTATTTTATAAATAGTAAATAAGCACTTTCAAAATGTATTTCAGTATTGCAATACACAGAACAAAGAAAGGGAGAGGTCATATAATGCATCCCGCAGCAGCACCCTTTCGTTAATAACAGCTCGTCAAAGGTGTTATTAATGAAAGAGTACAGGGAGAGTTGTTCAAAAATTAGCAATGCTCCTTAATTTGGTATACGAGGCCTGTCCCAGACATCCATCCAGTTATGACAGGATAGGACTTGCTAACTGGGTGTCTGAATGTCTAAGAGTTACAGTATAACTGATATTCAGGTCCCATTTGTGAGGCAAGTGATTTCAACAAAGTGTGATCATTCTACAACCACAAAATCATCTGCATGCACATTCACAATGCTCTTGTTCGGCAAAATGGCCACGGGCAGAAACGGCCTGAGCACATGTTTGTAGTGTGGCCAAAGTGGCAACACTTAAAACATTTGGTGACTGCCACATACTGCCTGAAATGGTGGCTTCCCCATTGTATGTATATCCTATTCTGGTTGCTAATTATGGGCCATGGAGGCACAATATGGCCTTAGCAGCCCTTTTGCTATTAAACAACAAACCAACAGCAATGGACCATGGTGAGGGAGCAAGCTCTACAATCCAGTTTATGGCATTTCCACTTGTAGTTTTCATCTGATATTTTGGAAAGACTAGTTTTTCTGCTTCACAGTCTGGGAAACGGTTATGCAAATTCCTGTGGAAAAGCTCTTCCTTGAATTTGTCTGCTGTGAGTTATCTGTCGACATCATAAATGATGATTGATGGGTCCCTTCTTTCTGAGTGTCTCAGCTACCAGTCCTAGTGATATGATTCTTATATTAGTCAGTATGCGGGCTGTGTCCTCTTTGGTCTCTGTTTCGATTATTATGCCTGGTATTTCTGGTTTTTCCTAATCGATTTGAGTTTGGTTGTTTTAAGGTCTCCACTCAAGTTGGTTATAACTGCAATCTTAATTTCTTCACTCGTCTTTGGAGCATCCTCTGTGGTAGGCTTCAGGACTACAAGGTTGGGTTTTGGAAGGAGCACCTTTGTCTTCTGCAGTGTTTATTTTGAGGCAGATGTGGAGTTTTGTGTTGGATTCCTCAGTGCGGCGGTGTAGCTAGGGATACGCTGTAGCATTTGGTTTCACCTACCATCAAGATATGCCTCTAATCCTGTTGCATTTTTCTCTCCCTCAAGATGTACATTCAATAAGACTGTCTCCAGTTTAGTCTAAAGGCCTACTATCTCTCCACACAGCAAAGGGTAATTTGGCTGCTGGACTCTTTCGTTATTTTTTCTAGTTGGATCTGAAGGGTCAGGACCTGCTGAAGCACTGGGCCACCCACGAGGGTCGGGTCAATATTTTATGTGTTGATTCTGTTGTCGTGTTTATTTCATAATTTGCCCTACTTGAAGGTCTGGGTTGCCTTGGGCATCTTTTGGTTCGCTTTGCGACTGTGTTTCTCTTTCCGACTTGGTACCTTTCTTCTTGGTCATTAACAGCTTCAGCATGGCCTCTTTTATCCCACTGGCTGAAATACACATGGCTGTCACTGAAGTGCCACTGTCTGCTATGCTGCATAGTGTTTTCATTCCTAATTCACTTTGACCACTACAAAATACTCGCTTCATGTCATTTCCTATCTTAATTTTTACTGAAGTAATTTTATATTCCTCAGCCAACTCCATATCACTCTGAACATTTTTCTTAACTTTACTTAATTCCTCATTCGAATCATTCTCAGGAGTATGAATCTTAACTTTTCTCCTATTGCATCTTCTTAAAGCAGATGTACTGCACGATGATCACAGTGATCCAACTGAACTTTCTTCCCCACCATACCATTTTTGCCTTTGATGGAGTGTTTTGATAGGATATTCAGACATTATACATAGTGTCAGAAGTGTAGTACCCTCATCATCCCTATCATTCTCACTTCCAATTCTGCCAAAATGACAGCATTACCAGAGAGAACCTACTCCCATTTCATCATTTTCTCACCCGCACCTCCGGAGATCAAAGTCTCAGAAGATTTTCTGCTTACACTCTTTGACAATTTTCCTCGTAATATATTTTGATTGTGAAATTCCAATTCTTCCTCAATTTATGTGTGAAATTTGCCGACTTAGTGGTCTCTCTATTAACATTAGACTCCTTTTTTTTTTAAATCCATAAAACCTCCAAATTTCATCACATGTGAGACCACCCCTGTGTGATTCTGACTCCATTTGACAAACTTTTTTTATATATATATAAAAAACAATGCATGTATATGCCTTTACTAATTAAACCTCAAAGTGTCTTTAAAAATTATTATTTTTTTCGATAAGACGATGTTTTGTCCAAAAACTGGATACAACTAATCAGTGTGACAAACCACTACACCTAATTAAAGTCTCCTCCACCCATACCTTACAGAATATAAATAGCAGCTCTGCAAACTTTTAAATACCAACGGACAGCTGGAATTGACAGTTAACACACCTCTAACTGCCAAAACACACATATCGTCAGACTATATAATCTATACACACATAATCTCAACACACTATACCGAGTTTCACAAAAGAATGTAAAATAAACAACTTAAAACCATATTTATAAATGCATTTAATAGGAGCACATATAATATCAATCTTCACAGCTAACCACTAGTGGAACTCACCTGGAATGGATGGGATTGGGGCTCACAATACTGGTCAAAATCTTAATACCAGTATTTCGGTATTTTTAATTTATGAAACTGGGATAGCAGTATTCCAAAAAAAAAAAACATTTTTTTGCAATAAATTTTGATGACAATTAGGTGCAATAAAGTAAAGAAAAAACAAGTAATTACTTGAATTCATATTTTTAAATCAAACTTTTATTATAATAATAAATATTCTAGCAAATATTTTTTAAAATACAGTTATTTTAAAAACAAAAAAAAATAAGCATCCACACTACCTGTCTGAATAAAGTGAGCTCTTAAGAAACTCAATAGCGTTATCGCTTAAACTGGATCTAATTTTGGTACATATTTAATTAGCGGCAGAAAACAGGATTCTGTACTGGTTAGTGTTTTGTACTGCGATAGTAGACAAGTTGCAGCTTAACAGCCCCCCCCCCCTTTTTCCCTCATCTTCAAAAAATCTTATTTCCTTTTTATTACAAATAAAAAATATTTCCTTTTGACTTCTTATAGCACTATATCTGTATTAACTAAAGAAAGGATCTGATGGTTAAGCTTGGTGAGAAACCCAAATATAATTTGTGGGGGGGGGGTATTTATTTATTTATTAATTTTTATTTCCCTGTACCTTAGTATCACTGTTGGTGGCCATTGTTATGAATTTTGTACAGCAGCTCCCCTCAAGCTACCTGACTGCGTTAAAAAATGAGAATATCCAGGAGCTGAGGGATAGGATATCCCCCCAAACACATATATATATATTATATATTGTATATATATTAGCATTACCATTAGTAGAGGCATATGATGCAAGAAAGCAAGCTGATGCAGCATTAGCCAAAAAAAAAAAAAACTTTCCACTTCACCCCCTCCATTCGTTCGAAATACCTGTCCAGCTGAGCCTTAAATTTATTTAGGCTATCAACTTCCACAACAAGGGATGGAAATCTGTTCCAACTACCTGCTGGCTAAAGGCAAATTTCCACACATCTATCCTACATCTGTCTTTCCTTAATTTGAATTTATGCCCCCTCAGGTGATTATTCTGAGCAAGAGGAAGAATCCCATCAGCACTGAGCATGCTCAAACCATTCAATGCTTTATAAACCTCTAACAGATCACCTCGCCGGTGCCTGGTCTCCAGACACTGTAATTTGCAAAACTTAAGCCTTTCTCCGTAAAGGAAACCCTTTGTTCCATTCACTAATCTTGTTGCCCTTCTCTGTACTCGTTCCAGCAGCTCTACATCCTTCATGAAATGAGGCCTCCAGACCTGTATACAGTACTCAAGGTGTGTACAAGGCAATGGTCAGGCCATTGCCTTGTATAAGGCAATGGCCTGACCATTGCCTTATACAAGGGAATAATCACCTCCTTATCCCTGCTAGAAAAATTCCTGTATATCATTGACAAGTCACCATGATCTACTCTTGCAGCCTGTCTCCACTGCTCAGAGAATTTCATATCTGCCTGCACAATTACCTCCAGGTCCTTTTCATTCTCTACCACTGTCAGTGTAGTACCACAGAGTTGATACGTTGCTCTGGGGTTGCTGTTTCCCATATGTAGTACTTTACATTTGTCAATGTTAAACTTCATTTGCCACCTCTCAGCCCATCTGCTCAACATTTCCAGACCCTGTTGCAGCAGCAGCATAGCATCAGTAGTGCCCTTAACAACCCAGCCAACCTTTGTATTGTCTGCAAACTTGGACATTAAGCTTGATATACCATCATCAATATTATTTATAAATACAGAAAACAAAAATGGACCCAGCACTGAACCATGAGGGACTCCACTAATAACATTACTCCACGATGAGCAGTGTCCATTGATTACCACTCACATTGCTGCTATGGATAAACACCCCTTTATCCGTAGCAGCAATTTGCCTCTAATGCCACACTGCTCCAAATTGCTGCAGCAGTTTTCCATGTGCAACAGTATCAAAAGCCTTCCCATTTTGAATTTGCTGTTGGTAACATCATCAGTTGGTCCCACTGTATAGAATTTAAATACTGTCTCAGACCATCGTAGTCGCCTTTACGAAACCAATAACCCTTCCTCTTACCTCTGATGGTAGTTACCTCTTTGAGTAAATCCCACTTCAGCACACTGTGGTCACTGCCACCTAGTGGTTCCTTTATATGCAGATTCTTAATGCATGAAGAATCACTACTGATAATCAAATCAAGAATATTACTCCCTCTAGTTGCCTCCAGAACATGCTGATATAGAAAACAATCATCCAATAAATCCACAAAAGCCTTGCTAGTGTGTGAGTGACCAACCCACAAATTCCAGTCAATATCTGGGAAATTAAAATCCCCCATTATAAGACTCTCTGATTTACTGGCCCACTCTATTTCCCTGTACATTTTCTTATTACACTCATCAGAGTCATTAGACCTATAGCACACTCCTACTCTCAATTTTGATCTCCCAATCCTTATGTCACACCAAACTGACTCGATACTGCACTGTCCAGCGATGTCGACTGGCTTCACTTCCTTACTTTCTTAACTAATAGCATAACCCCTCCTCCCTTCCAATCCTGTCTATCCTTTCTGTAGATGTTGTACTCCCCAAATTCCGTTCTGCATTCCTTATATCTGTTTGACACCACGTCTCTGATATCTCAACAATATCCACCTTTGATGCTTTGAGCAATACCTCAAATTCATCAAATTTATTTACCAAACTCCTAGCATTGGTGTACATGCAAGTATACATGCACCTGTTCCTATTCTTAGCTACCCTAACACAACCCATGTGTTTACTTGTACTGCAATGACTCCCAGCAGTCTCTGAAACATCCTGCATCTTGTTTTCCAGGCTTCTGCTCATTCCAATAGAAGCAGTGCAAGAATCACTTTCACCTCTGCCAGTGGCTACTGTTAATCTATTAGTCCTTGTATCCCCCCCCCAAGCTACCAGTTTTCCAACCCACCTAACACTGCCTCGATAGCATCAGCAAATATTCTTGCACCTTTTCTATTTAAGTGTATCCCATCCCTGTAGAAACAGTCTCTCCTGTTAACAAGATTAGACCAGGCTGAAAAAAATTCTACCCCTTGAGCTTTGCACAATCTTTCCAGGGTCGAATTGATCGACAAGTCTCTCATCATCTCCCTCCTATCGTGTCTGGGCAGAATTGCAGACACTTTCAAATTCAACCCTAATTCACGGTCTTTTTTCAAAAGTGACCTGTACTGGTTAAGTAATTCTGCCGGTCTCCTACTCTTAATATCATTATTGCCAACATGTACAACTATCACCTTTTGTGCCCTTAAAAGATGATATCCGCTCTACAACGTCATCAACCTTTACCCCTGGCAGACATACCTTGGTCCTATTCCACCTATCCTTTTTACAAAGCATGTTCCCCGTTTCCCTGACAATAGAGTCACCAACAACTACTAGTTCCTGTGGGACCAGCGCATTCTGCCTTGGGGGTTGCCGCTGTGTAGCATGATGACCAAGTGCAAGCTCTGGTGTTGATGTGGGCAGCTGAGAGCTTGATGGGCCCCTCAATTTAGTTCCTTCGAGGGCATCCACCCTGTCCTTCAAGCTCTCATGTAGGCCCATAACAACGCTGAGTTGTCACCTGATTTCGTTACACTCCTTGCATCGCGCACACAAAGACATCCCCTATGGCAATATCATGTCCTGTACCCGATTGCTCCACACACATCAATCAAGCTGTGCATTTTAAAAGGCTTTGATTCAGAGGGCAGCTGCCCCCCTCAGTTCTCCTCTGAGCCACAGCACTCCCATTAGCTTGAGCCTTTTGCTTTGCTGCTCTGGTCTGAGTCATGATTTTGATTTAATTTTAATAAAATTTCAATTTCAGTACAAAAGTATAACCCTAAACTTGTATCCCAACACAGTTATAACGCTATATATATTTTTCAATGCCAAGTATTATCTACGAGTTCCCTTTATATAACTTCCGTATCAAGTTATGTATTAATTAATTATGTTACATTTGTAATCTAAGTTGTTATATGTATTTACTTAAAAGTACAATTTAATTGACAACGAAGTTTAACAAATTAATAGATTTTACTGTTTAATTGACAATATTATATTATATACTATACTATACTTACTAGCATTAGCATTAGTAGAGGCATTTGATGCAAGAAAGCAAGCTTATGCAGCATCAGCCAAAAAAAAAAAAAAAAAAAAAAACCCACTTCCACTTCACCCTTCTGTTCATTCAAAATACCTGTCCAGCTGAGCCTTAAACTTATTTAGGCTATCAAACTCCACTACAAGGGATGGAAGTCTGTTCCACCAACCAACCACCCACTGGCTAAAGGCAAATTTCCGCATGTCTATCCTACATCTGTCTTTCCTCAATTTGAATTTATGCCCTCTCAGGTGATTATTCTGAGCTAGAGGAAGAATCCCATCAGCATTGAGCATGCTCAAACCATTCAAAGCTTTATACACCTCTATCAGATCACCTCGCTGGTGCCTAGTCTCCAGACACTGTAACTGTAATTTGCAAAGCTTAAGCCTTTCTTCGTAAGAGCACCCCTTTGTTCCATTCACTAATCTTGTTGCCCTTCTCTGTACTCGTTCCAGCAGCTCTACATCCTTCTTGAAATGAGGCCTCCAGACCTGTATACAGTACTCTAGGTGTGGCCTGACCATTGCCTTATACAAGGGAATAATCACCTCCTTATCCCTGCTGGAAAAATTCCTGTATATCATTGACAATACTCCATGAGCTACTCTTGCAGCCCGTCTGCACTGCTCAGAGAACTTCCTATCTGCCTGCACAACCACCCCCAAGTCCTTTTCATTCTCTACCACTGTCAGTGTAGTACCACAGAGTTGGTACGTTGCTCTGGGGTTGCTGTTTCCCATAAGTAGTACTTTACATTTGTCAATGTTAAACTTCATTTGCCACCTCTCAGCCCATCTGCTCAACCTTTCCAGATCCTGATGCAGCAGTATAGTGTCAGTAGTGTCCTTGACAACCCTGGCAACCTTTGTATTGTCTGCAAACTTGGACATTAAGCTTGATATACCATCATCCATATCATTTATAAATACAGAAAACAATAATGGACCCAACACTGAGCCCTGAGGGACTCCACTAATAACATTAGTCCACGACGAGCAGTGTCCATTGATTATCACTCTCTGTCTTCTCCCCCTCAGCCACCCCTTTACCCACAGCAGCAATTTGCCTCCAATGTTATACTGCTCCAATTTGTGAAGCAGTCTTCCATGTGCAACAGTATCAAAAGCCTTTCTAAGATCCAAGTATATAATATCAAAGTTATTCCCTGCATCCAGTTCCTTTGTGACTGCATCATAGTATCCAATCAAATTGGTCAGGCAAGACTTCCCCTTAACAAAACCATGCTGTGTCCGAGCTATAACTGAAGTCTTGTCTAAATGATCCTGCAGTGCTTCTTTAAACAGTGCCTCCATTAATTTTCCTGGAACAGAAGTTAAGCTCACAGGTCTATAATTACTTGTGTCAGCCTTTGATCCTCCTTTGTGAATTGGGGTCACATTTGCACATTTCCAGTCTATGGGTACCTCCCCTGAGTCCAAGGAAGCTCTCATAATTATGGCTAAGGGTTTGCTTACTTCCTTTGCTGCCTCCTTTAATATAACTGGATAGATCCCATCCACCCCGGGTGCCTTTCTTGTGTTTATCTTCAACAATTTCTCCTCCACTTTACTCCCAGTTATTTCAAGATTCTGTAGCTTACTGCTAGAGTTGAATACACCTCTGGCATTCCCCTCGCTGAATAACTCCTCATGTGTGAATGTCGATGCAAAATATTCATTTAGTTTGTTAGCTACCTGAGCAGGATTATCAACAGTTGACCCATCAATATCAAGTGGACCAATCTGATTCATCCCCTTCCTTCTAGAGTTTACATAAGTAAAGAACTCTTTGCTGTTTTTCTTTGCATCCCTTGCCAAGTATTTCTCGTAATCTGCCTTCGCCTGCCTAACCTCCTTTGTAACTTGGTTGCATATCAACTTGTATCTATCATAGGCTTCTGTGTCATGTGTTAATTTGTAAGTATCCCATGCATTTTTCTACTCTGCCATATGCCTCATTAGTTCATCTGACATCCATTTTGGCCTAAACCTTGAACAATATTTCTTAGTTGGTATGTAAAGCCTAGTAGCTTCCAAGATAAGTTCTTTGAATGCTTCCCATTTTGAATTTGCTGTTGGTCACATCATCAGTTGGTCCCACTTCAGCACACTGTGATCACTGCCACCTAGTGGTTCATTTATCTGCCGATTCTTAATGCATGAAGAATCACTGCTGATAATCAAATCTAGAGTATTACTCCCTCTAGTTGCCTCCCGTACATGCTGATGTAGAAAACAATCATGCAATAAATCCACAAAAGCCCTGCTAGTGTGTGAGTGACCAGCCCCCAAATTCCAGTCAATATCTGGGAAATTAAAATCTCCCATTATAAGACTCTCTGATTTACTGGCCCACTCTATTTCCCTGTACGGTTTCTTATTATACTCATCAGAGTCATTAGGCCTATAGCACACTCTACTCTCAATTTTGATCTCCCAATGCTTATGTCACACCAAACTGACTCAACACTGCACTGTCCAGCGATGTCGACTGGCTTCACTTCCTTGGTTTTTATGTGTTTCTTAACTAATAGCATAACCCCTCCCCCCTTCCTATCCTGTCTATCCTTTCTGTATACGTTGTACTCCCCAAATTCCAGTTCTGCATCCCTTATATCTGTGTGACACCACGTCTCTGATATCCCAACAATATCTGCCTTTGATGTTTTGAGCAATACCTCAAATTCATCAAATTTATTTACTAAACTCCTAGCATTGGTGTATACGCAAGTACACCTGCACCTGTTTCTATTCTTAGCTACCCTAACACAACCCATGTGTTTACTTGTACCGCAATGGCTCCCAGCAGTCTCTGAAATATCATGCATCTTGTTTTTCAGGCTTCTGCTCATTCTAATAGAAGCAGTGCAAGAACCTCTTTCACCTCTGCCAGTGGCTAATGTCAATCTACTGGTCTTTGTCTCCCCCCAAGCTAGCAGTTTTCCGACCCACCTAACACTGCCTCGATCTAACACTAACACTAACCCTATCTAGTTCGTGATATTACGTTTTGTATAACAAAGGCGGCAAGTTACGAATGGTAAATCTACAGACACTTAAGTATTAATTAACTTCCAAATCTCGCTGTCTCAATTCAGAATAAACTAACAATCCTCACTAGGTCTATAAGGTACTTATAGAAAATAATTTGATGTAACAATTGGTCAATAAAGCGGCCAAATATGGCTAAAAAAACTTCTCGTTCAGCGGAGCTGCAACTTGTAACACGTGGATTTGTTAACCTTACCGATACTTTTATGCAATTACATTGCCGAGTAAAAAATAAATACACTAGATTAATCAGAAAATCAAAAAATAATGCTATACTAGTAAATTTAAATCAAAAGTTTTAGAAAAACAATAATTTTCAAATTAATAAATAAGAAAATCCACTTAGCGGCTTTGAACACGTCTGGCTCCCACTAGCCTCGTCAGCGGACTCCAATTATATGTGAGCTGTCAGTTTCTCAAGAGCAATGACACAAATATAAAACAAAAGTCATTTAGCATACAAATCTACTTTCAATACTTAACTGGTGTTCATTTACATCTAATCTATTCATTTTTCTTATTTAATCTTTTAATATATGCTATCATGTCCATAAAATTTCTCTCGATAACAATCTCAACTCTCTCTACAGCTTCAACCACTAAACTAATTCAATCTTAATCACTTCCTCATATCTCTTAATCACCAATATCAATTCTCTTCACAACAGCAATCCATAAGTCGCTAACTTAAAGCTAACAATTCCATGTAATCTCTCTTAATTTAGCAATATCAATTTTATTTACAACTTCAACCAATAAACCAACTCAATACTAAACATTTCCTTATTTCTCGTGTTTCTTCAAAACCTTACTCTAAAATAATTACTCTACTTTCAGATTAACCTTACTCTACTTTCATATTAACTTCTAGCACAGGAACATGCCCAGCAAAACCCTTCAGTGCTGGACACTCCCGGACCTGAACTGAACCTAGAACTACCACTGCAAGTCTGCAACACCTCCGAACAACAACAACAACCACAAACCCCTATTTTGGTGTGAGCACCTTATTTATTTCCTTCTCATTTATTTATTTATTGAATTGATTGCAAGTTAGAATTGCCCCTTTGTACTATTTTATACACAAGCTTATGTGTAAACTCCAGAGGGGTTTTCACATATTGACATATCTAATTTAAACCTGATCCAATCACGGTGTTAGTCATTAAACTCACTCTTCTTCCTTTGGTGGGAAAAACAGAATATTTTTCCCAGACAATGAAACTCTTTCATCTTTTATCTCAAGATCACCTGTTCACAATACCTTTGAATTGCTCCATAACTTCACATAATAACAGGCAAAGTGCCATTAGACCTATATTTTGTCAAATGGCACTTCACCATAGTGGTTAACATAAAGCAAGAACACTTGATAAACAGTGAAAAACATCTCTTTATATGATATTCCACATAAAGAGATGAAATGGCTTGAACCAAAATTACAAATGCTACTTTTATAGACTGGTCATGGATCTATTTCTGGAAAGCTATACAAGTTGGGAACATCATCAGATGACAGGTGTCATTTTGGAGATAGAGCAACATGGTATCACAGTGCGTTCCATTGCATTGAGTAAGCAGACCTCAGGATGGAATTTCAAGAACCAGCTAAAGAAATTGGCAAAGGGGAAGACAGCAAAGAGGAGTACATGTTGAAAAAAAGAAAGGTATTCAAATCATTTCAGCATATTATTACTATTATTACTACTAGCCACATAGTGCAAGGAAGCTTGAGGCTTATGTTGCACCAGCCAAAAAAAAAAAAAGTTTCCAAGTTACCCACAGAAAGAGAGTCAAAAGAGAAGGGGAATCACCAACCAGAAAGAGAAGAATGATGATGTGGCAGGTGAAATTTTCAAAAAGAAGAAGAATATTACTGCAGCTTCAGAGTTTGCAGTAAAAAGTATCTACATCACATAGTAATGAAAGACAGGAGGTTTTTACTTATGTAACTAGCTAGATAAACTGTAATAGCTGAAAACTTAGAATGAATATACTTTATGCAGGGCAAGTTCTCATATGCAATAAAGTTCTGATTTAAAAGGTGGGATCTTGTCCTGCAGTGTATTTTATCTATTTCGAGAGATGCAATATACATATATTGTATCTGTGTCAGGACAGTGGCAGAATTGGAGAACTGGACATCACGAATAAAATATGCATATACAGGCAGTTCCCACTTTATGAGTTTTTACTTTACAAGTTCACGGATTTACAAGTTTTTTATTTTTTTTCAAGTATCAACAAAATCGAAAATATGAACATTAATTTCAAAAAAATGAATGTTAAACATTCATAAATACTGCATTTTAAACCACACTCATAGCTATACGGTACAGTGTACACCCTACTTATGATATTAATCCGTTCCAGAGACACCATTGTATCGTGAAAATATTGTGAAAATATTGTAATGTAAACCCAATAACACATTGTTTTTTGGTAATTCGTTCCACGACCTTGTAAGTTGAAATTTTCACTATTTAACTCTCTGAAAGGTAATTTTTATAGTTTAAAATGTATTACAATAGTTACCAATTCAAATTATTAAAATGCACTACACTTTCATCGTTATCATATGTTCCATTATAAGAATCAATTTTGAATGCCGTTCTGATATTTTTCTAAAACACATTTCTCGAGGCCACTACCATAAAACAATAAAAATAATTTACACTTTCCGGTTTATTGGGCTTTTCTGTTAGTGCAAGCGGGTAGTAAACTCCATGTTATTGCATTTGCAAAAATACCGATAGCTGGAATTGTGTGATTTTTTATGTTATTATGGTGAAATGTGTTTCTCCTTTACTGAAATCTTCAATCGTATAAAAACACATAAAATAAATTTTCAGAATCTTCCTTTAATTCTCTTTTTTATTAAACTTTGTAAACTTACTACTCAACGCAAATCGTGTTAGTTGCAATTTGTGCATTCCGGTAAAAAATGCTTATGCATGCTTTTGAAATTTATAAAAAAAAAAGATTATCTTAGAAACAAATGCCTCTTGAAGCATTTCTGAAGAAGACAACTCCTTGTGCAACAAACCAACAAGTGCCAAGTCAATAATGAGTGATCGACGAGTGTGCATTTAGTCGATGACGATGATGAAGAATAAACATTCTTTAACATTTGTAAGTCATAAATAATTTCTCTATTATTATGATTAAAGAGGACTGTGCGCTCTGGATTCATTATTAATATCAAATTACTGTTGCTCAGAGCAAAACGGATACAAAAATTGTGACAAGATTGTGACAAGTTTAATAATAGGAAATATACATATATTAGATTTGATACATACAAATAAAACCTTTCGGTTGTTTTGTCAACCTTCCTCAGTTAAACTGACAGTTAAGAATGGAGCATGAGGGCATGTACTGCCAATATTGTATGTGAAGTGCGTGATTGATTGTTGGATTTTGAAGCCTGTGGCTGTGATGTATGCGGAGGTTGCCAGCGCTTGTCAATGGACAGGATTGCTGTTTCGGTGATAGGGTGGACTTGACATCCACTGTTCCTGTTCACTGAGGTTTTGGAGCATTTGAGGTTTAGCGACTCCAACCAGGCACGTCGCCGATAGTGGCAGGACTTATCCACAATCACGACAGCGCGGTGGGTTGCCCAAACGTGTTTGGCAATAGTTGAGTGCTCCACATCCGCTAAGCGGATTGCCCTTTTTCGAGCCTTCTCCCAGTTTCCCCGATGTAGCAGCTTGTGCAGTCACGGCAAGAGGTGCGGTACCCCAATCCGCTTTGTAATAGGGTGGGGACAGGTGTTTATACCTTAGAGATGTGGGATCATAATTTTCTGCCTCGGAGTTCTAGGCATTTTATCCCATGTGATTTTAAGATTCTACAAACCTGTTGCGATAGGTTTGGGTAGTATGGGTTAAAGGCGCTCGTGGCCGAGTCATCACCTTGGATGTTTCTGTTGGTCGCTACGTGGCCGCATGTCTGTAGGTCCCACCTGTCAAGGGTATTGATGGGATAGACACACCTCGTAAGATCCGCCTTGACTTTAGCAATTTCGGTGTGCCTCTCCTTTACAGAGCTAGAGTGTGTCCAGGCACGAGTTAGAAAGGTTCGTGCAGTAGCAAGAAGATGGCTACGTGCGTGTGCTGATCGGAAGTTGGTAAATTGGCCAGCACACATAGGTTGACGATGGACAGTTGTCTTCAAGCGCGTGCCCTCGTGCCGGACAAGGGTGTCTAAGTATGGTATGGTGTTGTCCGACTCCAGCTTGATCGTGAATTTTATGAAAGGCGGCAGAGAATTGAGGTGGTCTACGATTCGGTCACCTAAGTTTCTGGGGATAACTGCGAACACATCATCCACGTGGCAACACCAAAAGGCAATGGGATCTGGTACAATTGTAAATGCACAACCCTCTAATTCCTCCATCGCGATGTTTGCCGTGACCGAACTAACAGGGGAACCCATGGCTGTGCCGTGTACTTGTTGGTAAATGGAGTCGTTAAACATGATTGCACCGCCTTGTGTTAGTTTGGTTCTGCTGCCAAGGGTTTCGTCATTATCTAAGAGTTGCTTTGCATATGTGATGGCAAGTTCTACTGGGATGGAGGTAAAAAGGGAAACTACATCAAATGATGCCATGACTTGATCTTGTGAGATGGATATGGTTTGGATCCTTTCTATGAATTCACTACTGATGGAGACGGTGTTGGTGGTATTGCCTACTAGGGGAGAAAGTAGCCTTGAGACAAACTTAGCTAATTCGAACTCGGTGAGCCACACCAGGATACAATGGGTCTTAGTGGTGTGCCTTCTTTGTGAACTTTCGGTAGTCCGTAGAATTGTGGAATCTGGCAGCCGGAGGCACAGAGGTGATTATGTGTTGATTCTGTTATTTTCTTCTGTTTGAGCCAACTGTTGACGAGGATGTTCACTTTCGACTCCCATTGTTCCAAAGCTTTGATGGTAGGAACGGTTAAGGGTTGGTAAACAGAATGTCCTGCAAGAGCAGCAAGGCTTTTGTCTCGTAATCTGTGCTGTTCATTACGACTGTTCAACGTCCTTTATCTGCCGGAAGGATGATGATGGATGAGTCTTGTTTCAGTGTCTTAAGGGCAGAAAGTGGTTTGTAGCTGAGATTGGAAGCGGGGCGACCATGGTGTAAAATTGCCGCAGTTTTTAGGCAAATTGTGTTTGCCACATCTTCAGGGAAACGTGTTAATCATGCTTCTACGCCTAAGGCAATATCAGTGATCGGTGGGTTTCTTGGGAGAACAGCAAATTTCATACCCAGAGTCTACTTGTTCTGTAGATAACTGTTTGTTGCTCAGGTTCAATACAAAATCTGTGCAACTTGTGGAAGGAGTATTATGCTGATGACAAAATTGACGGAATTCACTAATTAAAGCATTAAACTTATGTTACTGACGTATACAATACGTCAGATTAGCGTTCAGATTAACTGAGGTTAATCAGTTTAACTGAGGAAGTTTAACAAAACAACCAAAAGCTTTTATTTGCATGTATCTAATCTAATATATGTATATTTCCTATTATTAAACTTGTCACAATCTATTTTTGTATCTGTTTCACTCTGAGCAACAGTAATTTGATATTAATAATGAATCTAGAGCACACAGGCCTCTTTAATCATATTCGAACTGGTCTTGGCCAACATAGTCATCAAACTGCAAAAGAATTTCATCTTTATAGCACGTGGCAAACAACATCTCAGATTTGCCCACAGGTGCAAATCAAACCAAGTTATCCTGAAAGGATTTCTCTACAAACCACCGTTTCCTAACGAATGTATGCGACATGCCTGTCAAAACTTCAGCTACAAGACCCTGAACATATGTATTGGCTGCCTTCATCGAGACTTACAATATGATTCAACGAATAAAGCAGCCCTGTGGATCGAACTTAGAAGTCTAGTTCCCAATCATATTTACACCGATATAATCCATACCTTGTGCTACCAAGCCGTCAGAGAATCTGAACACTATTGCACACGTAAAAAAAACGTAAGTTCGATGCTTAAATTAGTGAATCCCGTCAATTTCGTCATCAGCATAATACCCCTTCCCACAAGTTGCACAGATTTTGTATTGAACCTGAGCAACAAACAGTTATCTACAGAACAAGTAGACTCTGGGTATGAAATTTGCTGTTCTCCCAAGAAACCCACCGATCACTGATATTGCCTTAGGCGTAGAAGCATGATTAACACGTTTCCCTGAAGATGTGGCAAACACAATTTGCCTAAAAACTGCGGCAATTTTACACCATGCTCGCCCCGCTTCCAATCTCAGCTACAAACAACTTTCTGCCCTTAAGACACTGAAACAAGACTCATCCATCATCATCCTTCCGGCAGATAAAGGACGTTGAACAGTCGTAATGAACAGCACAGATTACGAGACAAAAGCCTTGCTGCTCTTGCAGGACACTTCTGTTTACCAACCCTTAACCGTTCCTACCATCAAAGCTTTGGAACAATGGGAGTCGAAAATGAACATCCTCGTCAACAGTTGGCTCAAACAGAAGAAAATAACAGAATCAACACGTAATCACCTCTGTGCCTCCGGCTGCCAGATTCCACAATTCTACGGACTACCGAAAGTTCACAAAGAAGGCACACCACTAAGACCCATTGTATCCTGGTGTGGCTCACCGAGTTCGAATTAGCTAAGTTTGTCTCGAGGCTCCTTTCTCCCCTAGTAGGCAGGACCACCAACACCATCTACAACAGTAGTGAATTCATAGAAAGGATCCGAACCATATCCATCTCACAAGATCAAATCATGGCATCATTTGATGTAGTTTCACTTTTTACCTCCATCCCAGTAGAACTTGCCATCACAAGTGCAAATCAACTCTTAGATAATGACAAAACCCTTGGCAGCAGAACCAAACTAACACCAGACGATATCTCCACCACCCTCAGACTGTGCTTAACAGGCGGTGCAATCATGTTTAATGACTCCATTTACTAACAAGTACACGGCACAGCCATGGGTTCCCCGGTTAGTTCGGTCACAGCAAACATCGCAATGGAGAAATTAGAGGGTTGTGCATTTACAAATGTACCAGATCCCATTGCCTTTTGGTGTTGCTACGTGGATGATGTGTTCGCGGTTATCCCCAGAAACTCAGGTGACCGAATCTTAGACTACCTCAATTCTCTGTCGCCTTTCATAAAATTCACGATCGAGCTAGAGTCGGACAACACCATACCATACTTAGACACCCTTGTCTGGCACAAGAGCACACGCTTGAAGACAACTGTCCATCATCAACCTATGTGTGCTGGCCAATTTACCAACTTCCGGTCAGCACACGCACGTAGCCATCTTCTTGCCACTGCACGAACCTTGCTAACTGGTGCCTGGACACACTCTAGCTCTGTAAATGAGAAGCACACCGAAATTGCTAAAGTCAAGGCGGATCTTACGAGATGTGGCTATCCCATCAATACCCTTGACAGGTGTGACCTACAGACACGCAGCCACATAGCGACCAACAGAAACATCCAAGGTGATGACTCGGCCACGAGCGCCTTTAACCCATACTACCCAAACCTATCGCAACAGGTTTGTAGAATCTTAAAATCACATGGGATAAAATGCGTACAACTCCCAGGCAGAAAATTACGATCCCTCATCTCTAAGGTAAAAACACCTGTCCCCACCCTATTACAAAGCAGATTGGTCTACCGCATCTCTTGCCGTGAATGCACAAGCTGCTACATCGGGGAAACTGGGAGATGGCTCGAAAAACGCCTTTCCGAACACAAAAGGGCAATCCACTTAGCGGATATGGAGTACTCAGCTACTGCCGAACACGTTTGGGCAACCCAAAACGACATTGACCCACACCGCGATGTCGTGATTGTGGAAAAGTCCTGCCACTATCGGCGACGCGACTGGTTGGAGTCTTTAAACATTAAATGCTACAATAACTCAGTGAACAGGAACAGTGGATGTCAAGTCCACCCTATCACCGAAACAGCAATCCTGTCCATTGAAAAATGCTGGCAACGTCCGCATGCATCACAGCCACAGGATTCAACATCCAACAATCATCAATCACGCACTTCACGTACAAGATTGGCAGTACACGCCCTCATGCTCCATTATTAACTGTTAGTTTAACTGAGGAAGGTTGAAAAAACAACCGAAAGGTTTTACTTGTATGTATCTAATCTAATATATGTATAATTCCTATTATTAAACTTGTCACAATCTATTTTTGTATCCATTTCGCTCTGAGGAACAGTAATTTGCTATTAATTCTCCATTATTATAATTTGCTTGATTTTACAGGCTACGTTTTCATTTCTTTGGATAAATCAATCATTGTTTAAACAAACTAATTAGCTAACTAATTTCATTGTCGAGAATGTAATCCTATTTTTAACATTATGTACATGGGAAATAAATTCCCGTGTTATGAGTTTTCGCTTTATGAGCGTGCTAGGAACAAATTAACTCATAAAGTTGGGAACTACCTCTATATTACATCAGGAAAACATTGGAAGATAGTGGCTTGAGCTGGTGTATAGGTGACCTGAAATGGAAGAATATTTGGGAGCTTCCTGTAGGTACTTAGTTTGGGTACAGGTTGCCTAGGCTAGTTAATTCAGTTACATATGATTTAATGTTGAATGGCACAAGAATTTTGTGGGGATCATTCAAAAATGAACAAGCAAGCTTCTAAATGGTGCAGATTATTACACATGACAATGAATGTAGAGGAATACCCCATGCATTAGAGTTTCTTCAACTTACAGTTCGTGGTGCTGTGAATTGATGGTAATATATGGATCATGAATTCAAATGAATGCAGCTCATTGTGCTGTATCTGTAGGATGTACAGTTGCACTGTACATGTTAATAAAAGGTGGTAATCAATTATGATGCAGTTCTTTGTATTGCATTGTGCAGTTCCTTCTGCTGCAATATTGAAGGTATGGTAATCAGTTATGATGCAGTTCCTTGAGCTACGATTTAGAGGATAATAGACTGGAAATTATTATTATTATTGAGGAATTTATTGTAGCTTAAACACAGAGCGTACAGATAAAGCAGAAATATATTTCTGCTTTATCTGTACGCTCTGTGTTTAAGCTACAATAAATTCCTCAATGAATCCAGAGCGCGTAGGCCTGTTTCGTTATTATTATTATTATTATTATTATTATTATTATTATTATTAGCCATATGGCACAAGGAAGTCCTTAGGTCCTTGAGGTTGTCACAGACATTCTCTCAGATATGCCAGACAAGCTGTACTTGCTACATGAAAGTCTAAAACGCTGATGGAACTGATATTCGGGTGACACTCAAGTCAAGCGGACCCAATTTCGGCGAAGTCCGGACGGTCTGTTACAGCCAAATCCTCTGCTTTCACCTTCACAGTGGTGTGACTGCTAGTAATCCTGGGTATAACCTCTATCCACAAGCACACAGTGGGTGACCACCTAGGTGTGAACCAACGTAAGCAGGGGTCGAGGTGTGGTGCCCACACCACATAGAGGAATGCCACCCCTCTGTGTTACCAGACAATACTAGGTGGTAGATGACTCTCATCAACCCGTGCAATACCACCACATTGCGTATTGGAGGCTTGAAGTGGTGGAACCCGAGTTTAGTCTCCAGAGCTAAGTTCCGGTCAACCCTTTCCCATCTCTTCCATCATGCAGTATGATTGATGACTTTTGAGGTTATGATGAACATCGTGGCGAGGCTACAGCTGTAAAATGGTGTTTGCAGGCCGGCCGACAGGGTTAGCCGGGTGAGTAAAGTGCCTGCCTGGCAACCCAAAGGTTGCCAGGCAGGCACTTTACAAGCCCGAGGTGGGTTCGATACCCACCTCGGGCTTGGATCAAAGTACTGAAAAAAACACCTTGGGAGTTATTTTATGGCCACAGAAGCCAATGTGCCAAAAACTAATAAAAAAAAAGAAAGAAAAAGCAGGCCGGACCGAACTTATTGGTAGATCTCTAGGATGCTTCCGGATCAGCTAGTGAATAATCTTGCTACCTCTACTCTGCCAGATAGTGACTGGAGGGAGTCTGAGAAGTGTGTATGCGGGGAGGGGGGGGCATTGTCGAGGCCACATTATGTCAAGGATCTGGGTATATTCTTATCATGTGTATGCCATATCCAAAAATTTCATTACCTTCATACAGCATGTCCCACCCACTTTTTCCTACTATTGAATACACCATGAATTGTCAAACTAATAGAGTAAACTTATCTGCAAAAAGATCTAAACCTCCCAAACACTTCCTAATTCATTTCACAAATATACATGGTCTCAATTCCAATCTGAACGATGTCCATTTCCACTTGCAGTCTGCCAAACCCCATGTACTTTTTCTCACAGAATCTCAGTTATAGGGTGATTCAACTACTGCTCATCTCAGTTGCCCAAATTATCCGCTGTATGATTCCTTTCACCTCAAAGGTGGTACATGTGCATATGTCCGTTCTGATATTCCCTGTCAGAGACTTGGTAATTTGGAATCTCCTCTTTTTGATCTTCTCTGGCTTAAAATCTCTCTACCTTTGGGTCAAATTCATCTGTCGTCTCTACCGTTCTCCCAACTCCACTAATCACTTGGAGCTCTTTGACTTCCTCTCTTTGCAACTTGACTTTCTCCAGTCCAACTTTCCTAAGAGTGAGGTAATTTTCCTTGGTGATTTTAATGTTCATAACTGCAGCTGCCTGGCTTCCGTTTTCTAGTCACACCGACCCAGCTGGTCGAGATGCTGAGGCTTTTGCAATCACTAATGACCTAGCACAGATTTTTCATTTACCTACAAGAATACGAGACAATCGTAAACACACAGCTAACACGCTTGATCTCTTTCTCACAAACAACCCTTCTAAGTACATGGTCGAAGTGAGAGGTACTTTAGGCACCTCAGATCACAATTTGGTGAATGGAGCCTTTATCTCCAATGCAACCTTTATCTCATGGCTATTCCCAACCTCGTATTGTTTGGCATTACAAGAATGCAAAATGGGATGACCTGCAAGATTTCTTTTCTTCTTTTCCTTGGTCGGATTACTGTTTCAAAACTTCTGATGTCAACGTTTGCTCAGATGGTGTCAGTAAAATTATTCTTGTAGGAATAGAATCCTTTATTCCACACTCCACTTTAAAATCTCATACTTTAAATCTTGGTTTTCCAATAAATGTGTTAAGGCTGTTCGAGAGAAGAACGTTGCATATTGTAATTGGCTTGTTTCCAATTCTTCAGTTTCATTTTCTGCCTACACCAAAGCTAGTAACATTTGTAAAGCAGTTATTAATCAGTCCTAACTAGATTTTGAACAGACTAAGAGTAGAAAACTATCTTCTTGCCCTAATGGTAGCTGATCATTCTGGTCTCTTGCCAAAGCTATTTGCCGCACTTTTGCCCATCTCTGCTCCCACCTCCGTCAAAACCAGATGGTTCTGTTGTCACTTCAGCCAAAGATAAAGCTGACCTGCTAGCATCCCATTTTTCTTCCAACTCATGTATTAATGATCTTGGTAAAACACCTCCCACCATTCCCAACACGCTCCATTCAATGCCTCCTGTGGTCTTCCGTCAAAAGGATGTCAGAAGAATTTTGACGAATCTCGATGCTAAGAAAGCTCCAGGTCCGATGGTATTTCTCCACTTATTTGCTGCCTTTTCTCACTTTCTTATTCCAAAGGTGTTTTTCCTTCTGCTGGGAAATTTGCTCATATCCAGCCAGTTCCTAAAAAGGGTGACAAATCCCTCCCATCCAATTATCGTCCTATTGCAATTAATTCTACTCTTTCTAAAGTAATGGAGAAATCAATTAACTGCCAACTGTTAAACTACCTAGAAACCTTCTGTCTGATCAAGGATCACCAGTATGGATTCCGTCAGTGTCGATCCACTGGTGATATGGCTTATGTTACCCATTTACGGACTAATTCAATGGAAAAGTTTGGTGAAACACAAGAAGTTGCTCTAGACATCTTAAAGGCTTTCGATCATGTTTGGCATAAAGGTCTTGTTTGCCAACTGTTTTTTGTAATTGGTTATCCAGTTATCTCTCTGATCACTCACTGAGAGTGATGGTAGATAGCTCTCTGTCTTCTAACTTCTCCACTAATGCCGGTGTCCTACAAGGTTAAGTTCTTTCCTCCACTCTTTTCCTCTTGTATATTAAAACCTTCTTCCATTGACTGGAAATCCTATCCATAGTTTTGCCAATGATAGCACATTGCATTCCACTTTCCATTTTGAGAAACCTTGCTCTGCTCAAGCCGCTTCAACTTCTCGAAAATCTGCTACCAATTCCTTAAATGCCGATCTCCAAGTAATTCTCCAGTGGGGAAAAGACAACTTAGTTGATTTCAATCCTTCTAAAACTCAGCTTTGTGTTATATTTCTCAAAAAGGATTCTGCTGCTCTCTCTTGGCACAAGCACATTACAAATATTGCTTCCTCTGCATCTAAAAAACTTGGTTTTCTCTTTCGCTCTCGGCATCACTTTTCTTCCAAACAGCTGTTCAGGTGACAAATTCAGATGACAAATTCACTTTACCATGGAATATTGTTCCCACATCTAGGGTGGTGCCCCCAAAACCTCTCTCAGGCTTCTTGATTCCGATCAGAAGAGCGCAGTTAGGTTAATTAATGATTCAACTCTAACAGAGTCTCTCCACTCGCTGTCTCATAGACATACTGTTTCTACTCATGCCTCTTCTACAGATATTTCCATGGGTACTGTTCTTCTGAACTGGGTTCTATAATTCCCGCTCTCTCTTACAAAATAGTCCGAACACGTGCTGCTACCAGCTAACATCCATTTACTGTCCAACTTCAAACTCACAGAACCAACTTTTCATCTTCCTCATTTATTCATTCAATGGCTGTTTTCTGGAACAACATTCCTTCATACATATTTCCTGAAAGTTACAGTCTACAGATGTTCAAGTCCAATGTCAACAAATATCTTCTTTTGTCATCTCAATCTCCAACCCAAGCAGGGTACTAAGTACTATAGGTTGTAATACCTCTTGTGTTTGGGGTCACATAAAAAACAAAAAAACAAGGAAGCTTGAGGCTTATGCTGCACCAGCCAAAAAAAAAAAAAAAAAAAAAAAAAAAAAATTTCTGAATTACCCTGAGAGAGAGAGAGAGAGAGAGAGAGAATAAGAGTCAGAAATAGAAGGGAATCACCAAGAAAGAAAAGAATGATGATATTCAGCTCAGGACCCTGTGCGAGCCAAGCCCATATCCACCAGATGTCAGCCCCTGGAGTTATAACTTACATATGACTATGTTTTACCCCGAGGGCTCACATCTGGTGAGTATGGGCTTGGCACACCCAGGGTCCTGAGCTGGATATCAACATGCTTCTCTTTCTTGGTGATTCCCTTGTCTCGCTCTCTCTCTCTTAGGGTAACTTGGGAATTTTTTTTGGCTGGTGCAGCATAAGCCTCAGGCTTCCTTGCACCGTGTAGCTAATAATAATAATAATAATAATGTATGGACAATATACTAGTCTGCTTTGGGGCACAATATGGATGTGTAATACACAGAACTGCTGGGTACAGTAATGTACATAAAACATGTGGCAGGTTTGCAATAGTCTGGTTTGGGACTGCTCTAATTTAAGAAATAAATATTTAAAAAAAAAAAAAAAGTGCCTCTGTGTAGTAATCAGATTTTTCACAAAAACAATGTTTTGCATTTGAGGTTCACCAGGCAGCAGCTACATAAGTTACAACTGTAACAAAAATTTCTCCATATAGCACAAACATTCCCTTTATCAGCAAGTCAAACACAGTCTTTTCCATTTATAGAAGGCTTTATTTAGATTTTCTTTAAGCTATTTAACCTTAAATAATTTACCAAGAAAAGAAATTTTTCATCAAAATATATCCCTAAAATACTTGAATTTCATCAAGGAATTGGCATCCCATAAATTCTACCAGTCAAATTCATATTTATGGGAAAATTTTCCCATAAATATGAACTGACTGGTAGAATTTATGGGATGCCAATTCCTTGATGCATAAATATCACTTCACAGCTACTCATCACAAGAACATCGCTTGGTAAGGTTTTGATAAGCAGTTCCTGAGCACAATATTGAAGTTTTTAGCTCCTCGGCTAAGTTATTTAATAATCAGATATGCTTGAAATATAACACAATGCATATATTAAATGCATTGTGTTACATTTCAATATGCATTTCATTTAGGCAAGTTCATGTAAAGTGTCCATTGGCTTTACCATGTCCATGAGCACACAGCAACTGAGCTCTCAGTGGATATTTGAAGACTGATGAAATTTTATATTTGGATCTTTTTAGAAAGATTCATTAAGGCATTTTAAATTCATTTTGTTGAACCAACAGAAATTCAGCAAGTTTTTTTTAAATGTAAAATTTCAAGTTATGCCTGTATAGTAAAGGAAGAATGCTTCATTATGGCACATTGGATACACTCTCTGAAATATAGGTGACAGTGAATATTTATGGGAAACTTTTCCCATAAATGTGAATCTGACTGGTACAATTTACGGGATGACAATTCCATGATGAAATTCAAGTATTTTAGGGATATATTTGGATGAAAAATTTCCTTTCTTGGTAAAATACTTAAGGGTTAAATACCTGAAAAATACCTGTATAAAGCCTTTTATAAATTGAAGAGACAAATCTCCCATAAATCTCCCATGAGGAGAGAAATAAGTGGTGCACAAGGACATGGGCTAAACCTATCGACATGATATTTGCTACAAAGGCCAAAATAAATATTCTAAATAGGTGGAGAAATACTGAATGGAGAAACACCATTACACTGCCCATCCCAGTGAACTGGGTTTCTATCCCTGCTATTGGGCGGCACGTTTCTACCAACTAACTTCTCAACCTTGCTGTTCTCTTAAATACTTATCGATAAAAGTACTAAAGCAGATAAAATAAATCCTATTAGACAATAAAACAAAAATGATTATGCCCCACCAGTGGACCACTCTAACTTTGTATGTAGATCAAAATAATTGTTGCATTGAAACATAATACGCAGAGCCAAGTTGACATCACTAGTGAATAGGCTACTGCTCAACAGGTCAAGATCATTCATACAGTCAGTCACATGCACAGAGAGAGAGAGAGAGAGAGAGAGAGAGAGAGAGAGAGAGAGAGAGAGAGAGAGAGAGAGACTCTTAAGGCCATGCCCTGTTATAAAGAAAGTAAATGATAATCATGGTGTTACTTTAGCAGTGCCAGACCAAAGTATTTCCATGCCCGGGCAGAATGATTTTTAAGCACCCTTTACTAAGGATATATATATATATATATTTTTTTTTTCCCTCATTGTTCTTCTGTTTTTGGCACCCCAGGCAAGGGCCCTCCTAGCCCATGCCATAATCTGGCACTGTACTTTAGTATTAATAATTTTAACATATGGGATAAATCCATAAGTCTGTCCTTACTGGATCCATTACAATGATTCTGCCTTTTTCTTTTTTTTATATTATCAACTATTGTAGAAAGATGATGCAATGTTCTGAAAGAGCAGTCACTACAGCTTCCAAGGTGTCCCCAGGATGGAAAGTAAACACAGAAAAGATGCGCATACTTTTTTAATTATTTCAGTGCCTGCACTAAAATATAATCTCCACCACTAATATTTTGATCTTTGGAAGTAGTTTAACTGTCACTTTCATCATAACTGCATATCATATCGGGTAACTGGTTAGGTTCTAAAATTTCTCTTTTTGATGTTAAAATATTTGATAACATAAAATGGGATAAAAAAAAAAAACAATCATATGGTACAAAATGAACCTAAACTGAAAACTGAAACTAAACTAAATTGAAACTAACCAATTACATCCCAGGTAATTGGTATGTTCCAAAATTTCTCTTTCTTGATAAACTAAAATATTTTGATAAATTAAATGGTTGATAAAACATTCATAATGATACAAAACAAAATGCATTAACAGCATTTCTCTCATTTCAATACCTGAAATTACACAGAATAAGTTTAACACAATTAAACAATTATTGTATATATTATTATTATTATTGCTGCTCTTATATTATTTCTCCCTGATTGGGGGGGTTCCACCTCGTGATGGGTATTGCTACCAAGTACACAGGGTGATTGTTGTTATGTCTGATGTTACTGTTGGTTGAGGAACTCTCTGACAATTCTATAGGATTATCAGAGAGATCAAAGAGATTGTCATCTCTTTGATCTCCTGTCTTAGGTTCGTGTACTTCCTGATTTTTTCCCCATAGGTTTTCCATAGGTTGCCAGTGTTGGGTACTGCTATGTCAATCAGATAGGTAGCCTTTTCCTTCTTGTCTACAAGAGTTATGTCCAGTCTGTTGTGCGGGATTGTCTTATCCGTTATTATGGCGCGGTCCCAGTACAGTTTGTGGGTTGGGGTCTCTAGTATTGCCAGGGGTTTGTACTTGTAGTACGGTACACTCTCTTCGATCAACTGGTATTTCCTTGCTAGCTTCTGATATATTATACTGGCTATCTGGTCATGTCTATGAGTGTACTCAGTCTGGGAATCACCTTGCAACCCGCAGTGATGTGTTGGATCATTTCTGAGGCCAGGTGGCATTGTCGACATGTGTCATCTAACACTCTGGGCTCCTTGGCAATGTATTTTCTATAGGTTCTGTTGTGTTGATTACCTGGTCTTGGATGGCGAGCTTGAATCCTTCAGTCTTGGGGAAGAGTGTCCCACTCGTGAGCCATGCATTGGAAGCAATTTTATCTATGTGACCCTGATGGAGATCATCGTAGTGTCTGCCATGGAGTGTCTTCTCTGCCCATCTTTCTAGCTTTGTTTGTACCTCCTGGTTGGGGGGGGGGGACTCCTCGCTTAGGTTGAGTGGGATATACCGCTTGTCTATCTTCCTTATGGCCTGGTGCAGTGCTGCTGTGTGTTTCTGGAAGTAATCCTTCAGGTTAACTATTGCTGTCTTCAGTTGCTCAATGAGGTCTATCAGACTCCTTCCTCCTTCTTCCCAGGCAATTGTCAGTCTCTCCACGGCAGATCTCAGGTAGTGTTGGTGGCTCTTGGTCATAATTGTCCTTGTCTTTCTCATGATATCCTCCAGCTTGGTGTTAGTCCAATCTATGATCCCCCAAAGGAGTATGTTAGCACTAGGACTGCATAGATGTTTATGGCTTTAACTGTGTTCCCTCTGTTCAGCTTTCCTTTCAGCAGGTTTCTGAGTCTATGATGGTATTTTTCGGTCAGGCAGGCCTTAATTTCCTTGTGCTGTAACTGCTGAGTCTACATCATTCCCAAGTATTTGTAGGCCTCTCCCTCTGCCATGGCTTCGATCTCTTTACCACTTTGGAGCTGGTAGTTTCAGCTGATTAATTTTCCCTGAAGCAATCCATGGGTCTTGCATTTCTCTAGACCAAATTCCATCCTAATATCCTTGCTAAATTCTTCGGTGATCTGGAGTAGTTGCTAAAGGTGCTTCTCGGTTCACGCGTAGAGCTTTATGTCATCCATATAAGGCACCTGGGGTGGATGGGATCTATCCAGTTATATTAAAGGAGGCAGCAAGGGAAGTAAGCAAACCCTTGGCCATGATTATGAGAGCTTCCTTGGACACAGGGGAGGTACCCATGGACTGGAGATGTGCAAATGTGACCCCAATTCACAAAGGAGGATCAAAGGCTGACACAAGTAATTATAGACCTGTGAGTTTAACTTCTGTTCCCGGAAAATTAATGGAGGCACTGGTTAAAGAAGCACTGCGGGATCATCTAGACAAGACTTCAGTTATAGCTAGGACACAGCATGGTTTTGTTAAGGGGAAGTCTTGCCTGACCAACTTGATTGGATACTATGATGCAGTCACAAAGGAACTGGATGCAGGGAATAACTTTGATATTATATACTTGGATCTTAGAAAGGCTTTTGATATTGTTGCACATGGAATACTGCTGCACAAATTGGAGCAGTGTGGCATTGGAGGCAAATTGCTGCTATGGATAAAGGGGTGGTTGAGGGGGAGAAGACAGAGAGTGGTAATCAATGGACACTGCTCATCGTGGACTAATGTTATTAGTGGAGTCCCTCAGGGTTCAGTATTGGGTCCTTTATTGTTTTCTTTATTTATAAATGATATTGATGATGGTATATCAGGCTTAATGTCCAAGTTTGCAGACGATACGAAGGTTGGCAGGGTTGTCAAGGACACTACTGACACTATGCTGTTGCAACAGGACTTGGAAAGGTTGAGCAGATGGGCTTCGAGGTGGCAAATGAAGTTTAACATTGACAAATGTAACTACATATGGGAAACAGCAACCCCAGAGCAACGTATCAACTCTGTGGTACTACACTGACAGTGGTAGGGAATGAAAGGGATCTGGGGGTGGTTGTGCAGGCAGATATGAAGTTCTCTGAGCAGTGCAGACGGGCTGCAAGAGTAGCTCATGGTGTATTGTCAATGATATATAGGAATTTTTCTAGCAGGGATAAGGAGGTGATTATTCCCTTGTATAAGGCAATGGTCAGGCCACACCTAGAGTACTGTATACAGGCCTGGAGGCCTCATTTCAAGAAGGATGTAGAGCTGCTGGAACGAGTACAGAGAAGGGCAACAAGATTGGTGAATGGGACAAAGGGGTGCTCTTACAAAGAAAGGCTTAAGTTTTGCGAATTACAGTGTCTTAAAACTAGGCACCAGCGAGGTGATCTGATTGAGGTGTATAAAGCCTTGAATGGTTTGAGCATGCTCAATGCTGATGGGATTCTTCCTCTTGCTCAGAATAATCACCTGAGAGGGCATAAATTCAAATTGAGGAAAGACAGATGTAGGATAGATGTGCGGAAATTTGCCTTTAGCCAGCGGGTGGTTGGTAGGTGGAACAGACTTCCATCCCTTGTCGTGGAAGTTGATAGCCTAAATAAGTTTAAGGCTCAGCTGGACAGGTATTTCAAACGAACAGAGGGGTGAAGTGGAAGTGGTTATTTTTTATTTATTTATGTTACTTTTTTTTTTTTTTTTTTTTTTTTTTTGGCTGATGCTGCATAAGCTTGCTTTCTTGCATCAAATGCCTCTACTAATGCTAATGCTAATATACATCAGGTGGGTGAGGGTGTACAGGTTCTTCCTTCCTTCTTTGAAGTTATATCCGTTCTTGCTACTGTTGAGCATGGTAGATAGCGGGTTAAGTGCTAGACAGAACCACAATGGGCTCAGGGCATCTCCCTGAAAGATTCCTCTCCTGATGGGGATTGGCCTGGTTGTGATGTTTTCGACCATAATTGTGGTACTCCATTTCGCCATCGTTTCTCCTAGGAAGTTTGTCACTATCGTATTGACTTTGTAGATTTTCAGCGTCTCTATTAGCCAGCTATGAGGCACGGAGTCGAAGGCCTTGTGGTAATCGATGTAGGCTGTGTACATGTTATGGTGCTTCTTGTATGCTTGCTCCATAACTGCAGTATCTATGGTTAATTGCTCCTTGCATCCTTTGCTCAGCCACTTGCATCCTTTCTGCTGTTCGGCCATTATGTTCTGGCTCTCCAAGTGGTCTGCTGGTTATGCAGCTGGTCAGAATCTTATACATTGTTGGGAGGCACGTGATTGGCCTATATTTCGCCAGGTTTCTTGTATCTTCATTTTTAGGCTTCAGATATATGATTCCTTGAGTGAGAAACTTCGGGATTGTCTCTGGGTGCCTTATCATTTGGGTGAACTGCTCTGCCAGGTGCTTGTGTGTACAAGTGAGCTTCTTGTACCAGGAGTTGTGGACGTTATCTATTCCTGGAGTTCGCCAGTTGTGAGAGTTCTTGATCGTCTGTTTTACTTCTTCCCGAATCTCCCATTCTCCATTTCTTGTACGTCCTTGGTTTTCTTGCATCTAGTTCTATCCAGGTGGCTCGGCTGTTATGTTTTACTTCCCTGCTCCATATGTTTCACCAGAAATCCTCAATCGTCTTCTTCTCGGGTGGTCCGTTCCCTTGTTTCCCATCTTCTCCGAGATTCCTGTAGAAACCTCTTTGGTCCTCATCGAAGATTCAGTTGTTTATTTTCCTCTTGGAGCTCTCTTTGTATCGGCGTAGTCTCTTGCTGAGTGTAAGGAGGTTCTGCTTCAATGTGTCCAAGTACTCTCCTATTCTCTGATTTTTTGTCTCATGTTTGCTGTGGAGGCTGTCTCTCTTGAGGATGCTCTTCACTTTTCCAATTAATTTCTTACCCTATTGCCCCGTTGGTCGATTGGCCTATCTTGACTCTTAATTCTTCTAAAGAAGACTTTGTTGAAGTCTTCTTTCCCAAGCTGGTGGTTCCTTCTGTTTTCAGTTCTTCTGATGCTGGTCTCTCGCTTCTCTTCCATTAATTCTCATGGCTGCTACCGCAGCACAATACACGGCTGTGTGGATGGCCTCCAGTGTTGCACCACTGCTGTCGAGGTAATGCGGTACTGTGTGCCAATTAAGGTAGTCTGTGACTCTCCGCAAGGTTCTATTCAACCTCTGCTTCGGTATCACGTGAGTCTTTGTGGGGGTCCATTCCTTCGAATTCTGTTAGGGCCTTCTTCCACTCGTCCTCTATTCTTGGATATCATGACCTCGTCTGTTTCCACTTCAGCTGCTGCGGGTTGTATTTCCTCTTGCTCTTCTTCCTCTGGTTCGGCGATGGTACGTTCTTCCTCCTCTGGTTTCATATTCTTTATCCTTTGTATTTGATCGCTCACATCCTGCTTGATTTTTTCCAAGATTGCAGGGGCTATTAGTTTCTTCATGACGATGGTCCTTCTCTGGTCCGCTATTCGCTGTTTGGTGACCTGAAAATCCATGAATCGTTCCAGTCACTTGGTATATAATCTCGCTCTGCAAGTTGTCATATCAGTCTCCAGCTTTGTTATTTCGTAGTATGCTTGCATGATGTACGTATTCATTTCAATGCTCCATTTCATGAATTGGTATTTTCTCCCTTCTTGGGTGGTCACTAGCGCAGTTGCGCAGGAAGCACTTCCAGTTGGTGGGGCTGGATGGTCTTGCCCTTCTCTTGTGGTAGCCATACGAGGGACAGTGCCACTCGCTCCACTGTCTTCCTCGGCATTATTATTATTAGCCATATGGTGCAAGGAAGCCTGAGACTTTTGCTGAACCAGCCATAACAAAAAAATTTCTAAGTTACCCAGGGAGGGAGGGAGAAAGAGAGAGAGAGAGAGAGAGAGAGAGAGAGAGAGAGAGAGAGAGAGAGAGAGAGAGAGAGAGAGAGAGAGAGAGAGAGAGAGAGAAGTAGAACAGAATCACCAAAGAAGAGAAGAATGATGATATCCACCTCAGGACCCTGGGTGTGCCAAGGTTTAACCCTACAGGCTCACCAGATGTGAGCCCCTAGGGTTAAACAGTATGACACAAAATGTAACTAATATGATACAATAATTTATAATGCATACTTAATATGAATCAAAACATTTAAGTCAAATTTTCATTCTGAAGTTTAACAAACCTGCTAATAAATGGACTACTCCAATAATTCCATATATTGGTCTACTTGTAGTGCTTGGAGGGATTTGACCTTGATTAGCTGCAAATATATGTTTATGTTACTTTTTGGAATATAATCATAAAGTACATCATAAAAAAATATAAGATGGCTATAATTAAAGATCTTATTCCTGTGCAACTGAAGAAGAAAACCTGATAAATCTACATTAAATTTAATGCAGAAGCATTAAAGATAGGTAAGCTGGTATGTTATTCTGAAATTACTGCTACTAAAATGCAATAGCTAACAGCACAACAGGTGAAGTTAGGCCCACTGCCTAATTTATCCAGGTAACGAACCAACGTAACCTGATTAATGGCATTAGCCACCAGTAAACTTTTGTATTATCAGCAATATGCACAAGGTATAATGCACATGAGAATTACATTGAAACAGTGAGGAAGTATGTTTTCTCACTTCAACAAACACAAAAAATAGAAAAGTAAAATAGAAAGGGGACAAGAGAATAGAAAAACTTCCTCCAAGTAAATTTTCTCTTTTTATTTTGTCCCATATTTACCCTGGCTCAGGCCACTGGTACAAATGCATCACAGGATATGCCACTGGTGAGAAGATTTTTTCCATTAAATTTAATCAATTTAACAGAATTTAATTTAGCTACTGTAGCCCAGATCCCAAATTTTGGGGATTAGAACAGTAACAGCAAATTTTCTTACATCTATCCTGCAACTATTCTTTTCCAATTTAAATTTATGTCCCCTTGCTTGTGTCATCCAATAAAAAAGTAATGTAAACAGTATTTAGGTTAATTAAATCTATTTAAAGCCTTAAAAACTTCAATCAGATATGCTGACAAGTACCTGGTTTGGAGGCACTGAAATTGCCGAACTGATATCTTTCTCGGTAAAAGTATCCTTTTGTGCATCATGTCTAATATTATTGCTTTTCTTGGCATTCAATGCAATAGATCCACATACTTCCTAAATTGAGAGAACCAGACCTGCATTGTGTATCCAAATGTGATCTATTACTTTATACAACAGGGTAATTCCCTTCTTGCCCCTGCTTCAAAAATTACTATATATCATTAACAGAACCTCCTGATCTCTTCCAGCAGACTGTCTACATGATCAAGAGAACTTTTCATCAGGTGGAACAATTATCCACAGAAACTACAGCATACTGCCCACCTAGGGGCTTAGAGGGGAACAGGTATCCTGTGTGTTATCAGACACTCAGTCTAAAACACTAATGGATCCAATATCTTTCTATTACAGAAAATTTAGGAGAAGTCCGGTTGGCCTGTCTCCCTAAAATCCACTCATGCACACCTTCTTGATGGTAAGCCCTGTTACGTTACTTACGTCACCAGGACGTGTAGAGTGGTTCTCTTCAAGACACCTGGTCAGCGTGAAGAGGAAAAGACCAAACCATCCAGCATATGACAGCAAGAAAAAACAAATGGCCCTCAGTCCCCAGCAGCTTTCACTCCCCCTCTTATGGCAGCAAGAGGATCAGAGTGGAAACAGAAGGTGCTAAGAATCTCTTGGTACGACCAGGCTGCCATGCACGGAAACTGAACTTGGCCTGTTACAACATAAGATCATTCATCGGTGAAGACAGGATATTAGAGCTGGAAAAGGAATTAGAAAATGTGAATTGGAATATCATCGGTTTGGCTGAAACAAGAAGAAGAAATGAATCACTTATAAGTTTATCAAGTGGAAATCTGCTGTACACCAATGGAAACAGTGAAAGGAGTGAAGGGGGAGTTGGGTTTCTGGTCCATAAACATTTTAAAAAAAACAACATTTTGGAATTTAAAAGTACATCACCGAGAGTGTCAACATTAATACTCAAGATTTCTAAGAGGTACAAGCTAATGGCCCTAAAGGTTATAATGATTTATGCACCAAAATCACGGCATGATGATGAAGAGGTTGAAGAAATGTACACCGAAATTGAGTCTTCTAGATGAGCAGAAAACCCACTACACTATTATTATGGGGGACTTCAATGCTAAGGTTGGAAAAATACAAAACAGCGCAGAAAGAGGAACTATAGGAAATTTTGGAATTGGTGAAAGAAATGAAAGAGGTGAAAGACTTGTGGAATTTGCAGAATCTCAAGGATTGTCAGTAATGAACACTTTTTTCAAGAAAAGGGTGAACAGAAAGTGGACATGGAAGAGTCCAAATGGATTAACAACTAATGAAATCGACTTCATCCTCACTAACAGAAGATATATTGTGAATGATGTTACCGTCCTGAATAAGGTAAATGTTGGAAGTGATCACAGAATGGTAAGATGTACACTTGATATAGATGTAGGAAAGGAAAGGAAAAAACTGACTCGAGTAAATAATACAAAGGTCTTTGAGATAACAGAAGAGGAGAAAGAGCAGTATGTACTGGAACTTAAGAACAAGTTTGAGCTTCTGCAGACTGCTCAGGACCAAGGTATCGACGAGGAATATTACAATTTCTGAAAGTGATAGCCCAAGAAACCTATAGGGAAAAAGAAATCCAAGGAAGCAAAAATTAGTCAAGAAACACTTTTTATGATGAACCGAAGACGACAAACGAAGAGAAAGATAAACACTGACAAGACGAAAATTCAGTATACTGAGTTATGCAAAGCCATTAGAAAGAGACTCAGAGAGGACATAAGAAGATTTAACACAAGAAAAGTAGAACAAGCATTAAGGGAAAACAAAGGACTTAAACCAGCAGCCTTGAGCAGTAACACAGAAAGACAAATGATATTGAAACTGAAGAATAACGATGGTGTACTTAAACAGCAGAGAAGACATAATTCAAATAGCAGAAGACTACTATAGAGAATTATACAAGGAGCGAGGCAATGATGCCAGCAGTGGGGAAGATGGATTGCAAATTAGCAACACATACGACATACCCGATATTCTTCCTGATGAGGTAGAACATGCATTGAAGAAAATGAAGAATCAGAAAGCCCCGGGGGAAGATGAAGTTACTGTTGACTTGTTAAAATTCGGAGGAAGAGACATAACACAAAAACTGGCAAGGCTCTTCACAAAGTGCATTAGAAAAGGTGTGACGCCTAAGCAGTGGAATAATGCAATCATAGTTTTGCTGCATAAGAAAGGAGATAAATCAGAAATTGGAAATTATAGACCAATTAGCTTGTTATCCCACATCTACAAGTTGTTCCCAAGGCTCATTAATAACATTAAAAAGAATACTTGATGAGAATCAACCGAAAGAGCAAGCTGGCTTTAGGACAGGATTCTCAACTACGGATCACCTTCATGTAATATCACAGTTAATGGAGAAAACATATGAATATAAAACACCATTATGCCTGGCATTTGTGGATTATGAAAAGGCATTTGACTCCATACAGCATAAGGCAAGGTTTCGGGCACTGGAAAGACAAAGCATAGATACCCCATATATTATGATTTCGAAGAAAATATATGAGAACGCTACCTCCTTTATTAGACTAGACAAAGACAGTAGCAAATTTAAAATTGAGAAAGGAGTTTGACAAAGAGACACAATATCTCCGAAGCTGTTTACTGCTGCCCTTGAGGAAGTTTTCAGAAGATTAGACTGGTCGCAGAAAGGAGTCAATGTGAACGGAGAGTACCTAAACCATTTACGATTTGCAGATGACATTGTGGTCATAAGCCACGATCCCAAAGAATTAGAGGAAAATCTTAATCAGTTATGCACAGTTAGTAAGGATTTTGGAATAAAGATGAATATGGCTAAAACAAAAGTAATGATGAACAAGTATGCCACAGAAAGGGAAATAATGATTGAAGGAGCAGTAATTGAAAAGGTGGAGTCATATACTTATCTAGGACAAGTTATTAGCTGTAATAATGATAAATGGCTGGAAGTCAAGAGAAGAATAAATTTTGGATGGATAGCATTCAGGAAATATAGTCACATACTGAAGAGCAATATCCCAGTTTGTCTGAAACGTAAAATAATGAACCAATGTATACTCCTCACCATGACTTATGGAAGTGAAACTTGGGCACTCACCAAAAGAATGGAAGAGAAGCTGAGAACTACACAGCGAAGAATGGACCGAATTATATTGGGAATCAGACTGTTAGATAAGAAGAGAAACACATAGATTAGGCAGCAAACTCAAGTAAAGGACATTCTTATCAAAACTAAAGAACTAAAATGGCCTTGGGGAGGACACATAGCTCGAAGACACGATGACAGATGGAGTAAGAAAATAACAGAATGGTACCCAAGAGGAGCTAGAAGAAAACCTGGAAGACAAAGGCGGAGATGGATAGATGAAATTCATGAGTTTGTGGGCAGTAAATGGATAGCCAATGCTCAAAACAGAAGGAACTGGAAAGTTGCTGGAGAGGCCTTCATCCTGCAGTGGATTGAAAATGGCTGGTATGTTATTATAAAATTACTGCTATTAAAATGTAGTACTTTTATCAATGTTAAAAGTACTGCATTTTAATAGCAATGAAACTTCAGCCCATCTGCCTATTTTATCCAGGGCTTCAGCCCATCTGCCTAATTTATCCAGGTCTTCAGCCCATCTGCCTAATTTATCCAGGGCTTCAGCCCATCTGCCTAATTTAAACAGGTCTTCAGCCCATCTGCCTAATTTATCCAGGTCTTCAGCCCATCTGCCTAATTTATCCAGGTGTTTATGCAGTGTCGAGTCTGTTTGGCACTAATAAGCACTGGGAAAGTAAAACTGAGAGTAGCTATGTCTTATAGGCCTAATGAATCTGATGAGTATAATGAGCAATTGTGCCGAGAAATAGTGTGGGCCAATAAATCAGAATGTCTTATAATGGAGGATTTTAACTTTCCAGATATTGACTGGAACTTGTGGATTGGTCACTCGCACACGAGCAAGACTTTTGTGGATTTATTGGATGACTGTTTTCTCCAGCAACATGTTCGAGAGGCAACCAGAGGGAGTAATACTCTTTATCTGATTATCAGCAGTGATTATTCATGCATTAAGAATTTGCAGATAAAGGAACCACTGGGTGACAGTGATCACAATGTCCTGATGTGGGAATTACTTAAAGGTGTAACTACCATCAAGGCTAAAGAGGAAGGGCTTTTGCTTTCGTAAAGATGACTACAGAGGTCTCAGACAGTTTTTAAATTCTGTACAGTGGGATCAACTGATGATGTTACCAACGTTGAATTCTAAATGGGAAGCCTTCAGTGACTTAATTTTGGAGGCTGCTAGGCTTTTCATTCCAACTAAGAAATACTGTTCAACATTTGGGGCTAAATGGATGTGAGATGAATTAATGAGGCTCGTGGCAGAAAAGAAAAATGTATGGGATGCATATAAAGTATCAGGTGACACTGAAGCCTATGGCAGGTATAAACTAGTCACGAAGGAGGTTAGGCAGGCGAAGGCAGATTACGAGAAATTTTTGGCAAAGTATGCAAAGAAAAACAGCAAAGAGTTCTTTACTTATGTAAACTCTAGAAAGAAAGGAATGAATCAGATTGGACCACTTAACACAGATGGGTAGACTATTGATGATCATGCTCAGGTAGCTGATAAACTGAATGAGTATTTTGCATCTACATTCACACATGAGGAGTTATTCAATGAGGGGAGTGCCAGAAGTTTATCAAATGCTAACAGGGAGCTAAGTGATTTTGTTGTTGTTGTTGTATTTGAGGTTTTTGGCACAAGGGCCTCTTGAGCCATATTGCGCCTGTTCATGGTTTGGGTATCACTGATTTCATATTATGATCAGATGCTATTATATAAATTTATGCGTTTTAAATACTTAAACAGATCCTCGAAATTTGCTTCAATACCAAGAATATATGATAAGGTTAAGGGTTCCTGCAAATTGAAGAGGGAGCTGAAGCTGGAATTTCAGACAGATGAAAGGTGGGGACATTGAATGAGAATATGTTTTATTGTTAAGTGCGACTGGCAAAAGAGGCACTGAGGAGGAGTCTCTCCCAAAAGCAAATGCAGATGAGTTGGATGTGAATGACCGATGCGAAGCCTTGCCAGAATTACTTCTTGTCGCCTGTTTATTCTAAAACTAGATGTCCACAGTTGAGGCTCTTTTTTATCTGGAAAATTTTTTATTATTTGGTTTGAGATTGCCAGAGGTGAGACCATTGTTTCCAACATGTTTTTTTAATAATGGATTTGTAATCTGTGTATGGAACTTTCAGTTGACTGTAAGATCCAGAGTCGGGATGTTTAGCAGCCTCATCCGCACGATCATTACCTTGGATGCTGACATGACCAGGAATCCAGCAGAAGGTGACCTTGTAGTTGGCTGTTTGATGGTAAAATAATTTAGACTGGATCTCTTTAAGAATGGGATGAGAGGGAGGAAAGGTAGATTGAAAGGCACTGATTGCACTTAAAGAGTCTGCATATATCAGAGATTGTTTAATATTTGATATGATATTTGTTTATGTTATCTAGAGCCAGTTTTATTGCAAATAATTCTGCAGTATAGATACTGCATTCAGTGGGAAGAGGACCAGGACTTTGTCTGAGTTTTCCAAAGAATGCAATTTATGTAGCTGTTGAAAGTTGGTATTTTCCCAGGGAGGATTTTCCCCATCTTGAAAATAAATTGTCACAGAGAGGTATGCATTCAGTCCAGGGAGGTTCAGGAGTAGCAAGGTCTTGGTATATATTCTTAAAGTTAATTTTCCAACTGATTGTGAGTTCTTGCAGTCGAATCCCTGTGGGGCGGTTTTCATTAGGTTTATTGTAATATAGCAGGGTGTGTTGAGGATCAAACAGATACTGCCAGCTGGGGTGGGCTGGAGTACCTCCAATCTTTGCTGCATAATTAAGCAATAAAATTTTTCTCCTGAGATGCAGAGGGGATTCGTTTGCCTCAATATACAGGCTGTGAACCAGAGATGTTCTGAAGGCTCCAACAACTATCCTAATGGCACTATGCTGCATGGTGTTCAGACATAATAGAGAACTTTTCCTGGTGGAGTCATAGACAGGTGCTTCATAATCCAAGCGCGATATTATTAAAGCTCTATAGAAATGTAGGAGAGAGCTTCTGTTTTTTACTATCCTTAAGATAGTAAGTTTTTTAAGACAAGTATTCCGGAAGTATGCCATATGGGAAGCAAAATTAAGTTTATTATCTAAATGTAACCCCAACAGATGGAAATTGTTAGTGACAGGAATCAGGCTGTTTTTTAAAAATATTTCTGGATCCGGATGTAGTTTCCATTTTTTACAGAAATGAATAGCAGTAGACTTCTTTTCTGCTAGGGAATAACCATTCCGCAACGCCCATGATTCTATTCTAGCTATAGCAATTTGAAGTTGCCTTTCGATGGTGTTCATAGTCTGGGATTGAGTAGAGATAATGAGGTCATCAGCAAACATGTACGATTGTACTGTATTTGGTACATCCCTTGTCATGTTGGTGATTCTTATTCCAAATAATGTTGGACTCAGAATGGAACCCTGTGGTACACCTTCCTCTTGTTCAAATGTTTTGGATAAATTATTCATGTATCTGACCTGAAAAGTTCTATGGCATAGGAAGCTTTGTATAAATTGGGGTAGATGACCTCTCAAGCCGAAAGAATGAAGATCTTGAAGAACACCATATCACCAGATGGTATCGAAGGCTTTCTCAATATCTAGATTAATCATGACCAGATGCTTTCCCCTTATGAAGGCATTACGTATATTTGCCTCTGCTTTTATCATTATGTCTAAGGTGGAACGGTTTTTTCGAAACCCATAGTTGTTAGTTTCCAGGAACCACATTAACTGCCTGTGAACTACTTTTTCCAGGACTTTGCCTAAACAATTGGTCAGTGAAATTGACCTATAGTTATGTGGAAAGGTACGATCCTTTCCAGGCTTTGGGAAGGGTAGAACTATTGAGTGACACCAGGAGATTGGGTAAGCATTTTCTAAGAATATTCGGTTGTAATAGTTTAACAATGATCTTTCTGCTCTGTTGTTCAGTTGATTTAACATTATATAGTAGATCCCATCTGGACCTGCAGCGCTATATGATGTTTTATTGAGCACTCCAAAAAGTTCTGTTAATGTGGATGGCTGGTTATGTGGACGTGAAACTCTCGTGGAAAAATTAATCTTATGCTGCTCTGCAGTTTTTTTAATTCGCTGACAGGTTGGTTTGTAGGAGGCTATTGTTGATATACTGGCAAATGATTCCGCTAAGGCATTTGCTATTTCTTCCGGGGATGACAACTCTCCATATAATTCTGCTGCCTGTATCCTTGTTTATGCTCGAGGAAAAGCTAATCCAGGCATCTTTCTTTGCTTTTCGTCTTATTTGGTGGAACTTGGCTTTCAGTCTTTTGAAGTTAATTAGATTGGTAGTTGTGGGAAATTTACGAAATAAATTTTCTCTTGCCTCTCTTGTCAGTTGCTGGGGATCCCCACATCGGATGATGGGCATTAAAGTCTCAAAGTAAGCAGAAAGGAAATGGTAGTTGTTCTATTGTTCTATTAGATTTTCTAGGTCATCTGAAGAAAATGAGAAAATGTGTGTGCCATCTTGATTCCACCAGTAATTACTATGTTTCCGTTTCCCTGGGAAAGATTTTGGTATTGCAGAGGTAGCAGCTTGTAATATTTGATTAGTTACATGTTCTGTGACATTGTCTATGGTTTCAGATTGGATTATTTTATTGTCTAACTGCACATGAGATGCATATTCATACCAGTGTACACTACGAAATTTCCAAGTGGAGCGACGTAGTGAAGGAGAGTTTACCCGTGTTTGCAGCTTGCAGAGAATCGGAAGGTGATCACTGTTTAATGGATTTTCAAGAACAGACCACCCCATAATACTACATACAGAGGGAGAACAGATTGACAGGTCTATTGCACTCATGGATCCTGTTGTAAATGAATATAGGTAGGTTCACCAGTGTTCAAAAGGGCAAGTTGATAAGAGTCCAGAAGGGATTCTATTAATTTGCCTCTCTTGTCAGTTGCTGGAGATCCTCACATCGGATGATGGGTATTAAAGTCTCCAAGTAAGCAGAAAGGAGACAATAGCTGTTCTATTAGATTTTCTAGGTCATCTGAACAAAATGAGAAATTAGGAGGAATATATATATAGATGCTATTGTAAGAGTGATGCCAATTTCAATGCGCACTGCCATTACTTCAAAACGAGTCTAAAGAGCAATATGTTTGGATGGTACGTTGCTTCTTATAAGAACCGCCACTCCTCCGCGGGCTGGCGAGTCGATATTTCTATCTCTTCTAAAGATCGAGTAATCTTTTATAGTAGGACACACTTGTGAATTTAAATACGAGTAATCTTTTATAGTAGGACACACTTGTGAATTTAAATAAGTTTCCTGTAGGGATATGCCTACTGGATCATAACGGTGGATGAGATCACATATATCATCTTTTATACTGCGAAACCCTCTACAATTCCATTGAAGAATTCTTTCCATTAAGCGGTTTTGTTGGTTGTTTTTGTTTCTGACTGCTTTTTAGTTGTGACTTGTTTGCATCGATCCGAATTTACTTTGTTTGTCTTTCTTTGGAAAGTAGGGATGTGTTACGTCCATCTCATGTCGCATGAAGTTCTAATATGGCATCTTTTGAGCCATTGTGCTGGTCAATATCCATTCTGGTTGAATTTGGTGGTTTCAGTACCATGGTTTCTGTCACTTTTTGTTTTGCTGTTGGGTTTACATTATTGTAATTGGGGTATTACAGGCTTGTTCAGTTTTTTGTTGCGAAGGACACTGTTTGGGGGCAGAGAGCATGGAGCGTGTCCAGTTAGCGATAGACATATTTGGGGGAACGGCAATATCTGTTTATGTACCTTGACTGAAACTGTTTAGCAGCCGTTGCATATGTACGTTTTGGATCTGTTTTTAGTATTTGCCTTCTTGCCTCTGAATATGTCACTTTATTCTCAACTTTATATTTCTGGATTTTTTTTCCTTGCTTCCAAAGTTCGCAACTTTTGGAAAAAGCTGAGTGATCACCCTTACAGTTTGGGTAAACAGAAGTCATAGCAGTGCATTCAGTTTGATTGTGCTCCTTCGATCCACAAATTGGACATACTGACTCACCTCGACATGCAGTTTGGGAGTGTCCGTATTTTTGGCACTTGTAGCAGCACCTGATTGGGTTTGGGATGTAAGGACGGACACGGCAATGGAGATAGCCTGCTTTAACAGATGATGGTAGGATGGGAGAGCTGAAATTGAGAATTATGCTCCTGGTGGGAACAAGAACACCCTCTTTCCAAGTCATAATTCTCCTTACTTGTATGACTTTTTGTTTACGTAGCTCTTGAACTATCTCCTCCTCTGATACAGTTAACAAGTCCCATTCTGCGATTACTCCCTTCGAGGAATTTAGGGTGGAACGGGTAGCAACTTTTATTGGTTGTCCGCCAAAAGTAGTCATGTTTAATAATTTTTCGGAATGCTGGGATTTCTTGGTCTCTATCAGAAAATCCCCAGACTGGAGCCACTTTACAGTTTTTGGTGAACCTGCAGCAGACTCGATGCATTTTTGGACAAGGAATGGGGATAGTTTACTCAGGGGCAGCTCTGATAGAGAGTGCAGTATGAGGAATGCTGGTATTTCCTCTTGTGGGGTTGTTTTCAACCTCTTGATTGAGAATAGTCATTTTCGGTGTCATTTTCTAGTCTTGAGCTCGATGGCTCTAAAGGTGGAAAAGAACTGTTTTCCATCTTTGCTCCTTTCAGCCCTGGGAGAGTGGATTTCTTCTCCCAGGTTACCAGCCCCTCCACGGGGAGGCAGGAGCAGTGCCACTAGAGTGACCAAGTGGTGTAAAGGTTAGTAAGTGAGTGTAATGGAGAAAAAGAAAGGTGGTTTTCCTTCCTGTAACTTAGTTACAATTCGTAATACTAAGTTAACAAATAATTAATGGGAACGTAAGAAAACTTTTACAAATGAATATAACTGTAGTTTTGATAAAAACGGTCTAGAAATTACTCAGGGAATTGCTTGATCACTATAACGCTTGGCACCCAGGGCCAAGTGATTTTGTAATAACGGAGAGCAAAGTGGCGGAGAAACTTTTGAAGTTAACTTTTGAACATAAGGAAGGCACCTGGGGTGGACGGGATCTATCCAGTTATATTAAAGGAGGCAGCAAAGGAAGTAAACAAACCCTTAGCCATTATTATGAGAGCTTCCTTGGACTCAGGGGAGGTCCCTATGGACTGGAGGTGTGCAAATGTATCACCAATTCATAAAGGGGGTTCAAAAGGTGACACAAGTAACTATAGACCTGTTAGTTTTACTCGTGTTCCAGGGAAAATAATGGAATCACTGGTTAAAGAAGCATTGCACGATCATCTAGACAAGACTGCAGTAATAGTTAAGACACAGCATGGGTTTGTTAAAGGAGGTCTTGTCTGACCAATTTGATTGGATACTATGATGTGGTCACAAAGGAACTGAACGCCAAAAATAATTTTGATCTCATATACTTGGATTTCAGGAAAGATTTTGATACTGTTGCACATGAAAGATTGCTTTCCAAATTGGAGAGGTCTGGCATTACAGGTAAGTTGCTACAATGGATAAAGGGATGATTGAATGGGAGACAAGAAAGAGTGGTAATCAATGAACACTGCCTTTCGTGGACAAATGTTATTAGCGGAGTTCCCCAGGGTTCGGTGTTGGGCCCATTGTTGTTTTGTATATTTATCAACGATATTGATGAAGGTAAATTGGGTTTAATGTCCAAGTTTGCAGATGATACAAAGGTTGGCGGGATTGTTAACGACAGTATGCTACTCCAAATGGATCTAGATAAGTTGGGAAAGTGGGCTGAGAAGTGGCAACTGAAGTTTAACATTGACAAATGCAAAGTACTGCATATGGGTAGCAATAACCAAAGAGAAATGTACCAACTCTGTGGCACTACACTCAGGGAAGTGGAAAGTGAAAAAGAACTGGGGGCAATTGTGTTGTAGAATAATGGAATCACTGGTTAAAGAAGCATTGCAGGATCATCTAGACAAGACTGCAATAATAGTTAAGACACAGCATGGGTTTGTTAAAGGGAGGTCTTGTCTGACCAATTTGTGTGGTAATTGTGCAGTCAAATATGAAGTTTGCTGAGTAGTGCAGGTGGGCTGCCAGGGCAGGTCATGGAGCCTTGTCAATGATATATAGGAATTTTTCTAGCAGGGACAGGGAGGTGATTATCCCGTTATACAAGGCAATGGTCAGGCCACACCTAAAGTACTGTGTACAGGTCTGGAGGCCTCATTTTAGGAAGGATGTAGAGTTGTTAGAACGAGTACAAAGAAGGGCAATGAGATTGGTGAGGAGAACAAAGGGGTGCTCTTACCAAGAAAGGCTTAAGTTCTGCAAATTGCAGCGCCTGGAGAGTAGACACCTGTGAGTGATCTGATTGAGGTGAGGTGTATTAGGCCTTGAATGGGCTGAACAAGCTGAATGCTGATGGGATTCTTCCTCTTGCTCAGACCTGAGGGGACACAGTTTCAAATTGAGGAAAAATAGTTGTAGAATTGATGTGCAGAAATTTGCCTTTAGCCAGCGAGTAGTTGATTGGTGGAACAGGCTTCCATCTTTTGTTGTGGAAGCTAATAGCCTAAATAAATTTAAGGCTGAGCTGGACAGGCATTTGGAATGAATGGAGAATGTAAAATAGGAGGGTTTTTTTTTTTTTTTTTTTTTTGGCTGATGCTGTATAAGCTTGCTTTCTTGCATCATATGCCTCTACTAATGTTAATGTCCCACCAAACTGATTAACATTGCACTGGTCACGCTTTTCAACTGGATGCACTGCCTTAAATTTAATATGCCTCCTAACTAAGAGCATAAACCCCCCTCTCATGTCCTCTCTATTCTTCCTCTATACATTGTACACTCCCATTCAAATTCAGCATTGCTTATGTCCAAAGTATACTTAATCTTGTTCTTACTCTTAGTTACCCTAACACAGTGCATATATTTACTTGTTCCATGGCCCACAGCAGTGCTTGAAATCCCCGACACTTTGCTTTCCAGGCAGCTGCATGTTCCAACAGAAGCAATATATGAATTACTTATTCTGATTATAACTGAAATTACTGTGCATTAAACTTTAATTATGTTATGTCACCTTTACCAAACGTGCCATTGGTTGCTGACTTATCATAGTAGATATATATGAAACAGCAATAAAATCAAGTGTAAGCATAACATGGGACAACAACTGGCAGAAGACTAGTGTGAGGAGAATATGCTGCTGCTCTGAAAGAATATGCAACAGAAAAACTGGCAGGCAACATTAAGGGCATCACATATGATAAAGCTTTGCGTATGTGTACAAAATAGAAAAAAAATTTGTGAACAGAGCATAAATTAATAAGTTAAGAAACGTTTATAACAATTTAAAACCATGAACTTTGGGTTCATGGTCACAATGGCCTTGACAGGTAACTGGCTTACTCATTGATCTACAGTGTAGAATGTCCATAAACCTAGAAAACAGTATTTTGTTTCACAAAATATTGTTGTGTCATGCAACAGAAAAACATTAAATTGTGCAGTAGTGGGAAAACAGTGAGTAATTTTTACCAAATATAACATGTAACAAAATATGTTCCACTGGTTGAACAAGAGGTCCATCTTCTTCTGCCTTTCATATAAAGCTTGAATTAATGAACAATTTTGTTATGGCTTTGGATAAAGAAGAAATGGTTTCTGCTACCTAAGGATAGTGTTTCCTTTAACATGCAAAACTGAAAGGAAAAATTCATTGGACCTCAAATAAAGATGAGGTATTTGAAACAAAGCTACACTAGGGGGAAGGGTGCAAGTTTACTTCAACAATGAATTATTCTCTGTCTGAAAAAAATATTCAAAAACATCAATCTGCACCCATTCTTTTTTCAATTTAAATTTAGATTCCTGTGTATACTGTTTTAGAAAGAGTCAGAAATCAGAGAGAGAGCGAGAGAGAGTAAGAAGAAAGGGTGAGAAATGAACTTGGTGATGGTCGCTTCTCCAATGGAGCCTTTCTCTCATGACCATTCTCAACCTCATTGTTTGGCATTACAAGAATGCAAAATGGGATGATCTATGAGATTTCTATTCTTCTTTTCCTTGGTTGGATTACTATTTTAAATCTTCTTATATTGATGTTTGCTCAGATCGTGTCACTGAAATTATTCTTGTAGGGATGAAATATTTTATTCCAAACTCCACCTTAAAATCTCATCCTTCATCTAAACCTTGTTTTTCCAATAAATATGCTAAGGCTGTTCAAGATAAAAATGTTGCATATCGCAACTGGCTTCCATGAAAATCTCCAGGTTCATTTTCTGCCTAAACCAAAGCTTGCAACAATTGTAAAGCAGTTAATAATCAGTTCAAACTAGATTTTGCACAGGCTAAGAGCAGAAAACTTGCTTCTTGTCCAAATGGTAGTCGAGTATGCTGGTCTCTTCCGAATGCAACTGGCCGCAACTTTTGCTCAATTCTACTCCCACCTCTTTTAAAACATGATGATTCTATTGCCACCTCAACTAAAGATAATGCTGACCTGATAGCATCCTACTTTTCTTCTAACTCTTTCATCGATGATCTTGGTAAACCACCTCCTATCATTACCAGTATACTCCACTCAAAGCCTCCTGTGGTCTTCCATTAAAATGATGTCAGCATTTTGATCAACCTTAATGCTGATGGCATTTCTCTACTTGTTCTTAAACCCTTACTCCAGTTCTGTGTTGCCTTTTTACACTCTCTTATTCCACTGATGTTTTTCCTTCTGCTTGGAAATTTGCTCATATCCAGCCGGTTCCTAAAAAGGGTGAAAAATCCCTCCCATGCAATTGTTGTCCCATGGTACTTACTTCTACTCTTTTGAAAGTAATGAAAAAATTCATTAACAGCCAACTATATAAAAACCTTCCATATGATGAATGATTGCCAATACGGATTCCATCATCACTGACAGAATTCGTATTGGTAGTCATTCATCACCAATATGGGATCAATATCATCCACTGATGATATACTGGCTTATGTTACCAATCTATGGACAAATTCAATGGAAAGGTTTGGTGAAACTCAAGAAGTTGCTTTTGCTATTTCAAAGACTATTGTTCATGCTTGGCATAAACGTCTTCTAAATAAACTGTCATCTTATAGTCTGATTGTTGCTATTGATTATCCAGTTTTCTCTCTAACCGCTCATTGTGTGTACTCTTTACACACAAGTTAAGAAGAGTAATAAGAGCTGATTGGGGTATAAGGGGGCGAGCTCTAAATTTACTGTACAATTGCCTATTTGTTCCTATTATAACTTATGCATCTATAGCCTGGCTTCATAAGATAACAAACTCGTGTGATTAAAAAATATATAATGCAGGCTCAGCGATTCGCTCTCTTGTCCATTACAAGAGAATATCGAACGGTATCAACTGGTGCTCTGCAGGTGGTGTCTGGCAAATTATCGGCTGATTTACAAATAGTGCTTAGAGCGAGCATTAATGTATTGTACAAGAAATAACATTAGAAAGTTGGTCTTGAATGTGAGTTCATGTCCACACTTAGAGAGGTTATATACAAGGCAGGATGTTAGTGAAGAAAAGAAAAGGATTCAAAGTGAATTAATACAAGTATGGCAAAGGAAGTAGTAAACCTCAGAAAAAGGTCATGTAACTCATATGTTCTTGCCTAGAGTGGATATATTACAGGTAAGGAAGAATCCTTGGCAGAATTCGGAGTTAGTGCTGGCTTTCTGATAAGAGGTCACGGATCAGCTAGGTCTGGTGAGGAGGAATCATCAGCCCATATTATGTTTCACTGTGAGAACTATGTTGATTAGAAGTCGACTAGACTTAGCACTAGGAAATGTGGAACGTGTTCCAGAGGAGCTGCTGTTCCAGAGGAACAGCAGCTCCTCTGGAACACGTTCGTGGATAAATGGAAATTCACTTACTTTAACAATTTTGTTTACTCTTTGTTTAAAAGGAGAGCACAATTAAAGCTAGACAGTACAGCCTGCCTCCCAGTGGCAGGGATGGAAACCTAGCCCATTGGGATAGGCTGAATGAAAAATGAATTCAAAATATATTTCCTCTTGGCCAGGACCAAGTGGCAATTGCGCTTTGCAATTTGAGGTGTGTTTAATTTGAAATTCTTTTTTTTAGAGACAGATAAGTCATGAACCACATATAAGCTACGGCTCGGGTGGGTATTTTGGGCCTTACTTGGTATTTTAAATATATGTATATCTGACCGCTCATTGCTTGCGATGGTAGATGACTATCTTCTAACTTCTCCACCAAAGGTTCGGTTCACCTTCCTACTTTTTGTCTCTTGAATAAAAATAACTTTCTTTCATTGAATGAAAATCCTATCCATAGTTTTGCTGATGATAGTACATTAACTGATAGTTAGAGAAACCTTACCCTGCACAAACAGCTTCAACTTCTGGAATATCCATTACCAATTCCTTAAATTCTGCTCTCCAGGAAACTTTCATGTGGACAATGCTTTGCAGTTAGCATTACTTGTGGCATATGATGCAAGAAAGTAAGCTTATACAGCATCAGCCAACAAAAAGCCCCTTCCCATTTCACCCATCCAGTCACTCCAAATGTTTGTCTAGTTCAGCTTTAAATTTATTTAAGCTATCAACTTCCACAACAACAGATGGAAGTCTGTTCCAGCAATCAACTACCCATTGACTAAAGGCAAACTTCTACACATCGCTTCTAAAACTGCCTTTCCTCAATTTGAATATATGCCCCCCCTCAGGTTCTTAGTCTTGGCAAGGGAAAGTATCCCGTAAGTATTGAACCTGCTCAAACTAATCAAAGCCTTATAACACCTCAATCACATCACCTTGCAGGTGCTTAGTCTCCAGATGCAGCAACTTGCAAAATTAAAGCCTTTCTTCATAAGTGCACCCCTTTGTTCCTCTCACCAATCTTGTTGCCCTTCTCTGTACTCATTCTAGCAATTCTACATCCTTCCTAAAATGAGGCCTCCAGACCTGTATACAGTACTCAAGGTGTGGCCTGACCACTGTCTTATACAAAGGGATAATCACCTACTTGTCTCCTGTTGCAATAGCATACTGTCATTAGTATCATTAACAACCCTGCCAACCATTGTATCATCTGCAAACTTGGACATTAAGCCTGATATACCTTCATCAATATCATTGATAAATACACAAAACAACAATGGGCCCAGCACCGAACCCTGGGGGACTCCACTAATAACATTAGTCCACGTAGAGCAGTGTCCATTTATTATCACTCTCTGTCATCTCCCATTCAACCATCCCTTTATCCATTGTAGCAACTTATACTTAATGCCATACCACTCCAATTTGTACAGCAGTCTTCCATGTGCAACAGTATCAAAAGCTTTCCAGAAATCCAAGTATATGATATCAAAATTATTTTTAGCATTTGCAGTATCCAATCAAATTTGTCAGACGAGACTTCTACTTAACAAATCCCTGCTTTGTTTGAACTCTTGTCTAGATGATCCTGCATCCCGTCCTTAACCAGTGACTCCATTATTTTCCCTGGAACAGAAGTTAGACTAACAGGTCTGTAATTACCTGTGTCACACTTTGATCCCTCTTTGTGAATTGGGGATACATTTGCACATCTACCGTCCATGGGGACCTCCCCTGACTCTAAGGATGCTCTCATAATTATGGCTAAGGGTTTGCTTACTTCCCTTGCTGCCTCCATTATAACTGGATAGATTCCATCTGCCACAGGTGCCTTTTTTATGTTTAACTTCAACAATTTCTCCTCCACTTTTCTCTCAGTTATCACAAAATCACTTAGCTCCCTGTTGGTAAAAAACCTAGAAGTTAATAAACTTCTAGGTTTTTTTTTTTTTTAGGAGCATTAGCATTAGCATTAGTAGAGGCATTTGATGCAAGAAAGCAAGCTTATGCAGCATCAGCCAAAAAAAAAAAAAAAAAAAAAAGTAACATAAATAAATAAAAATAACCACTTCCACTTCACCCCTCTGTTCGTTCGAAATACCTGTCCAGCTGAGCCTTAAACTTATTTAGGCTATCAACTTCCACGACAAGGGATGGAAGTCTGTTCCACCCACCAACCACCCGCTGGCTAAAGGCAAATTTCCGCACATCTATCCTACATCTGTCTTTCCTCAATTTGAATTTATGCCCTCTCAGGTGATTTTTCTGAGCTAGAGGAAGAATCCCATCAGCATTGAGCATGCTCAAACCATTCAAGGCTTTGTACACCTCTATCAGATCACCCCGCTGGTGCCTAGTTTCCAGACACTGTAATTTGCAAAACTTAAGCCTTTCTTCGTAAGAGAACCCCTTTGTCCCATTCACCAATCTAGTTGCCCTTCTCTGTACTCGTTCCAGCAGCTCTACATCCTTCCTGAAATGAGGCCTCCAGGCCTGTATACAGTACTCTAGGTGTGGCCTGACCATTGGCTTATACAAGGGAATAATCACCTCCTTATCCCTGCTAGAAAAATTCCTATATATCATTGACAATACACCATGAGCTACTCTTGCAGCTCGTCTGCACTGCTCAGAGAACTTCATATCTGCCTGCACCACCACCCCCAGGTCCCTTTCATTCTCTACCACTGTCAGTGTAGTACCACAGAGTTGATACGTTGCTCTGGGGTTGCTGTTTCCCATATGTAGTACTTTACATTTGTCAATGTTAAACTTCATTTGCCACCTCGAAGCCCATCTGCTCAACCTTTCCAAATCCTGTTGCAGCAGCATAGTGTCAGTAGTGTCCTTGACAACCTTCGTATCGTCTGCAAACATGGACATTAAGCCTGATATACCATCATCAATATCATTTATAAATACAGAAAACAATAAAGGCCCCAATACTGAACCCTGAGGGACTCCACTAATAACATTAGTCCACGATGAGCAGTGTCCATTGATTACCACTCTCTGTCTTCTCCCCCTCAACCACCCCTTTATCCATAGCAGCAACTTGCCTCCAATGCCACACTGCTCCAATTTGTGCAGCAGTCTTCCATGTGCAACAGTATCAAAAGCCTTTCTAAGATCCAAGTATATAATATCAAAGTTATTCCCTGCATCCAGTTCTTTTGTGACTGCATCGTAGTATCCAATCAAATTGGTCAGGCAAGACTTCCCCTTAACAAAACCATGCTGTGTCCTAGCTATAACTGAAGTCTTGTCTAGATGATCCTGCAGTGCTTCTTTCACCAGTGCCTCCATTAATTTTCCGGGAACAGAAGTTAAACTCACAGGTCTATAATTACTTGTGTCAGCCTTTGATCCCCCTTTGTGAATTGGGGTCACATTTGCACATCTCCAGTCAATGGGTACCTCCCCTGAGTCCAAGGAAGCTCTCATAATTATGGCTAAGGGTTTGCTTACCTCCTTTGCTGCCTCCTTTAATATAACTGGATAGATCCCATCCACCCCAGGTGCCTTTCTTGTGTTTATCTTCAACAATTTCTCCTCCACTTTGCTCTCAGTTATTACAAGATTCTCTAGCTTACTGCTAGAGTTGAATACACCTCTGGCATTCCCCTCGCTGAATAACTCCTCATGTGTGAATGTCGATGCAAAATATTCATTTAGTTTGTTAGCTACCTGAGCAGGATCATCAACAGTTGAACCATCGATATCAAGTGTACCAATCTGATTCATCCCCTTCCTTCTAGAGTTTACATAAGTAAAGAACTCTTTGCTGTTTTTCTTCGCATCCCTTGCCAAGGATCTCTCGTAATCTGCCTTCGCCTGCCTAACCTCCTTTGTAACTTGGTTACAGATCAACTTGTATCTATCATAGGCGTCCGTGTCACGTGTTAATTTGTATGTATCCCATTCATTTTTCTTCTCTGCCATATGCCTCATTAGTTCATCTGACAACCATTTAGGCCTAAACCTTGAACAATATTTCTTAGTTGGTATGTAAAGCCTAGTAGCTTCCACGATAAGTTCTTTGAATGCTTCCCATTTTGAATTTGCTGTTGGCAATATCATCAGTTGATCCCACTGCATAGAATTTAAATACTGTCTCAGTCCATTGTAGTCGCCTTTACGAAAGCAATACCCCTTCCCTTTACCCCTAATGGTAGTTACCTCTTTGAGTAACTCCCACTTCAGCACACTGTGATCACTGCCACCAAGTGGTTCATTTATCTGCAGATTCTTAATGCATGAAGAATCACTACTGATAATCAAATCAAGAGTATTACTCCCTCTAGTTGCCTCCCGAACATGCTGATGTAGAAAACAATCATCCAATAAATCCACAAAAGCCTTGCTACTGTGTGAGTGACCAGCCCCCAATTTCCAGTCAATATCTGGGAAATTAAAATCCCCCATTATAAGACTCTCTGATTTACTGGCCCACTCTATTTCTCCGAACAGTTTCTTATTATACTCATCAGAGTCATTAGGCCTATAGCACACTCCTACTCTCAATTTTGATCTCCCAATGCTTATGTCACACCAAACTGACTCGACACTGCACTGTCCAGCGATGTCGACTGGCTTCACTTCCTTGGATTTTATGTGTTTTTTAACTAATAGCATAACCCCTCCTCCCTTCCTATCCTGTCTATCCTTTCTGTAGACATTGTACTCCCCAAATTCCAGTTCTGCATTTCTTATATCTGTGTGACACCACGTCTCTGAAATCCCCACAATATCTGCCTTTGATGTTTTGAGCAATACCTCAAATTCATCAAATTTATTTACTAAACTCCTAGCATTGGTGTACACACAAGTATACATGCACCTGTTCTTTTTCTTAGCTACCCTAACACAACCCATGTGTTTACTTGTACCCCAATGATTCCCAGCAGTCTCTGAAATATCCTGCTGGACATTAGCAACTAAGGCCATATTTCTCCAGGAATATGCGGTGGTCATTTCCTGACCTTTCCGCATCCTCCGTATTTGGTGGTGACGGGCTTGAATCCTGGTCTAATCAAGAAGTGTGTGTGCTACGCACTGCTGCTCCTTCCCACCTGGCTACGGAGGCACCTATATAAATCTCTAGCATTCCCTTCCTTGAATAACTCTTCTTGTGCAAATGTAGATGCAAAATACTCATTCAGTTTATCAGCTGCTTGAGCAGGATTATCAACAGTCAAACCATCTATGTTAAATGGACCAATCTGATTCATCTCCTTCCTTCTAGAGTTTTCATAAGTAAAGAACTCTTTGCTGTTTTTCATTGTGTCCTTTGCCAAAGATTTCTTGTAATCTGCCTTCGCCTGCCTAACCTCCCTTGTGACTTGATTACAGACTAGCTTATATCTGTCATAGGGCTTCTGTGTCGTCTGATAATTTATATGCATCCCATGCAATTTTCTTCTGTGCCACGAGCCTCATTAATTCATCCGACATCCATTTAGGCCTGAACCTTGAACAGTATTTCTTGTGGGTATGAAAAGCATAGTAGCCTCCAAAATTAAGTCACTGAAGGCTTCCCATTTAGAATTCACTGTTGGTAACATCATCAGTTGATCCCGCTCTGTAGAATTTAAAAACTGTGTGAGACCTCTGTAGTCACCTTTACGAAAACAAAAACCCTTCCCTTTACCCTTGATCGTAGTTACTTCTTTAAGTAAATCCCACATCAGTTCACCTGATCACTGCCTCCTAGTGGTTCCTTTATCTGTAAATTCTTAATGCATGAATAATCACTGCTGATAATCAGATCAAGAGTGTACTCCCTCTTGTTGCCTCTCTAACTTGCTGCTGTAGAAAACAATCCTCCAATAAATCCACAAAAGTCTTGCTAGCATGCAAGTGACCAACCGACAAGTTCCAGTCAATATCTAGAACAAACAGTTTAGAAATGTTTAAGTTGATCAATCAATTTCTGTCATTTTATACATGGCATGTGATCATCAATAGAACACAGTCATATCATAGCACATGAATGTGAACAAAGTGATGTAGATAATTTCTAACAACAAAAACAACGTGATGAATTACATTTCTTTAAATGTAAAATTTTCAAAAAAGTGTGAATTTCAGAGATTCAATTCAAGTATACTTTTAAAGATTTCAAGTATACTCATACAGATTTATCCGCTTATCTTGATACACCACTAATCAATGGAATGCATAACTCTGTATGAATTTTTGGGAAAAGACTCTGCAGAGGTATCCTCTTATCATGCTATATCACTCAGTAGTTGTTGTTTGAGAGCTATTGGCGCAAGAGCAGCTTAGTCTATAATGCGCCTAGTCTAGGTTAGAGAGTTTCATTTTTCGACATTTTTCATTTTTCTTGATATTGTTCAGAAGGAAGCCAAGATTTTGTTTTATAATTATGTAGCTTTTTCATAAATGTTATACTATTAATTTTTATGTTTTGGTAGTATCCGATTAACTTAAGGAAAAAGAAAATTTCAGAAATATCTGGCCGGTTGTCTAAAATTGTTTTAAGCGTTAGGTTGTTTTGTTCATTTGTTTGAAAGGCACTTATACGTTCTGAATTAAATCTTGGACAGTTCATGAAGTGATGTACAGTGAGCGAAACTTGACAGTTTTGGCATTGAGCAGGGTCTTCACCTCTGAGTAGGTAAGAAGAGTCATATGGGTATGCCCGATTCGTAAATCGAGCAAGGATCATTTCTTTGTGTCTATTGGATCAGCAGCTGGTAGTCCATGGTCGAAGTGTTTGTTTAATTATACGAAGTTTGTTGTTAGTTTGATCTTCCCAGTGTTGTTGCCATTGTTTTGAACTGCTTTGGTGGATTAACGACTTGTAATCAGTATATGGTATTGAGCGGAAGGCATAGTCAGAGGTAGCAGCTGCTCTTGCCACTTTATCTGCTCTTTAATTTCCAGTTATTCTTGTGTCGCCTGGAATCCAGCAGAATCTGATCTTGTGATTATTTTGTAATAGCTTTGATACTGAATATTGGACCTGTTGTAAAACTGGGCGTGCTTTAGTATTGGCAATCTGCAAGGCAATGACAGAGGTAAGCGAGCCAGTGAAAATTATGCTGTCTGCTATCTGTTCATGTTTAATTTTGTTTACGGCCATCAAAATGGCTTGTAATTCAGCTGTAAAGATACAGCATTCTTTTGGGAGTTGTTGGATGAGAGTACAGTCTTCAGAGTGAATCGCAGCTCCTACACAATTCTCTGTTTTTGAGCCATCTGTGTAAAGGAAAGTGTGATGTTCATATTTTTCTTTTTATGCTGCATGTAATTGCTGGTAGTTTGTCCTCGGGAGATTTGTTTTCCCCCAGGATTTAAAATGCAGGTCATATGCAGGTTGAATTATAATCCATGATGGAATGATCTGTGTAGTCGTAGTAGCTATGCTGTCATAATTAAGCTCTTGACTTAACAATAAATCTTTTAGACAGATGTTGGCAGGTCAGTTTATTCGTGGGTGGGCTTGGTATAAGTTTTCCCAGTATGATGAAAACAGAACCTCTCTATTCGGATGATCGGTGATGGATTTTATCTTTACGGCATAGCATAATAATAAGTTCTGTCATCTAAGTTATAGTGAAGGTTCATGGGCTTCTGCATACAGTCTTTGTACAGGTTAAGTGCGAAAAGATCCAAGTGCTATATGGAGCGCACTGTGGTGCATGGGATCTAACCATCTCAGTGCACTTGGTCTTGCAGAGTCGTAAACAAGTGCTCCATAGTCCAGCTCGGAACGTACTATTGCTCAATAAAGTTTAAGTAGTGTATGTCGATCTGCACCTCAAGTTGTTGCGGAAAGAACTTTGAGTAGGTTTAATTTCTTGATACAAGAATGTCTTAGTTGCTTAATATGTTCAAGGAATGTCAGTTTCTTATATAAGAGAAACCCTAAGAATCTTATGTTTGGTACAACTGGGATCATATATCCATCTAGTTTAAGTTCAGGATCAGGGTGTAGGTTTCGTTTTCTACAGAAGTGTACACATGCAGTTTTTTGTGTGGAAAACCGGAAGCCATTTGTTTGCACCCATTTACTTATTTTATTTATTACTCCTTGTAGCTGCCATTCTATACTTCGCATATTCTGAGAGTGATAGGAAATACTGAAATTGTCAACGTATAAAGCGGTATCAACAGTTGCTATCAAAATAAACTCCATGAAGTTATGGAGTTTATTTTGATAGCAAAGAGGGTTGTGCTAAGCACAGACCCCTGAGGTACACCCACTTCTTGGGTAAAGACTTCTGAATGAGCATTCTGCAACCTAACTTGAAATGACCTGTGGAGTACGAAATTCTGAATATATATTTAGGAAGATGTCCACGTAATCCAAGGTGGTATAGGTTTTGGATAATTCCATAACACCATGCCGTATCGTAAGCTATTTCTATATTGAAACAGATCATTACGTGGTGATCTTTTCGGATAAAGGCATTCTGCACAGTTTTCTAATTTGATAAGTAAATCTAGTGTTGAACGATTTTTCCTGAAACTATGCTGTGCTGGATTGAGAAGGTTATTTCTGTTCAAAAACCATGTTAGACGAGCATTGATAATTTTCTCCATAACTTTTCCCAGGCAACTTGTTAGAGCAATTGGACGATAGTTGCATTGGTCAGAGAGGTCTTTCCCCGGTTTTGGGAAAGCAAGAATTATTGCATGAAGCCAACTGTCTGGAAATTAGTTTTCTAGGAAGATTCTTTTATATAGTTCTAGTAATGCCATTTGGGATTGATCATCAAGTTGCTTTAACATCATATAGTGAATTTGTTCTGGTCCTACAGCACTTTGCTTTGTCTGTGATAGAGCATGTTTTAATTCGTGGAATGTTAAAGGTAGGTTGTACTCTTCATTATTTCTTGTGGAAAAATTCAGTTTATGTCTTTTTATTCTTGCCTTGTATATTTGCAAACTGAGAGTATATGAGGTGGTCACTGATATTCTGGCAAAGGTTTCGCCCAGTGCATTGGCTATTTCTGACGGCTCTGCAGTGACTTGTCCATTGCAGTTTAGGATCGGAGTTGGAGTAATCTGGTATCTGCCACTCATTTTGTTAATTTTATTCCAGACAGTTTTAGATGGTGTGGAACTTGTTAATGTAGATGTAAATTTTATCCAGGATGCTTCCTACTGGCTCGCCTAATATATCTGGCTCTTGCCCGTGCCTTCTTGAACAATATGATGTTCTCTAAAGTTGGATATCTTCAAAAAGTATTCCAGGTTTTGTTTCGCTCTTTCTTAGCCTGTGCACATTCTGCATTCCACCATGATTTTGGATGTGTTGGAAAGTGAGATGTTTTTGGGATAGAGTGTTCAGCAGCTTGAGTTATTTTATTTGTTATATATTGTACTGCTGCATCTAACAGTTTCTGATTGATATTATCAACATTTAGTTTTGCAAATGATTTATAAGTTTCCCAATCTGCTTCATTTATTTTCCATCTGGGAGTTTTACGTGACTTGCATGTGGTTCCTAATGTCATGGTGATGATCATTGGATAGTGATCACTGCTGAGAGAATCACTATGCACTGACCAATCAAGTAATGGAAATAGTATTGGAGAACATACAGACAGGTCTATAGCTGTAGTATTTCCTGATGGAAGACATGTATATGTATGTGTTATGAGGGATCTAGGGGCTATGCGTACTGTAATTGCTTCAAGGGGTGTGTTTAGCAGGACAATCTGGGAAGGAATGCGAGAAATTACTAGTATTGCCACACCACCACCACCACCACCACCATGGGTTGTGCTGCCTGTTACTCTGTCCTTTCGATATGCTGTATAGTTCTTTATTAAGGTAGAATCTTGAGGTCTGAGTTAGGTTTCTTGTAAGCAAAGAGATAGCAGTGCATACTGTACAATCAGATTGTATATATCACCTATGTTAGTGTGGAGTCCTCTACAATTCCACTGGATTATGCTTTTCATTATTTGGTTTTCGAGAGATTTTCGGACTGTTTCCGAGATGCTGTTTTAAGTCTTTCACATGTTGGTTTTTCCTTTTTGGGGAAATATGGTTTTCCAGTGTCTATATAGGGGCTAACATCTGGCGAGTATGGGCTTGGCACACCTTTCTACTTGGCGATTCCATTCTACTTCTCTCCCTGTCGGGGTAATAGAGAAATTTTTTTTTTTTTGGAGTTCTTTGGAGGTATTGTAACTTTTGAATTGTATGCCGATTCGTTATGACCTGCACATAAGAAGGTCTGTTTAAGATAGTCGGACAGTTCTCTTAGCTTCTTGGTATCTGACAGAATGTTCCAATTTATACTGCTGAATCTGCTTTTCTCTTTCCAATATTCACAATTCTTGGAATAGACGGAATGGTCTCCCTTGCAGTTTGGACATATCGGTTTCTCATGAACAGTTCTGACTGCTGTGCTCCTGAGACCCGCAGTTGGAACAGATGGCTACACCACGGAATGCCATTTGTGAATGACCATACTTTTGGTATTTAAAGCAGCAGAGAGGATTCAGAATGTATGGTCTGATGTTACAAATTAGATATCCGGCCTTCATAGATGTAGGTGGTTTAGGAGTGTTAAACGTCAGTATGATATTTCTGGTTAGGGTAAGTGTCCCACCTCTAGTAATTTTAATCCTTCTCGCAGCTATAACTCCTTGATCTTCAAGTTCATTTTTAATTTCTTCTTCAGAGACGCTGATAAGGTCCCATTCAAAAATTACTCCTTCCGATGTATTTAGCGTATTATGGGGAGAGACCTTTACTGAGATCCCACCAAATGTTTTCATTTGAAGCAGTCTTGCTGCATATTTGGCATTTGTTGTCTCAACAAGAACATCACCTGATTTCAGTCACTTAACATTTTTTGGTGTTCCAGCCACACCATCTAAACATTTCTGGATGAATAAATGGCAAGTTTTCCTAATGGCTGTTCTGTTCTGTCGTAGAATTAAAGACAATAAAAGTAGGTGATTAGGCGATGTTACTTGCTTTTTTTTTTTGCCTTTTGGTTGCAATAGTCACATCGTCTTCATTTAGTCTCATAAAGGAGTCAGATCTTTGGGATCTGTGGTTGTAATGTTTGAGTCATTCATGTTTGCTCCTTTTGGCCCTGGGAGTGAGAGCTTTTCCTCCCAGGTTTCCAGCCACGCCACGGAGAGGCAGGAGCAGTGCCACCTAGTAACCAAGCGGAAGTAGATTAGTGGTTAGTAGACTAATATATAAATAAAAGAAAGGTGTCTTTCCTTTCTTAGCAACCTTTGCACTAATACTTTTCAGCAACTATATGTATATACAGCAGAGAATTAACTTTAAACTCTCGATATATCTAACACTCTTTCACTTTAGGAATCACTTTATACTTTCAGAGAAATCGCCTGATCACTAGAAATGCTTGGCACTCGGGGGCCTATCACTCTGTATGTAGGAATAGAATTCATGGTATCATCAGATATGGAGGGAAATATTATATGGGGGAAATGCATATACACACAAGTATTTAATAGCAAACTTTGTAATATTTCTAAAATGTCCATTTCAGAACCTAGCTTACATGTTTGTAATTATTTATCTATTTATCTGTAATTGTTATGTAATTATTTATCTGTAATTATTATGTAATTATTTATCTGTAATTATTATGTAATTATTTATCTGTAATTATTGTGTAATTATTTATCTGTAATTATTTATCTACTAATATTTGCCCAAGAAATATTAAGTAACAAACAACTAAACGGGAACAGGAAAACAGATTGAGCCCGCATGAAATAAGACTGAAGTATAATTCCTCAGTTCTGACAAACATATTCTTTGTACATAGCACATTCTGTAAGAATTCTCTATTCAATTTTTAAAAAATTTTTGCTGTAATACCAATTCGGTTGATACTGTAATTGAACAAACACTGTATAAAAAACTGGATAACTCGGATATAAAATAAATATAAAATAATTGGATAACCATGTATATAATTATATTTGAACATATATACACACAATTTCTAAAACAAATATTTTAAAGTAGAAAACTACGATTTTAAAGAAGCACTTACATTGTAAGCTAATTTCATTTGAAACTCTGTCAATTACAAGAAGTTCATTAGATTCAAGAGGTTCCAGCAAAAACTTTTCAGGAGTAACATGCCTAAAAATATCGAAACAATTATTCCACTAAAAACCAGACATACGATGTACTGTAATGCCTACCAACTTTTCCAAGTCTGGTAGGGTTACTTTTATTTTGCTCAAGCATGCAGTTTTATATTTTTCAATGTGTTATGGTTTTTAACTAATGCCACCAGTGGTCATGGATTTATTTAAAATTAATCTCTCACCATTTACTTATTTATAAATAAATCTGCCACCATTATTTTCTTGGATTTATTTAAAAATCCATGACAGTAGTGGTGACAATATATTCACTTGTAAATCATTAATTCTAATACAATGGGCATATATTATTCACCACATTAAAAACCACCATAAAGAAAAAACTAAGAAGAAACAGTTCATTTTAACTGAAAAACAAGTCGAAATGTTTTAATACTCACATTGATAGGTTTTTACATAGGCTCCATTCACAGCTTAAAGGATGACTATACAATATTCAATTTAATGCCATATGTTACCCAGCATCTGTGTTGCGACAGAAGTATTAACAGTATTATCAAATTCACAATTGGACTATAGTGTGATACACTTGTTCTTTAACATCAAATCAAAAATAAAAATTCATTAGGTACATCTTAGGGGGAAAGGGTCCAAGGTAATGAGTCCTTCTCATCAAATTAATCAGAGTGGAATTTGTTATCCAGGAATTCTCTAACCTCTTGGATCTAATGTACAAGAGAAGCATCCTGCTGAAAAATAACATTTGCATTCAGATGTTCTGCAATACACAGTGAATGGTCCTTGAGGTTATCACAGGCATTCTCAGAGATATGCCAGACAAGTTGTACTTGCTACCTGGGAGTCTACAACGCTGATGGAACTGATATTCGGGTGACATGGACTCAATTTTGGAGAAGTCAGGACAGTCTGTGACAGCTAAATCCTCTGCTTGCACCTTCATGATGGTGGGACTGTTAATAATCCTGGGTATAAACCCCATGCACAATCACAATGTGGGTGACCATCCAGGTGTGAACCAACGTAAGCAGAGGTCGAGGTTTGGCGCCAACACCACATGGAGGAACACCGCCCCTCTGTGTTACTAGACATTACTAGATGGAAGATGACTCTTATCAACCAGTGCAATATCACCACTTTGCTTATTGGGAGGCTTGAAGTGGAGGAACCCATTTTTATTCTCCAGAGCTAAATTCCGGTCAACCCTTCCCCATCTCTTCCAACATACAGTACAACTGATGTCTTTTGAGGTTATGATGGACATCATAGTAAGATCCAAACCTCCTTACATTTCAAGGATACAGCTCTAAAACAATGTTTGCAAGCTGGCTGCTAGTTAGTACACCAGACAGAACCTATTGGTAACTCTCTAGGAGGCTTCCAGATCAGCTAGTTTATAATCTTGCTATCACTACTCTGCCAGATAGTGTCTGGAGGGAGTCCGAGTAGTTTGTATGCGGGTGGGGGGGACTGTGAAGGCCACATTATGTCAAGGATCGGGTATATTCTTACCATGTGTACACCATATCCAAAAATTTCATTACTTCATACAGCATAACTCTCCCTATACTTTTTCTTACTATTGAATACACCATGAATTTTCAAAGTAATAGAGCAAGCTTATCTGCGAAAAGACCTAAACCTCACAAACACTTCCTAGTTCATTTCACAAATATACATGGCCTCAGTTCTAATCTCAACGATGTCTATTTCCACTTGCAGTCTGCCAAATCCCATGTACTCAAAGGTGGTACTTGTGCATATATCCGTTCTGATATTCCCTGTCAGAGACTTGGTAATTTGGAATCTCCTCTTTTCGATCTTCTCTGCCTTAAAATCTCTCTACATCATTCTGTCAAATTCATCTGTTGTCTCTACCATTCTCTGAACTCCACAAATCACTTGGAGCTCTATGACTTCCTCCCTTTGCAACTTGACTTTCTCCAGTCCAACTTTCCTAACAGTGAGGAAACTTTCCTTGGTGATTTTAATGTTCACAACTCCAGCTGGCTTCCGTTTTCTAGTCACACTGACCCAGCTGGTCAAGATGCTGAGGCTTTTGCAATTATTAACAACTTTGCACAGATTTTTCATTTACCTATCAGAATACTGGACAATCCTAACCATATAGCCAATGCGCTTGATCTTTTTCTCACAAACACCCCTTCTAAGTACATGGTCGAAGTGAGTGGTCCTTTAGGCACCTCAGATCACAATTTGGTGACTGTCTCTTCTCCAATGGAGCCTTTATCTCATGGCTATTCCCAATCTTGTGTTGTTTGGCATTCAAAGAATGCAAAATGGGATGACCTGCGAGATTTCTTTCTTTCTTTCTTCTTTTCTTTGGTTGGATAACTGTTTCAAAACTACCGATGTCAAAGTTTGCTCAGATCATGTCAGTGAAATTATTTGTACGAATGTAATCCTTATTCCACACTCCACCTTAAAATCTCGTCCTTTTATCTAAACCTAGGTTTTCCAATAAATGTGCTAAAGCTGTTGTTCATGAGAAGAATGTTGCATATCAAAATTGCCTCATTTCCAATTCTTCAGTTTCATTTTCTGCCTACACCAAAGTTTGCAACAATTGTAAAGCAGTTATTAATCAGTCCAAACTAGATTTTGAATGGCTAAGAGTAGAAAACTTGCTTTTTGCCCTAATGGTAGCTGAGCATTCTGGTCTCTTGCCAAAGCTATCGGCTGCAGCTTTTGCCAATCTCTGCTCACACCTCTGTCAAAACCAGATGGGTCTATTGTCACTTCATCCAAGGATGAAGCTGACCTGCTAGCATTCCATTTTTCTTCGAACTCATGTATTAATGATCTTGGAAAAAAACCTCACACCATTCCCAACACGCTGCATTACAATGCCTCCTGTGGTCTGATGTAAGAAGGATTTTGACAAATCTTGATGCAAAGAAAGCTCCAGGTCCTGATGGTATTTCTCCACTTGTTCTAAAAACCTGTGCTCCTGAACTTACTCCTGTTCTTTGCCTCCTTGTTTCACTTTCTTATTCCAAAGGTGTTTTTCCTTCTGCTTGGAAATTTGCTCATATCCAGCCAGTTCCTAAAAAGAGTGACAAATCCCTCCCATCGCAATTACTTCTACTCTTTCTAAAGTATGGAGAAATCAATTAACCGCCAACTCTTAAACTACCTAAAAACCTTCTATCTGATCAACGATCATCAGTTTGGATTCCATCAGTGTCAATCCACTGGTGATATTCTGGCTTATGTTATGGGCAAATTCAATGGAAAAGTTCGGTGAAACACAAGCACAAGTAGTTGCTCTTGACATCTCAAAGGCATTCGACCTTGTTTGGCATAAAGGTCTTCTAAACAAGCTTCCATCTTATAGTTTGTCAACTGTTTTTTGTAATTGGTTATCCAGTGTTCTCTCTGACTGCTCACTGAGGACGATGGTAGATGGCTCTCTGTTTTCTAACTTCTCCACTAATGCTGGTGTCCCCCAAGGTTCAGTTCTTTCCCCCACTCTTTTCCTCTTGTATATTAATGACCTTCTTCCATTGACTGTAAATCCTATCCATATCCATATTTTGCTGATGAAAGCACATTGCATTCCACTTTCCAGTTTTAGAAACCTTGTCCTGCTCAATCAGCTTCAACTTCTCGAATATTGCTACCAATTCCTTAAATGCCGATCTCCAGGTAATTCTCCAGTGGGACAAAGTCAACTTAGTTGATTTTAATCCTTCTAAAACTCAGTCCTGTCTTATATCTTGCAAAAAGGATCCTTCTGCTCCTTTGCTTATCTTTGGTGACACTCCAATTTCTAGGCAAGATGATATACCTCTTTTGGGGATTACCCTGACTTCTAATCTCTCTTGGCACAATCACATTACAAATATTGCTTCCTCTGCACCTAAAAAAATGTGGTTTCTCTTTTGCTCTTGGCGTTACTTTTCTTCCAAACAGCTGAACACTCTGTACAAATCGCAAATCCACCCTACCATGGATATTGTTCCTACATTTGGGGCAGTGCCCCCAAAACCTCTTTCAGGCTTCTAGATTCCATTCAGAAGAGGGCAGTTAGGTTAATTAATGACTCATCTCTAACAGGTTCTCTCCACTCTGTCTCATAGATGTACTGTTGCTGCTGCCTGCCTTTTCTACAGATACTTCCATGGGCACTGTTCACTGTTCTTCTGAATTAGCTTCTATAATTCCCACTCTCTCTCTTTCAAAACAGTCCTAACACATGCCGCCACTAGCCAACATCCATTTACTGTCCAACTTCAAACTCACAGAACTCTGCAGTTTTCGGGAACAACCTTCCTTCATATATATTTCCTGAAAATTACAGTCTACAGAAGTTCAAGTCTAATGTCGACAAATATCTTCTTTCATTTTCTCAACCTCCAACCCAAGCACAGTACTAAGTATTATAGGTTCTAATACCTCTCGTGTTTGGGGGTTTCATTAAAAAAAAAAAAAGATAACGTCCAACAATATATGTTGGATTGTGTCTCAAACCCCATATTTTGAATTGTGTGTTATTAGTACACCATAGACACAAAAGAGATAACTAATCATCTAAAAATAATATTGTCCAATTAGTTCGCATTTTCAACCCCTTGAACATGTCTATAAAAAAAAATCAAAAAAAAATCCTTTCATCATAATTCAGTTTTAGTACTTGCACCATCCACATTTTATAAGCACACAGCTTCAAATACGCATGAAAATTTCACTGTACAGCTGAACACACCATATGAAACTACCTGCAGCTGCAGACAGGTGTGCAATGGTATTTGAGGGCCTGGAGATGCAAAAGGGATTAAGGAACCTTTTTAATTTACGCTGAGATGGCTTTGGCTCCTTCGATTGGGGCCCCCCCAAAATAAGTGCCCCTGGGGTAGCACATCTAATGCACCTCCCCTATTTGCACTGTCCTGGCTACAAAGGGCTACAAAGAATATCTTCCTCAGGCCTACAGGGAACACCATCATAAATCCTATCAACTAGATCCCACGAGGTAAAGTTAATAACATTAGAGAGCAGTTATAATCTTTTAAGGGTACAAAAGGTGTTACCATTGTACTCGTTAGTATTAATAATATTAAGAGTAGAAGAACTGAGGATTCAATTAACAAGTTAAGAGCAATGTTCAGAAAAAGTCACAAAGTAGGACTGAAAATGAAACTGTCTGAAATTCTGCAAACACACATTAAGAGGGAGCCTTGTCAAATAATTCGGCCCTAGACAGAATAGAATGGAACAGGCACAGGAATAGAATTTGTCTCAGCTTGGTTTGTGCTCATTAAAAGAAAGACTGGTTTTATAGGTATGGGATACACTTAAACAAAAGGGATGCAAAAATAATAATTGCTGATGCTTTAATAGCATAGAAGCACCGGCAATATTAGATGGGATGGAAACTGCAATCATTGGGGGGTTAGAAAAACTAATAGATTGAAAGTAGCCGCAGGCAGAGGTGAAAATGATTCTCGTACTGCTTCTACTGGAACATGCAGCAGCCTGGAAAGCAAAGCATTGGGGATCACTCGGTGAACAGACAAATACATGGGCTGTGTTAGTGTTACTAAGAGTAAACATAGTTGCATATACGCTAATACTAGGAGCACAGTAACTACATTTGATGAATTTGAAGTACTGGTAATCATCAAATATAAACATTGTAGGGATTGAAGATAAACACAAGAAAGGCACCCGGGGTGAATGGGATCTATCCAGTTATATTAAAGGAGGCAGCAAAGGAAGTAAGCAAACCCTTAACCATAATTATGAGAGCTTCCTTGGACTCAGGGGAGGTACCCATAGACTGGAAATGTGCAAATGTGACCCCAATTCACAAAGGAGGATCAAAGGCTGACACAAGTAATTATAGACCTGTGAGCTTAACTTCTGTTCCAGGAAAATTAATGGAGGCACTGGTTAAAGAAGCACTGCAGGATCATTTAGACAAGACTTCAGTTATAGCTCGGACACAGCATGGTTTTGTTAAGGGAAAGTCTTGCCTGACCAATTTGATTGGATACTATGATGCAGTCACAAAAGAACTGGATGCAGGGAATAGCTTTGATATTATATACTTGGATCTTAGAAAGGCTTTTGATACTGTTGCACATGGAAGACTGCTACACAAATTGGAGCAGTGTGACATTGGAGGCAAATTGCTGCTATGGATAAAGGGGTGGTTGAGGGGGAGAAGACAGAGAGTGGTAATCAATGGACACTGCTCATCGTGGACTAATGTTATTAGTGGAGTCCCTCAGGGCTCAGTGTTGGGTCCATTATTGTTTTCTGTATTTATAAATGATATTGATGATGGTATATCAAGCTTAATGTCCAAGTTTGCAGATGATACAAAGGTTGGCAGGGTTGTCAAGGCCACTACTGACACTATGCTGCTGCATCAGGATCTGGAAAGGTTGAGCAGATGGGCTGAGAGGTGGCAAATGAAGTTTAACATTGACAAATGTAAAGTACTACACATGGGAAACAGCAACCCCAGAGCAACGTATCAACTCTGTGGTACTACACTGACAGTGGTAGAGAATGAAAGGGACTTGGGGGTGGTTGTGCAGGCAGATATGAAGTTCTCTGAGCAGTGCAGACGGGCTGCAAGAGTAGCTCATGGAGTACAGTACTGTCAATGATATACAGGAATTTTTCCAGCAGGGATATGGAGGTGATTATTCCCTTGTATAAGGCAATGGTCAGGCCACACCTAGAGTACTATATACAGGTCTGGAGGCCTCATTTCAAGAAGGATGTAGAGCTGCTGGAACGAGTACAGAGAAGGGAAACAAGATTAGTGAATGGAACAAAGGGGTGCTCTTACGAAGAAAGGCTTAAGTTTTGCAAATTACAGTGTCTGGAGACTAGGCACCAGCGAGGTGATCTAATAGAGGTGTATAAAGCCTTGAATGGTTTGAGCATGCTCAATGCTGATGGGATTCTTCCTCTAGCTCAGAATAATCACCTGAGAGGGCATAAATTCAAATTGAGGAAAGACAGATGTAGGATAGACGTGCGGAAATTTGCCTTTAGCCAGCGGGTGGTTGGTTGGTTGAACAGACTTCCATCCCTTGTAGTGGAGGTTGATAGCCTAAATAAGTTTAAGGCTCAGCTGGACAGGTATTTTGAACGAACAGAGGGTGAAGTGGAAGTGGGTTTTTTTTTTTTTTTTTTTTTTTTTTTTGGCTGATGCTGCATAAGCTTGCTTTCTTGCATCAAATGCCTCTACTAATGCTAATGCTAATATCTAAGAAAGTGACACACAGACATAACAGATTCAGAATTTGAATTTGTGGGGGGGAGTACAATGAGCATTAGTAGAGGCATACAATGCAAGAAAGCAAGCTTATACAGCATCAGCCAAAAAAACAAAAACCTTCCCATTTCCACCAGCCATTCACTTCAAAAGTTTGTCTAGTTCTGCCTTGAATTTATTTAAGCTGTCAACTTCCACAACAACAGATGATAGTTTGTTCCAGCAATCAACTACACACTGGCTAAAATCAAATTTCCACACATCTATTCTACAACTCTTTCCTCAATTTGAATTTATGCCCCCTTCCCAAGTGCATAATCTGAGCAAGAGGAAGAATTCTATCAACATGAGCTTGCTCAAACCATTCAACCTCATACACCTCAATTAGTACAGAAAGGACAGCCAAAACAGGACAGGAAGAGTACAGAAGTTAAGCTCTTGGTTAAGAAACCCAAAAAATCAAAAATCATGAAGTGAACATGGGTGGACAACTGCAAAGTTGAAGTTTGGTATGACATAAGTACTGGGAGTAAAAATGGGTAGAGGTGTGTGTGTGTGTGTGTGTGTGTGTGTGTGTGTGTGTGTGTGTGTGTGTGGGTGGGTGGGTGGTAGAGAGAGAGTGCTATAGGCTTAATGATTGTGATAAGAATAACAAACTGTAGAGATACAGTGAAACTTCTCCTAACGGACATCTCTCTACAACGGACATTTTCAAATTCCCCAACTCACCTCTATTGGTTTTAACGTGTTTGCAGCTTCTGTCTAGCGGACATTCTCTGTAACGGATGCGGACAGACAATCTGCACTGTTTCGTTTAGATTAGCACTTAATTTGCTCTCCCCATAATGGACAGCGGGTGAGCTCACGGCCCTTTTTCTAGGAACTTTTCTTCCACGTATTGCCTCAGTCGTATGTTTATTTTCTATTTCCGATTCTCTGAATTTTATCAAGGTTTACGTCGCGGTTCTAAACCCTTTTTCAAGAATTTTAAGGCACGTGTAAACTTCTGATGAATTCGGTGTGTGCAGGGGGGGGGAAATGGTCGGCCTTTCGTCTTTTCAGTTTCAGTTTTCAGTTTTGTTCAGTGTCGTGTGAAGTGCACAATGTCTTCTTGTAAACATTTAACTTTAAAAGATAAAGTCGAACTCATTAATCCGTATGATCGGCAAAAAAAAAGCGTTCACAATCTCGCTGCAAAATTCAAAATCGGGAAGACGCAGGTAAGCGACATCCTAAAGAAAAAAAATGAACTGCTCAAACACTTTTGGCAACACAGAAATGATCAGGTTCAAAATCATTCCCGTAAACTGTTGGACTTCAAATTGACAATGTTACGTATGAGTGGTTTTGTCGTGCATGTTCTAAAAAAATTCCCATTAATGGGCCTATTATTAGGGTAAAGGCTTTGGAGGGTGCGAAATCTATGGGAGCAAATGAGTTCAAAGCTTCTGTGGGATGGCTAGACAAGTTAAAAACTCGGCATAAAATTTCTTGGAAAACCGTAAGTGGTGAAGGTGGATCTGTTAATACTGGGGTTGTAACAGAGTGGACCGTCAAATTGGAAGATTTATGTCATGATTTTGAAGCTAAGGGTATTTACAACTGTGACGAAAAAGGGTTTAGGGAAAAAGAGATGTTTTTTAAAGCTCTTCCTGAAAAAACAATGAGTCTAAAAAACGAAAAGTGCCAGGGCAGAAAAATTTCTAAGGAATGCTTGACTGTACTATTGTGTACAAATATGCTGGGAGACTTTGAACAACCTCTTGTTATAGGAAAACCACAAAATCCTCATTTCAAGGGCATAAAGTTGAATCTTTTGAATGTTGACTGGAAGTCTAATAAAAAAGCGTAGATGACACGAGATATCATGAGCGAATGGATAAGTCACTTTATATATAAAACATGATTCGTCAAAACAGAAAAATTATTCTTTTCGTGGATAATGCTGCATCTCACCCGCACATTGAATTGTCCAACATTCAAATTGTTTTTCTGCCACCAAACACATCTGCAGAGTGTCAGCCCTTGGATCAAGGGATAATAAAAAATTTTAAACTTCACTACAAAAAACGTGTTTTAAGACATCTCATTGCAAACATGAACGATGTAACATGTGCGAGTGACCTTGCAAAGAAAATCAGCATCCTAGATGCGATTCAGTGGATTTCCTCTTCAGTAAACGTAATTAGAAAACAAACTGTCGTGAACTGTTTTGTAAAGTCTAGCTTCTCAAACGCAAAAATTGAAGTTGTGAACAGCAATGTGGAGCACCAAGAAGAACAAGAACTTCAACATCTATTGATAATGTACGATACTTCTGCTACAAGTGACCCTGGCTACAAAGATATAGACTCGAACCTCACTACAGAAGATGGTGCTCTAGATATCAACGACATTATCATTGATATTTTTCAAGAAGTTCCCCATGAGGATGAAGAAATGGGAGGAGGTCATTCTGTCGAAGAACATATTAACGACAAACCACCGATGAAAATAGAAGAAGCGCTCGTACAAATCAATCGTTTAAAAATGTTTTTCGCCGCTGAAGAAGATACTGAAGGACTTTCGATGGTTTCTTCACTCCAAACAAATGTTGAAAACAAAATTATCAGCCGGAAGAAGGTGCAGAAGAAAATAAGTGATTACTGTATGTATTTTTCTTAAGATAAAGTCATAATATGCATAGCACAATTGTATGTATATTTTTTACAAAAATATTGTTCAAGTATATATTTTAATTTATTTTACATTAAACGTTTAACGATTTTTTTTTTTTTTTCTCCCTCAGACTTCTTGTTAGCGGACACTTCTCTCTAACAGACACATTTTCGTTCCCCATGGCTGTCCGTTAAAGGGAAGTTTCACTGTATATAGATTGGGCCAGTAAACCAGAATGTCTTATATGGGGAGGAGGGATTTTAACTTACAAGATATTATGTGGAACCTAGGGGTTCCACATAATATCTTGGCACTTATACAATGCTAAGCCTTTTGTGGATTGACTGGATGACTGTTTTCTGTACCAGCATGTTAGAAAGGCAACAAGAAAAGGCAATATCCTTGATCTGATTAATAGTAGTGACTCTTCACACATTAAAAATCTGCAGATAAAGAACCACTAGTTGGCAGTGATCACAATATTGATGTGGGATTTACTTAAATAATGTAACCACCATTAAAGGTAAAAGATTTTGCTTCATAAAGATGACTACAATGATCGCAAACAGTTTATGAATTCTATACAGTGGAACCAACTGATGATGTTACCAAATGCAAAAGGGAAGCATTTGGGGAAATAACCATAGACATTACTAGGCCTTTGATATCAACTAAGAGATAGAGTTAAAGGCTTAAAGCTAAATAGATATCAGATGAATTGATGACACTTTTGGCAGAGAAGAAAAAAGCATGGGAGGCAAAGAAATTATCAGGTGATACAGATATGCAGGGCAGACACAGCAGTCATAAACTAGTCTCAATCAAGTCGCAAAGGAGATTAGGAGAGCTCCTTTGTGACTTGATTGAGCTATTGCAGATTACATGAAGTCTGGGTAAAGAATTCAAAGAAAAGTAGCACAGACAGCAAACACTAGAAGGTAATGGATAACTCACAATGGTTGACTAGTTATGAATAGTTTAACTGTTGATGATCCTGCTCAGTTTGCTAACAAATCGAATAAGTATTTTGAATCTACCTTCACACATGAGAAATTTTTTAGGGACAAGGACAGCAGAAGTGTTTCAAATTCTATCAAACAGCTAAATGGTTTTACATGCTTAAAGGAAAGTGCAGACATTGAAGCTAAATGTAAAGAAGGCACAAAAGCTGGATGGGATTTAATTAGATTTAAAGGAAGTAAAAGAGATAATCAAACCTTTAGGCATGACTATGAGAGCATCCAAAGATTCAGAGGAGATCCCAGTAGACTGGAGATGTGCACAAGTATCCCCAATTCACAGAGGAAGATCAAAAGGTGACATAAATAATTAAAGACTTGTTAGACTCACTTCAATTCTAGCAATCAAGCACCCACTGGCTAAAGGCAAATTTCCACACATCAATTCTACAACTGTCTTTCCTTAATTTGAATTTACGCCCCCTCAATTTGTTTTCTAAGCAAGAGGAAAAATCTCATTAGAATTCAGCCTGCCCAATTCATTCAAGGCCTTATACAACTCAATCAGATCACCTCACAGGTACCTAGTCTCCAGACACTGCAATTTGCAGAACTTAAGCCTATCTCGGTAACAGCAACCATGTGTTCCACACATTAATCTCATTACCGTTCTCTGTACTCATTCTAGTACTTCAACATCTTTCCTAAAATAAGGCGTCCAGACCTGTATGCAGTATTCAAGGAGTGGCCTGACCACTGCCTTATACAAGAGGATAATCATCTCCTTATCCCTGCTAGTAAAATGCCTATATATATCATTGACAATATCCCATGACCTACTCTGCCAGCCTGTCTGCACTGATCAAAAAACTTCATATCTGACTGCACAATTACCCCCAGGTCTCTTTCATTCTCTACTACCCAAAGTGTAACACTACCCAGTTGGTACATTTCTCTGGGTTTACTGCTACCCATATGCAGTACTTTGCATTTGTCAATGTTAAACATCAGTTGCCACCTCTCAGCCCATCTGCCCAACTTTTTCAGATCCTGTTGCAGCAGCATACTGTCATTACTATTATTAACAACCCTGCCAACCTTTGTATCATCTGCAAATTTTGGCATTAAGCTTGATATACCTTTATCAATATCATTGATAAATACAGAAAACAACAATGGACACAACATGGACCCCTGGGGAACTGCACTAATAACATCAGTTCATGAAGAGCAGTGTCCATTGATTACAACACTGTCTTTTACCACTCAACCATCCTTTAATCCATTGTAGCAACTTGCCCTTAATGCCATACTACTCCAACTTTGTTCAGTAGTCTTCCATTTGCAACAGTATAAAAGCTTTCCTGAAATCCAAGTATATGATATCAAAATTATTTTTTGCATTCAATTCCTTTGTTACCACATCATAGTATCCAATCAAATTGGTCAGCTAAGACTTCCCCTTAACAAACGCATGATGTGTCCGAGCTATAACTGAAGTCTTGTCTAGATAATCCTGCAGTGCTTCTTTAACTAGCGATTCCATTATTTTCCCAGAAACAGAAGTTAAACTAATAAGTCTGTAATTACTCATGTCACCTTTTGATCCCCCTTTTTGAACTGGGGATATATTTGCACATCTCCAGTCCGTGGGAACCTCCCAAGTCCAAGGGTGCCCTAATAATCATGGCTAAGGGTCTGCTTACTTCCTTTGCTGCCTCCTGTAATATAATTGGATAGATCTCACTCATCCACTTCAGGTGCCTTCCTTATGTTTAACTTCAGTAATTTCTCCTTCACTTTGCTCTCAGTGATTAAAAAATCATTTAACTCCCTGTTAGAGTTTGATAGGCTTCTTTTCTCCACTTCCATACAGAATTCCTGATGTGTGAATGTAAAGGCAAAATACTCATTCATTTTGTCACCTACCTACAATTTAATCTACAACAATCGAACGATCAATATCAAGTGCACCAATCTGATTCATCCCCATCCTTCTAGAGCAGGGGTTCCCAAACTTTTTGAAGCATCGACCCCTTACAAGAAAAAAATATTTCTATCGACCCCCCCTTTAAAACTTAATTATTACTATAACTCTAAAACAATATATAAATAGTGTTAAATTTAGATTTTGTTCAGATGGAAAGACAATCTATGTACAAGTAGAATTTTAAACTTTTTTTTTTAGTCTTCAACACAAAATTTTTGACTTTTTTGAATGCCTAATAATCTTCAACGGAAACAAATGGGATTCTCAAAGTGGGCACTTCCCTCTATATAGCACTCAAAACACATATTGTTAAAAATTTCAATATAATTATGATAAGTGTTTGGATTTTTTTAATTAGTGGTGTTTAGTGGTGTATTATATTAGCTCTAATAAAATTTTGTTCGACTAACTGAAATAAGAAAAATGTTCCAATAATAATTTATTGTACAAAATAATATTACATACAAGTATGAAGTCAGTAATAGTAAATAGCAAACGTAAAAAAAAATATTTATGAACAACAGTACAAAAAGTATATAAAAATAAAATAAAATAATATCATATTTATATTATTAATGAGATGGTTGGACTTGATGTTTAGATATAATGTTTGAAATGTTTGGTTCAAAATTACTTAATATTATTCGTAAATCTTCGTGTTCTGATATATTTAATCTACTTCTACTTTTTCTTAATAAATTATTCAGGTGGCTAAAATCTGCCTCCACTAAAGAAGAACTTGGAAAGGCTAACAATAAGGGTTCAAATATATATTTTAATCCTGGGCATTTTTGCCAGTATATTTTTTGAATTCCAAAATTTTGCATATCCATTTGCTTTGAACAAAACTTTTAATTCAAGATCTTCTTTAATTTCAATCAATTCTTCTTGTAAAGAAATATCTATTACGGTTATGTCACATTCAAATGGCTCAACAATCCACAATGGTACATCCAAGTTTTCGAGATCTTTAAAGCAAACATTCATCTTTTTTCAATTTTTTCAAATAATCGGTATATATTAGTATATCATCAGCAGAAATTTTATCTTTTTCAAGAATAGACAGTTGTCTTAAATTTTCAAAATAACGAAACTGTGGTTTGTTTAGTGTGGATAAAAAATTATCAATTTTAGAACGAAACCCAAGAATAATTGTCCATGCTTGAATAAGATTAATATCTTTTCCTTGAAACTTATTTTGGATATTGTTAAATTGGGAAAACATATCTGCCAAGTAAAATATATGCCTTTTTAAATCTAATAATTACATTCTCCCATGAGTTCATCAATTTGAAGGGGAAATTCTACAACTGTATCGAAAATTTCGACTAATCTCTGTAAACAATTGCCTTTGGACAGCCAGCACACATCTGAGTGAAACAAACAGATTATTATATATTTTGTCATTGCTATCACACAACTGTGCAAAAAGACGATCATTTAAAGATTTCGATTTTATAATATTTATAGTTTTTATTCACAAATCTAGAACATCATAAAGTTTTTCATTAATTTTTTTTGTAACTAAATGTTGTCTGTGCAAAACACAATGCACTGTTCGAATGTTATGGACTTTTTTCTTCAGATGAGCTAGAAATTCTCTATATTTGTCAATCATTGCAGGTGCTCCATCACAAGCCGCCCCAATTACATTGGAAATAGGTATTTTATATTTGTCTAAAAATTTTTCAAAACAATCAAAAATAAGTTCACCTGTCGTGTAAGTTTTCAAAATAACGAAAATCTGATTGGTTTAGTTAATCTAATTGCTCAGCAGTAAGAAATTCTTCTGTTATTTCTTCTTTTCTTGGGCTATAATAGCGAACATAACAGATGAGGCAACTTTCTTCCGAAGGTTGCCTCGTCGAACTGAATGGCGAATTTATTTGTTTGTAGATCAAATAATAAAGACTTTTTAATATCCTTGGCCATTTCATCGATGCGACATTGCACTGTGTTATTACTCAGCGGAATATTTTTTAATATTAGATCTGGGTCTATCTTCATTACAGTACTTATTACCTCTCTTACTGCAGGTAAAATTAATTTTTCACCAACTGTATGAGGATATTCTCCTTTTGCAGTTAAAAGTGATATGTTGTAAGATGCTTCCATTCCACCTTCAACGTTTTTAGAAGTTGATGATTTAAAAAATGACTCAAGTCCTGTTTTTGAACGTAAAAGAAATTTTTCTTTTAAATTTTTAAAATACTCTAAATTATTTTCTTTTTTATTAGGATGCATTCTTTCAATGTGCTCTTTCATCTTTGAAAGCTTCATAGCATCGTTAGTAAATGTTTTTTCACAGATGAGACATAGAGGCATTGTATCATTTCCCGGCATAGAAATAAACCCTAAGCTTAAATATTCTTGGGAATACTGCCGGCACTTTCTTTTTGGTACTGACATATTTATTAAATTCCTTAAAATTAAATAAAAATAATCAAAAATAATGAAGCAATCACATCTGACAAATAATTATTATATATATACTTACAACTATTCACACAAATTAATATATTTTTGTAAACTGCATCTACCATAAAATAAATATAAAACTAATCTATGTTTAAATTTCGACCTTACTTGTTGCACTCTATAACTTTGGTCACTGAAACAAGAGAAATTGCACGTGATGGTCATGTAGTGTTCACGTGAACAGTAGGTGGGCCTAAAGGGCCTGTATTACGTTGTACAACTTGCTAGCTACACAAAAACACTAAACTTCTGAACAATACAAAAATTTTAAAATAAATGAATTTAGTTAAGAAAAATGTATTAAAAAAATTAAATATAATAATACCACATAGATCTTATTTAATCGACCCCTAGTCGACCACTAATAGTTCATTGACTCCCAAAAGACCCCTAAAGGTTCACAACCCCTTTCAAATTTTCATTGACTCCGTTGGGAACCCCTATTCTAGAGCTTACATAAGAAAACAGAAGTCTTTACTGCTTTTCTTTCCTTCCTTTGTCAAATATTTCTTGTAATCTGCCTTTGCCTGCCTAATGGCCTTTATCATTTGATTAGAGACTATCTTATATCTATCACAGGCATCTGTGTCTGCTGATATGCATCCCATACATTTTTCTTCTCTGCCACAAATCTCCTTAGTTTATCTGAAATCCATTTAGGCCTAAACCTTGAAGTATTTCTTAGTTGGTATGAAAAGCCTAGTAGCCTTCAAGATTAATTCCTTAAATGCTTAGCACTTAGAATTTGCTGTTGGTAACATCATCAGTTGGTCTCACTGTATATAATTTAAAAAATCTTTGAGGTCACTGTAGTCACCTTTATGAAAGCAAAATCTCTTGCTTTTACCCCTGATGGTAGTTACATCTTTGAGTAAATCCCACATCAGCACGCTGTGATCACTGCCGCCTAGTGGTTCCTTTATCTGCAATTTCCTTAATGCATGAATTCCTAATGCAAGAAGTAATACAGTACAGTACAGAAATCCCTCAATTAGTGCACTTAATGCATCTTGCAAAAGTGCCGCACTAATCAAAAGCACATTGATCGAACTTAATAACATATGGAAAATAATATAATTGGTTCCGTGACTCTTTTATTTATTCTCAAAAATATACAGTAACGTATTTTTAAAATTTTTTTAACAAATTATAATTACAAAGCACAATAAAAATTAAATAAAATTAAATTTAAATAAAAGAAAAAATTCTACTTTTTAAAAAAAAAAATGTAAGTGTAGTTTGGTGTGTTATCCTTCTTCCTTTTATTGTACATCTGTCGATAAGAAATTAAAGCTGCTTCCACTTTTCGACAAATTTTTCTGCTGCGTTCTACATCATGGTCAGCATCTAAGCATTGCTGCTTAAAAACTTCAATAATGCAAAAAATCTCATCACACTCCGTTCAAGTGACCTCTTCATTGTGGGTAGGAGTTGCATCACCATGACAATCATTTGCAGCTTCGCACGCTCATTGGGTACCTAAATTTAGAAGATCACTATTGCTTAGTTCTTCAGAATGGGATTCAATTAATTCTTGAACATTTTGTTTGTCTAACTCATTAAAACCAAGGTCCTTTCCGATGTGAATTATTTCTTCAACAACGCCTACCATTTCTTTTGGAAAGCCTTTAAATTCATTTGCACAGCGAGGAAGAAGATGCTTCCAGACAGCTCTCGTACTGCTTGATGTAATTTTAAGGCATGACTGATGAATGTTTTCAACGGCACCTTTGATGCTATACTTTTTCCAGAATTGTATCAATGGAATTGCATTCTCTACAGATGTTGCTAGAATTGCCTGTTTAAAAGTTCTTCTCAGGTAGTAAGCTTTAAAAGTTGATAGGCTCTTGATCCGTCGGTTGCAGCAAGGAAGCAGTATTAGGTGGTTAAAATATCACTTTGATATTTTCACAAAAGGAATCAAGAGCAATGGAATGATCAGGAGCATTGCCCAAAATTAATAAAGCTTTAAAATCAAGATTATTTTTCTGCAATAATTTTCAACTGTTAGGAAAAAATAGCCTGTGAACCATTCTTCAAATAGAGCTTTAGTTATCCATGCTTTCTTGATAGACCACAAAATGATGGGTAGTGATCCTTCATTTAAGCCATTAAGAGCCTTAGGATTCTATGCACGATAAACGAGCACGGGCGCTTTAATTTTAAACCTCCCTCAGCATTACCCCCTAATAAAAGTGTAAGCCTATCCTTGGTGATTAAATATTTATTAATCACTATAATTAATCACGTTAAATATTTATTAATCACTATAACCTCCTTCTTCCATAATTTCCTTCAAAGTGACTGGCATTTTGGAGCTGCCTCATTATCTGCCCTTGCAGCTTCACCTGTGATTCGAACATTATGCAAGCTGCTTCTTTTTTTAAACCTCTGAAACCAGAACTAGCACCAACTTCTTCATTGTCCCTTTCTTTCAAAGACGAGAAGAGACTTAATGCTTTTGATTTAATAATATCAGTATTTAGCGGGATTCACATTTGGTTACAATCTTCAATCCAAATAGACAACAGTCGCTACGTTTCAATCGTTGTAAGGCTTCTATTAAAGAGTTGTTTGCATATATTCAGAACTTGCCACAACTTTACCTTTTCCTTTGTGCTCATCTGCTTTGCTCAAAATTGCTCATATTGTTGATTCACACATCCCATAGAACCAGCTTATTTTTAAATAACTTTTTGACTCCTCTTTATATGATCACTTTTCACTTCACAATTTCTTTTGCTCAGAACTGAGAGTAAATTACATATTAGATAAACTTAAAAAGAAAAAAATAAAAGAAAATATGTACATGTACTGTTAGCATTAAGCATTAGCATCAGCAGAGGCACGCGATGCAAGAGAGCAAGCTTATACAGCATCATCCAAAAAAAAAAAAAAAACACCCTTCCCCACTTCACTCATCCATTCATTCCAAATGTTTGCCTAGTTCTGCCTTGAATTTATTTCAGCTATCAAGTTCCACAACAACAGATAAAAGTTTGTTCCAGCAATCAACTACCCACTGACTAAAGGCAAATTTCCACACATCTATTCTACAACTGTCTTTCCTCAGTTTAAATCTATGCCCCCCCCCCCCCTCAGGTTTGTTTTCTGAACAAGAGGAAGAATCCCATCAGAATTCAGCCTGATCAATCCATTCAAGGCTTAGTACACCTCAATCAGATCACCTCGCAGATGCCTAGTCTCCATAAGCTGCAATTTCCAGAACTTCTTCGTAAGAGAACCTCTTTGTTCCCCTAACCAGCCTTGTTGACCACTGTACTCATTCTAGCAACCCTACATCCTTCCTAAAATGAGCCTTCCAGACCTGCACACAGTACTCAAGGTGTAGCCTGACCACTGCTTTATACAAGGGGATAATCACCTCCTTATCCCTGCTTGCAAAATTCCTGTATATATCATTGACAAGACCACGACCTGCTCGGGCAGCCTGTCTGCACTGTTCAGAAATTTTCATATCTGATTGCAGAATTACTCAAAGTCTCTTTCATTCTACACTACCCTGAGTGTAACAACACACAGTTGGTACATTTCTCTGGAGTTACTGCTACCCTTATGCAGTGCTTTGCATTTGTCAATGTTAAATTTCAGTTGCCACTTCTCAACCCATCTGCCCAACATTTCCAGATCCTGTTACAGCAGCATACTATCATTACTGTTATTAACAACCTGCAAACCTTTGTATCATCTGCAAACTTTGACATTAGGCTTGATATACCTTTGTCAATATCATTGATAAATTTATAAAATAGCTTTGTCAATATCATTGATAAATATATAAAATAGCAATGGGCCCAACACCAAACCCTGAGGAACACCACTAATAACATTAGTCCAAGAAGAACAGTATCCATTGATTAACACTTTATTATCCATTGATTACCACAGGTCTGTCTTCTCCCACTCAAACATCCTTTTTTCCATTGTAGCAACTTGCCCTTAATGCCATACTGCTCCAATTTGTACAGTAGTCTTCCATGTGCAACAGTATCAAAAGCTTTCCTGAAATCCAAGTATATGACATCAAAATTATTATTTTTTGCATCTAATTCCTTTGTGACTATGTCATAGTATCTGATCAAATTGGTCAGACAAGACCAATTAACAAACCCATACTGTGTCTGAATTATTACTGCTGTCTTGTCTAGATGATTCTGCAATGCTCCTTTAACCAGTGACTCCATTATTTTCCCTGGAACAGAAGTCAAACTAACAGGTCTGTAATTACTCGTGTCACCCTTTGCTCCCCCTTTGTGAATTGGAGATACATTTGCACAACTCCAGTCTGTGGGGACTTCCCCTGAGTCCAAGGATGCATTCATAATTATGGCTAAGGGTTTGCTTACTTCCTTTGCCACCTCCTTTAACATAACTGGATAGATCCCATGCACTCCAGGTGGCTTTCTTATGTTTGATACGGTTGTCTGGCATATGCTAAATTAATTCATGAGACAACCATACATATATAAGAAAACTCGCGGGTTACAAAGAAAATATTTTATTTCAAATTTCAGTTACATGAAATGAAAGCGGTGACTAAATTAACACTTGAAAAAAATAGACACATAAATTAAAGTGGTGACTAAATTAACGCTTGAAAAATACGAACTTGCTTTATAGCTACTGCATTAATCGAATTTTTGTACCGCACTAATTGATTTTTGTTATCAAAAGAATTAGCACATTAATCGAGGAATTACTGTATTATCCAGGCAGGAATGCAGTTATACTGCAGTCACAACATAGATTTATTAAGGGGTTATCTTGTCTGACCAATCTGACTGGATACTAAGTGACAAAGGAACCGAATGAGAAAATATAATTTTATCATATACTTCAGAAAGTGTCGCACATTAAATACTGCTACAGAATTTGGAGTAGTGTGGCATCAAGGGCAAGTTGCTGCAAAGGATAAAGGGGTGGTTGAGCAGGAGAACACAGAGTGATTATCAATGGGCACTGCTCTTCTTGGACTAATGTTATTAGCTGAGTCTCCCAGGGTTCAGTGCTGGCCCATAGTGGTTTTCTATATTTATTAATGATAATGATGAAGCCATATCAGGCATAAGTCAAAATTTGCAGATGATACAAACATTGGCAGGATGGTTACATACCCTGTAACCATCCTGCTAATTTTTGTATGTAGTAGCATACCCTGATTACAGTCAGGTTATGCTACTATGACAAGATTAAAACAAATTAAGCAGATGGGCTGAGAAGTGGCATCTCAAGTTTTCCATTGACAAATGCAAGGTACTACATATGTGTAGCAGTAATCCCAAATTAAAGTAGCAAATGTATACCACACTCACGGTAGTGGAGAATGAAAATATCTGGCAATAATAGTGCAGTCTTTTTTTTTTTTTTTTTTTTTTTTTTTTGATTTGGTAGTTGTTGGCGCATCGGCTTCTATGGCCATATTGCACCTCCCAAGGTTTTTGCAGTACTTTGATCCAAGCCCGAGGCAGGAATCGAACCCGCAACCTTGGGTTGCCGGGCAGGTACTTTACCCACTCGGCTAGCCCGGTCGGCATAGTGCAGTCATCCGATATAAAGTTTGCTAAGCATTGTAGACAGGCTTCCAAGCCAGCTCATGAGGTTTTGTCAATGACATATAGTAATTTTGCCAGCAGGGATAAAGTTATTATCGCACTGTATGAGGCAGTGGTCGGGTCATATCTTGAGTACTGCATACAGGTGTGGCAGCCTCATTTTAGGAAGGATATGGATCTGTTGAAATGTATGCTGAAATGCAACAAGATTAGAAAGAGGAACAAGTGGGTGTTCTAACCAGAAAAGGCTTCAGTTCAGTAAATTATAGTGCCTAGGGACTAGGCACCTGTGAGGTGATCTGATTAAGGTTTTGAAGGCTTTAAATGGATTGAGCAAGCTCAGGTTTGATGGCATCCATCCTCTTGCTCAGCCTATACAGCTGAGGAAAAGCATAAATTCAAACTGAGGAAGGGTAGTTGAAGGTCAGACATGCAGCAAGTTACCTTCAGCCAGACGTTTTCGATCGTTGCAACAAACTCCCATCTCGTGTTGTAGAGATAGATAATTTGAAGAAATTCAGGGAAGAACTAAAAAATTATTGGAACAAATGGACAGCTGATATAGGAAGTGTTGGTTTTTTTTTTTTTTTCCTTGCATCATTTTAACTGTCCAGCCTCAACAGAAGACCTTCCTGATACAGGTTAATAGTTGGTCGTTAAAGCTGCACCACCACTGAACAGTGTCTTCCAAGTGCTTTCTCTATATATTCACTAAAGTTCAAAGTATCAATGAATTCTAGGAGAAATTTTCAACTCAAAATACCAAAGCATGCAGATGCAAACACACACTCAGCACTCTCTGTCATGGCAATGCCGATTTCAAATTGAGATTTTTTCAGTCCACCTGGTAGTTGCAGTATGTGAAGTTCCATAAAACTTTTTTCAGTTGTTTTTTCAAATAAATTTCTATTTATCTTTTTTTTTTTTTTTTTTTTTTCTAAGAACCCCAAACATGAGAGATATTAGCACCTACAGTGCTTAGTACCATGCATGGGTTTGAGGTTGAGAAGGTGAAAGAAGATATTTGTTGACATTAAACTTGAACTTCTGTAAACTGTAACTTTCATTAAATACGCATGAAAGAAGGTTGTTCCAGAAAATGGCAGATGAATAAATAAACAAAAGATGAAAAGTTGATACAGTGAGCTTGAAGTTGGACAGTAAATTCAATTCAGAAGAATAGTGCCTATTGAAGTATCTGTGCAGAGTGGAGAAAGTATCTATGAGACAGAGTGGAGAAACTCTGTTAGAGATGCATCATTAATTACGTCTTCTGAATGATATCTAGAAGCTTGAGAGAAGTTTTGGGGGCACCACCCCAGATGTGGGAACAATATTCCACGGTAGGGTGAATTTGCGATTTGTACAGAGTGATTTGTACAGTTTGGAAGAAAAGTAACGCCGAGAGCGAAAGAGAAAACCAAGTTTTTCAGATGCAGAGGAAGCAATATCTGTAATGTGCCAAGAGAGATTAGAAGTCAGGGTAATCCCAAAAGAGATATATCATCTTACCTAGAAATCGGAGTGTCAACAAAGATAAGCATAGGAGCAGAAGAATCCTTTTTGCGAGATATAAGACAGGACTGAGTTTTAGAAGGATTGAAATCAACTACGTTGTATTTGCCCCACTGTAGAATTACATGGAGATCGAAATTTAAGGAATTGATAATGAATGCAATGTGCTATCATCAGCAAAACTATGGGTAGGAGTTCCGGTCAATGGAAGGTTATCCACAAGAGGAAATGGGAGGGGGAAAGAAGTGAACCTTGGGGGCCATCAGATTAGGGGAGAAGTTAGAAGACTGAGAGCCATCTACCATCACCCTCAGTGAGCGGTCAACACTGGATAATCAATTACAAAAAAAGTTGGCAAACTATAAGATGGAAGCTTGTTTATAAGACCTTTATGCCAAACATGATTGAAAGTCTTTGAGATGTCAAGAGCAAATGCTTGTGTTTCACTGAACTTTTCCATTGAATTTGTCCCTAAATGGGTAACATTAGTCAGAATATCACCAGCGGATCGACACTGATGGAATCCATACTGGTGATCGTTGATCAGACAGCAGGTTTCTAGATTGTTTAAGAGTTGGCAGTTAATTGATTTCTCCATTACTTTAGTAAGAGTAGAAGTAATTGCAATAGGATGATAACTGGATTAGAGATACTTGTCACCCTTTTTAGGAACTGGCTGGATATGAGCAAATTTCCAAGCAGTAGGAAAAAGACCTTTCCAATAAGAAACTGAAAAAAGGAGGCAGGAGTGCAGGTTTTGAGAACAAGTGGAGAAATACCAACAGGACCTAGAACTTTCTTAGCATCAAGATTAGTCAAAATCCTTCTGACATCCTTTTACCGAAAGACCACAGGAGGCATTGAATGGAGCGTGTTGGGAATGGTGGGAGGTGTTTTACCAAGATCATTAATACTTGAGCTGGAAGAAAAATGGGATGCTAGCAGGTCAGCTTTATCCTTGGCTGAAGTGACAACAGAACCATCTGGTTTTGACGGGGGTAGGAGCAGAGATGGGCAAAAGTTGCGGCCAATAGCTTTGGCAAGAGACCAGAATGCTCGGCTACTTTTAGGGCAAGATTAAGAGTTTTTCTACTCTTAGTCTGTTCAAAATCTAGTTCGGACTGATTAATAACTGCTTTACAATTGTTACGAGCTCTGGTGCAGGCAGAAAACGAAACTGAAGAATTGGAAATGAGCCAATTACTATATGCAACATTCTTCTCTTGAACAGCCTTAGCACATTTATTGGTAAACCAAGGTTTAGATAAAGGACGAGATATTAAAGTGGAGTGTGGAATAAAGGATTCCATTCCTACAAGAATAATTTCACTGACATGATCTGAGCAAACTTATACAACAGAAGTTTTGAAACAGTAATCTGGCCAAGGAAAAGAAGAAATCCTGCAGATCATCCATTTTGATTCTTGTAATGCCAAACAACACGAGGCTGGGAATGGCCATGAGATAAAGGCTCCATTGGAGAAGAGACAATCACCAAGTTGTGATGTGAGGTACCTAAAGGACCTCTCACTTCGAACGTGTACTTAGAAGGGTTTTTTTGTGAGAAAAAGATGAAGTGTGTTGGCAGTATGGTTAGGATTGTCCGGTATTCTGGCAGGTAAATGAACAAATTGTGCGAGGTCATTAATAATTGCAAAGCCTCAGCATCTCAACCAGCTGGGTCTATGTGACTATAAAACGGAAGCCAGCTGGAGTTGTGAACATTAAACTCCCCAAGGAAAATTACCTCACTGGTTAGGAAAGTTGAACTTGATAAAGTCAAGTTGCAAAGAAAGGAAGTCAAAGAGTTTCAAGTGATTAGTGGAGTTGGAAGAACAAGGCAGCAGATGAATTTTTCAGAATGAGGTAAAGAGATTTTAAGGAAGAGAAGATCGAAAAGAGAAGATTCCAAATTACCAAGTCTCTGACAGGGAATATCGGAATGGGCATATGCACAAGTACCATCTTTGAGGCAAAAGGATTCATACAGCGAATCATTTGGGCAACTGAGATGAGCAGTGGTTGAATCAATTGATAACTGCGATTCTGTCAGAAAAAGTACATGGGGTTTGGCAGACTGAAAGTGGAAATGGACATCATTTAGATTAGAACTGAGACCACATATATTTGTGAAATGAACCAGGGAGTATTTGGGAAGTTTAGAACTGGAATACTTTTCTTATTATGGTGGTTTTCAACTTGTTTTATATATTTAAAAATAGCCTGTATTCTTGGAAACATGTAGATTGCCTCAGGACTGATTTCATTACTGTGACTACTGTTTCCTCCAAATGAAACAGACATCAGACAACTTTATAATAAAAAAATTTAAAAAAAACTTTCATTTTTTAAAGGCAGATAAAGCATTTTTGAATGATATTTAATAGCAGTCAATTTGTATTTAAAAAAAAAAAAAAAAATTGTGCATACCGGATATGCACAAAAGATGTTTTATTTTATGTGAAAACCTCTTTGACAAAAATAAAACTGTTTAAATTTTTGAAATTGAACAGGTAGAACTGAAGTTATGAATAATGTAACATTTTATGCTCATGCCTGCTGCTTGAGCAGGCATGAGTCAATGCCTGAAGAGTCAATGTTAGTGACTGAGTTAGAGTCCTTAGTGTCATTTAGGAAGTGACATGATTTGCGTCGTTTCCATCTTGCATTTTCATTACCAATCGGTTTTACATCAGCTCAAAATATTTAGTATGAACAATGTACCATTTTCTGCTTGATGAAAAGCTTCAACATTTTATGTTGAATCAACTGATAACTGAGATTCTCTCAGAAAATGTACATGGGGTTTGGCAGACTGCAAGTGGAAATCATTGAGTTTAGAATGGAGACCCACATATATTTGTGAAATGAACTAGGAAGTGTTTGGGAGGTTTAGATCTTTTCACAGATAAGCTTATTCTAGTAGTTTGACAATTCACGGTGTATTCAATAGTAAGAAAAAGTGTGGGGGGGGGGGAAATGCTATATGAAGTAATGAAATTTTTGGATACGGCATACACACGGTAAGAATATACACAGATCCTTGACATAACATGGCCTCAACGTGCCCCCCCCCCCCCCGAATACACACTACTCGGACTCCCTCCAGTCACTGGCAGAGTAGAGGTAGCAAGATTATACACTAGCTGATCTGGAAGCCTCCTAAGAGTTACCAATAGGTTCGGTCCGGTGTACTAACTACAGGCCAGCCTGCGAACGCCGTTTTAGAGCTGTACCCTCGAAATGTAATTAACCTCATGACAAGAGGCTAATTAGTTTATCATCATAATTTATATGCATATAAATTATCAGCAACACAGAAACTTATGGATGACATAAGCTAGTCTGTTATCAAGTCACAAAGGAGGATAGGCCAGCAAAAGCAGATTACCAGGTATATTTGGCAAAAGACTTTTTTACTTATGTAAACTCTAGAAGGCGATGAATCAAATTGGTCCACTTGATATCGACGGTTTGACTGTTCATGATCCTGCTCAGATAGCTGACAAACCGAATGAATATTTTGCATCTACATTCACACGAGGAACTCTGTAACAAAGTGGAGAACAGAAAAGTTCATCAAACTCTAACAGTGAGCTAAATGACTTTGTAATAACTGAGAGGAAAGTGGAAGATAAATTGAAGTTAAACATAAGAAAGGCACCTGGGGTGGATGTGATCTATCCAGTTATGTTAAGGGAGGCAGCAAAGTAAACAAGCAAACGCTTAGCCATAATTATGAGAGCATCCTTGGATTCGGGGGGGGGGGGGATCCCACAGACTGGAGATGTGCAAATGTATCCGAAATTCACAAAGGGGGATAAAAGGGTGCCACGAGTAATTACAGCCCAGTTAGTTTAACTTCTGTTCTGGGGAAAATAATGGAGTCTCTGATTTAAGAGGCAAAGCAAGATCATCTAGACAAGACTGCAGTTAAAGTTCAGACAAAGTATGGAATTGTTAAGGGGAAATCTTGCCTCACCAATTTGATTAGATACTATGATGTGGTCACAAAGGAACTAGAGGTAAAAAATAATTTTGATATCATATACAGGTAACCCTCGTATAACATGGTAGTTAGGTTCCTATAAAATCTCGTGTAGTGCAAAACCGTGTTTTATGGGACTAAGAACCAGTACAAAAAAAGGGGGTTTACGTTCCAAAATCTAACAAAAAATACATCTTTTGTTTTATAACTATCGGAATCTTAATTATTATTAAAAATAGCAATAACTGAACAAACGCCTTACAAACTGTGATACATATATATATATATATCAGATAATGTACGTTCATTTAATCTTCTTCCTCTTCATCACTGTTAAGCACAACCAAACGAGAACATTTTCTCTGTTGCAGAAAACCTTCACCTTCTGAACTTTCTTCTGCAACATCTAGATTTCATGTATCTTCTGCTCTCTCCAAAAAATTAGTAATCTGGTTTGTTTGCTTTTGCTTGATAGATCTTTGTAAATTTCATGGTATAGAGCTAAGCATTTTTGAAGCTCCCTTTTGAACTTTGGGCTCCTTTCAGTCAAAGGATCTACATCCAAAAAATAAGATTATAATTGCTCTGCTAAGTTTATGCCTTCCCATATGCTTTTTAGTGTAAAATTTGGAACTTCAGAATTTTCATCTGTGCTATCATCCTCTGAATTGATTTGGTTTACCTCCAATGGCATTTCCACCAAATCCACTTTGCCAGCCTCTTTTTCTACCAGTAATTCTTGAACGTCTTCAGTAGTCATATCATCAAAACCTTCCCCTCCTATCGACTTAGCAAGTTGTGCTATTGCACTGATTCCATTTTCTGCCGGTTCGACCAAATTTCCTGAATGAACTGACTCTGTCCATACAATCTTCCAACACTCAGTTAATGTTGACGGCTGGTTTTACTTTGAGTGATAAAGCTATGATTCCGATACAGTCCACAATTGAAAAATATCTCCATGCCTCCATCACTTCAATAGATTTTGAATCCATTTTTTCCAAAATCCATTGTAACGATTTTCTGATGTAAAGAGTTTTAAAGGTAAATTAAAGAAGTTACATTAGGTGGTAAGAATATTACTTCAACGTTTGGATGACTTAAATTTTTGGACAGCCTGGCGCATTATCCAATAATAATAAAACATTGAAATCTAAATTTTTTCCACAAGTTCAATAGCACAGAACCTAACACAGGGATTTCTCAACAAAATAAAATATTTATAAATTTTTCTTTTCTTTTCTTTTTTTTTTTTTTTTGCATAACGACTAACGAGCCAAAGCAGGGATTCACAAAAGAGAATGGAAACGTTGAAAAATATATCCAACATAGTAGCAGGGTTCCCCCCCCCCCAAAAAGCTCGAAAATACCTTGTTGTGCGAGGTTTGCCTCAATTCTAACCATGTTAGAGCAAAACAGTGTTATATAAGTACCATGTTGTGCGAGGATTGCCACAATTTATCAATCGTGTTAGAGTGAAACTGTGTTGTAGAAGTACCGTGTTTATACAGGGGGGTTGCCTGTACTTGGATTTCAGGAAAGCTTTCAATACTGTTGTACATAAATAACTGCTATACAGATTAGAGCAGTATGTCACTAAGGGCAAGTTCCTGCTATGGATAAAAGAATTGTTGAGTGGGAGAAAACAGAGTGGTAATCAATGGACACTGCTCTTTGTGGACTAATATTCTTTGGAGTCCTCCAGAGTTCAGTGCTCGGCCCATTGTTTGTTTTCTGTATTTATCAATGATAATGATGAAGGTATATCAAGCGTAATGTCCAAGTTTACAGATGTTCCTAAGGTTGGCAGTGTGGTTAATGACAATACACTGTTACAACAAGATCTAGAAAAATTGGGCAGATGGGCTGACAAGTGGCAACTGAAGTTTAAAATTGGCATATGCAAAGTACTGCATGTGGGTAGCAGTAATCCCAGTGTAGTATAATGTAACAACTGTTATACTACACTCAGAGTAGTGAAGAATGAAAAAGACCTGGGGTAATTGTGCTGTCAGACATGAAGTTTTTAGAACAGTGCAGACAGGCTGTCAGAGCAGCTCATGGGGTCAATTGAGTCAATGATATCCAGAAACTTTTCTAGCAAGGATAAGGAGGCGATTGTCCCTATATATAAGGCAATGGTCAGGCCGCACCTTGAGTATTGCATACAGGTCTCGAGGCTTCATTTTAGGAAGGATGTAGAGCTGCTGGAACTAGTACAAAAGGCAACACGATTGGTGAGGGGGAACAAAGGGGTGCTCTTACCAAAAAAGACTGAAGCTTTGCAAATTTCAGTGTCTGAAGACTAGGTACCTATGAGGTGATCTGATTCAGGTGTAAAGGCTTTGAATAGTTTGAGCAAGTTCAATGCTGATGGGATTCTTCCTCTTGCTCAGATTACACACTTGAGGGGGCATAAATTCAAATTGAGGAAAGACAGTTGCAGAATAGATGTGCAGAAATATTCCTTTAGCCAGCAAAGTGGTTATTGCTGGAACAAACTTCCATCTGTTGTTGTGGAAGTTGATAGCTTAAATAGATTCAAGTAAAAACTGGGCAAACTTTTGGGGAGAATAGACAGGTGAAATGGGAATTTTTTTTTTTTTGGGATGATGCTGTATAAGCTTGTTTTCTTGAATCATATGCCACTACTAACACTAATGCTAAAGTGTATTGAGTACAATTAATGAGTATAGAGAAAAATAGAGTGGGCGAGCAAATCAGTGTCAATATCTCGGAAGTTAAGCTCTCTCATTAAAGAGAATTTAACTTCCCAGACAATGACTCAAACTTGAGGCCTGGTCACTCAACAGCCAATTATTTTTTGTGGATTTATTACATGAATCCACACCAACATGTTACAGAAGCAAAAGGAGGAAGCAATACTCCTTATCTGATTATCAGCAGTGATTCTTCATGTATTAAGAAGCTACAGGTAAACAACCCATTGGGTGATGTGGCATTAAATCCCACATCACAGTGTACTTATGTGGGAACTACTGTCAAGGGCAAATAGAATGACTTCTGCATTTTTAAAGGCGATTAGAGTGATATCAGACAGTTTTTAAATTCTATGCAGTGGGACAAACTGACAATAGTACCAACAGCAATTCTAAATTGGAAGCACTCCAGGAAGTAATTGCAGGAGCTACTATGGTTTTCATATAATTTAAAAAATACTGTTCATGGCTTAGACCAAAATGGATGTCAGATTCAGGTAATACAGAAGCTCATAACAAATATAAAGTAGTCTATAATCAAGTCACAAAGGGGGTTAAGGCAAGCTAAGACAGGTCACAAGAATTCTCTGCCAAAGAAAGGCAGCAAAGACTTTACTTATATTAACAGTAGAAGGAAGAGGTTGAATCATTGGTCCATTTGATGTTGACAGTTTAACTGCTGGTGAGTTATTCTAAATGGGAATTAATCACAGAAACTACTAGACTTCTTATAACAATTAAGAGATACTATTCAAGGCTTAGACCCAAATGGATGTCAGATGAACTGATGAGATGGAGGAGAAGAAAAATGCATGGGATGATTTTAAATTAACAAGCAATGCAGAAACTATGGCAGATTGACACAAATAATCTACTGATAGATACTTGATACAATCAAATCAGTCTATCACCAGATTGATGTACACAAGGGGATTAGTCAAGTTAAGGCAAATTACAATAAGTCACTGGCCAATGATGAAAAGAAAAGTAGAAAAGATTATTTTTATTAACAGTAGGAGCAAGAATTACACTGGTTCATTAGATATGAATGGATTAACTGTTGATGATCCTGCTCACATTGCTGACAAACCAAATAGATATTTTTATCACCTTCACACATGAGAATTTTTTTAGGATGAAGATCCTTAAAGTGTATCAAATTCAAACAGGGAGCTAAACAATTTTGTGGTAACTAAGAAGAAAATGTACAAGAAATTGGTGAATCTTTAAACAAAGCACCTGGTATACAAAAAAAGTAAACAGGCAATTGGCCATAATTACAAGAGCATCCTTGGATTCAGAGTAAGATCCCTATAGACTGAAAGTATGCAAATGTCTATCCTATTCTATCCTATCAAATGTCTATGCAAATGTATGTCTGCCAGGGGCAAAGGTTGATGACGTTGTGCGGATATCATCTTTTAAGGGCACAAAAGGTGATATAGTTGTACACGTTGGCAGTAATGATATTAAGAGTAGGAGACCGGCGGAATTACTTAACAAGTACAGGTCACTGTTGAAAAAAACCGTGAATTAGGGTTGAATTTGAAAGTGTCTGCAATTCTGCCCAGACACGATAGGAGGGAGTATATGATGAGAGCCCTGTCAAGGGGTAGAATTTTCTTCAGCCTGGTCTGTACTTGTTAACAGGAGAGACTGCTTCTACAGGGATGGGAGACACTTAAATAGAAAGGGTGCAAGAATGTTTGCTGATGCTAACGAGGCAGTGTTAGGTGGGTCGGAAAACTGGTAGATTGGGGGGATACAAGGATTAATAGATTAACAGTAGCCACTGGCAGAGGTCAAAGTGATTCTTGCACCGCTTCTATTGGAATGAGCCGCAGCCTGGAAAATAAGATGCAGGATATTTCAGAGACTGCTGGGAATCATACAAATAAACACATGGGTTGTATTAGGGTATCTAAGAAAAAGAACAGGTGCATGTATACTTGCGTGTACACCAATGCTAGGAGTTTAGTAAATAAATTTGATGAATTTGAGGTATTGCTCAAAACATCAACGGCAGATATTGTGGGGATTTCAGAGACGTGGTGTCACACAGATATAAGGAATGCAGAACTGGAATTTGGGGAGTACAATGTCTACAGAAAGGATAGACAAGGTAGGAAGGTAGGAGGGGTTATGCTATTAGTTAAGAAATACATAAAATCCAAGGAAGTGAAACCAGTCGACATTGCTGGACAGTGCAGTGTCGAGTCAGTTTGGTGTGACATAAGCATTGGGAGATCAAAATTGAGAGTAGGAGTGTGCTATAGGCCTAATGACTCTGATGAGTATAATAAGAAACTGTACAGGGAAATAGAGTGGGCCAGTAAATCAGAGAGTCTTATAATGGGGGATTTTAATTTCCCAGATATTGACTGGAATTTGGGGGCTGGTCACTCACACACTAGCAAGGCTTTTGTGGATTTATTGGATAACTGTTTTCTACATCAGCATGTTCGGGAGGCAACTAGAGGGAGTAATACTCTTGATTTGATTATCAGTAGTGATTCTTCATGCATTAAGAATCTGCAGGTAAATGAACCACTAGTTGGCAGTGATCTCAGTGTGCTGAAGTGGGATTTACTCAAAGAGGTAACTACCATTAGAGGTAAAGGGAAGGGTTATTGCTTTCATAAAGGCGACTACAATGGACTGAGACAGTATTTAAATTCTATATGGTGGAACCAACTGATGATGTTACCAACAGCAAATTCAAAATGGAAAGCATTCAAAGAACTTATCTTGGAACCTACTAGGCTTTACATACCAACTAAGAAATACTGTTCAAGGTTTAGGCCTAAGTGGATGTCAGATGAACTAATGAGACATATGGCAGAGAAAAAAAATGCATGGGATACATACAAATTAACACGTGACACAGAAGCCTATGATAGATACAAGTTGATCTGTAACCAAGTTACAAAGGAGGTTAGGCAGGCGAAGGCAGATTACGAGAAATCTTTGGCAAGGGATGCAAAGAAAAACAGCAAAGAGTTCTTTACTTATGTAAACTCTAGAAGGAAGGGGATGAATCAGATTGGTACACTTGATATCGATGGTTCAACTGTTGATGATCCTGCTCAGGTAGCTAACAAACTAAATGAATATTTTGCATCGACATTCACACATGAGGAGTTATTCAGCGAGGGGAATGCCAGAGGTGTATTCAACTCTTGCAGTAAGCTAAAGAATCTTGTAATAACTGAGAGTAAAGTGGAGGAGAAATTGTTGAAGATAAATACAAGAAAGGCAACTGGGGTGGATGGGATCTATCCAGTTATATTAAAGGAGGCAGCAATGGAAGTAAGCAAACCCTTGGCCATAATTATGAGAGCTTCCTTGGACTCAGGGGAAGTACCCATGGACTGGAGATGTGCAAATGTGACCCCAATTCACAAAGGAGGATTAAAGGGCGACACAAGTAATTATAGACCTGTTAGTTTAACTTCTGTTCCCAGAAAATTAATGGAGGCACTGGTTAAAAAAGCACTGCAGGATCATCTAGACAAGACTTCAGTTATAGCTCAGACACAGCATGGTTTTGTTAAGGGAAGTCTTGCCTGACCAATTTGATTGGATATTATGATGCAGTCACAAAAGAACTGGATGCAGGGAATAACTTTGATATTATATACTTGGATCTTAGGAAAGCTTTTGATACTGTTGCACATGGAAGACTGCTGCACAAATTGGAGCAGTGTGGCATTGGAGGCAAATTGCTGCTATGGATAAAGGGGTGGTTGAGGGGGAGAAGACAGAGAGTGGAAATCAAGGGACACTGCTCATCGTGGACTAATGTTATTAGTGGAGTCCCTCAGGGTTCAGTATTGGGTCCATTATTGTTTTCTGTATTTATAAATGATATTGATGATGGTATATCAAGCTTAATGTCCAAGTTTGCAGACGATACGAAGGTTGGCAGGGTTGTCAAGGACACTACTGACACTATGCTACTGCAACAGGATCTGGAAAGGTTGAGCAGATGGGCTGAGAGTGAGAGGTGGCAAATGAAGTTTAACATTGACAAATGTAAAGTACTACATATGGGAAACAGCAACCCCAGAGCAACGTATCAACTCTGTGGTACTACACTGACAGTGGTAGAGAATGAAAGGGACCTGGGGGTGGCAGGCAGATATGAAGTTTTCTGAGCAGTGCAGACGGGCTAAAGGGTAGCTCATGGTGTATTGTCGATGATATATAGGAATTTTTCTAGCAGGGATAAGGATGTGATTATTCCTTTGTATAAGGCAATGGTCAGGCCACAGATGGGTACTGTATACAGGTCTGGAGGTCTCATTTCAAGAAGGATGTAGAGCTGCTGGAACGAGTACAGAGAAGGGCAACAAGATTGGTGAATGGAACAAAGGGGTGCTCTTACGAAGAAAAGCTTAAGTTTTGCAAATTACAGTGTCTGGAGACTAGGCACCAGCGAGGTGATCTGATAGAGGTGTATAAAGCCTTGAATGGTTTGAGCATGCTCAATGCTGATGGGATTCTTCCTCTTGCTCAGAATAATCACCTGAGAGGGCATAAATTCAAATTGAGGAAGGACAGATGTAGGATAGACGTGAGGAAATTTGCCTTTAGCCAGCGGGTGGTTGGTGGAACAGACTTCCATCCCTTGTCGTGGAAGTTGATAGCCTAAATAAGTTTAAGGCTCAGCTGGACAGGTATTTCGAACGAACAGAGGGGTGAAGTGGAAGTGGTTATTTTTTATTTATTTTTTTTTTTTTAATTTTTTTTTTTTTTGGCTGATGCTGCATAAAGCTTGCTTTCTTGCATCAAATGCCTCTACTAATGCTAATGCTATTCATAGGGGGAGATAAAGGGTGATGTAAGTAATTACAGGCCTATTATCTTCATGTGTACCAGGAAAAATAAAGAAGCCACTGGTTAAATAAGTAATACAGGACCAACCAGACAGGAATACTGTTATAGGGGAGAAGATTGTCTGACAATCTGATGAGAACTATGATGTAGCAACAAAGGAATTAGATGCACAAAATAATTTTGACATCATATACTTAGATTTCAAAGCTTTTGGCACTGTTCCACATAAACGACTGCTACACAAATTGGAGCACAGTGACATTAGAGGCAAGTTGCGGCCATGGACAAAGTGGTGGCTGAGTGGAAGAAGACAAAGATTGGTTATCAATGAGCACTGCTAATCTTGTGATAATGTTATTAGTGTAAATCCCCCCCTCCAAGGTTCGGTGCTAGGTCTCCACAGTTGTTTTCAATATTTATACTGATGAAGACATATCAATAGCTTAATGTCTAAGTTTCCAGATGACACAAAAGTTGGGAGGATGGTTAATGGCAGTTATCAGGGAAAAAGATACTGCAATAAGATCTAGAAAAATTAAGCATATGGATTTTGAAGTGACAATTTAAGTTTTTAACATTTAGCATTTACAAATGCTGTTGTTATTTGTTGTTATTTGGTTTTTAGGAGCATTAGCAACTAAGGCCATATTGCTCCAAGGATATGCGGTGGCCATTCCCTGACCTTTCCGCATCCTCCGTATTTGGTGGTCACGGGCTCGAACTCGAGTCTAATCAAGAAGCATGTGCTACACACTGCCGCTCCTGCCCACCTGGCTACAGAAGCGTCGCATTTACAAATGCAATGTACTGCATATGGATAGCAGTAATCTCAGAATAACAGACTATGTGATACACCACATTTGGAGCAGTGAAGAACAAAAAACACTGGGGATAACTGTGCAGTGTGACATGAATTTCTGTGATCAGTGCAGATAGGCTGCTGGGACAGTTTAGAGGTTTTGTCAATGACACACACACACACACACACACACACACACACACACACAGAGAATTTTGCCAGCAGGGATAAGCATATCATATCACTGTATGAGGCTATGGTTAGGTTAACAAACCTTGAGGTTACCACATCTGCATACAGGTCTGGAAGCCTCATTTTATAAAAGATATGGAGGTGTTGGAACAGATGCAGAAAAGAGCAATGAGATTAGCAAAGGGAACAAAAGGATACTCCTACTAATAGACTTCAGTTCTGCAAATTAACAGATTAATCGAAGCAACATCTGGAAACCAGCCATCTGCAAGGTGATGTGACTGAGATGGATGCTTAAGGCTTTGAATGGATTGAGTAAGCTAAATGCAGATGGCATTCCTTCCTCTAACTCAGACAGCACATGAATAAACATAAATTTAAACTGAGAAAGGTTAGTTGCAGAACAGATGTGTGGCAATTTGCCTTCAGCAAGCAGGTAGTTGATTATTGGAACAGACTTCCAGCTGGTGTGGTGCAAGTATGTAGTTTGTATAATTTTAAGGAAGAACAAACAAATTTTTTGAAGTTATGGGGGAATTTTTTTTTTTTTTTTGCTTGATGTTGTATAAGCTTGCTTTATTCCATCATTTGTTACTAGATACTAAAGTGCACTGCTGAACAATTAATATCTGGGCACCTGCATATTTACAAATAACCTTTATGCACAAAAAAACTAACATGCTGAAACATTAATCTTTATGACATTTACATTATTTTACATTTTTATTAATGTAAAAAAAATTTAAATGTCATAAGGGCTAAAGGTTTTAGCTTTTATGACAGCCTCTAGTCTCCAAGCAACACTCTCCACCAATTTTTTTTTTTTTTTGTAAATGTCCTCTGATATTTTCCCCTGGCAGCCTTCAATGCAGTGCCCTCTTCAGCTGTCTTTTGGGTGGTCTCTCCTCACACACACACCCAACAATTCTATTCATCCCAAATAGTCTCTATAATTGAGGTTAGGGCTTGCCAGTCTATCTTTTCAATGCTCATGTTCTCAAACCAAATATGCAGAGTTTGACATGGAACTTTGCTGTGCTGACACAGATAAGACTTCCCCTCCTCTCCCTCCCCCTCCACCGTGCTGCTACAAAATAGGTAATGCATTATTGTCCAGGACATCTAGACAGACCTCAGAAATTGTGATTTTGTCCAAAACAACCAATGGTTCTAAACTTCATCATTGGGATAATACAGTTGGCAAGTAGTTTCCTTCAGACATCTGCCATACCCAGGCACATCCCTCAGGCTGGCTGATCATGTATCATGATCCATCACTTCAAAAGTACAGCACCAAGCTAGACAGCATCTAGCATTAGGATGATTAGTGGTTTTTGGACTGCTGCACGATTGTGGTAACCCATATCATGCAGCATCCTTCACACTATACTGGTATTGATACTGTCTCATTCAGGGCCTGTGTGCTGTGACAACATCAAACTATGTTCCAAGCAGACAATTCTTGCAAGTCTCAACTCTCAAGTTCTGTCCGCTTCGGATATTTTCCCAGGCTGTTCCGTGATTGTTTCAGCACCAGTCCACTACCATTTCCAGATCACATCATAAACTGTCAACCTAGTGATCTTCATCATAAACTGTCAACCTAGTGTTGAAATGGCATATACAGACCATCTGCTTATGTAGCACCCTATTATCAGCTCACTCTGGAAGTCTGTTAACTCCATCAATCACAGCATGTTGTATTCACAATCATACCACTGTCTCCTTGAAGGCTTATGATCATATTTACAGCTGTGCCACATCCCACTCAAGCACTACAAGTGGTCCTTGGGTGGAACTATCAATGGAAGATGTCCGGATATTAATGCTATTGCAGTCTACATAAGTTACTGTAACTATTAAAAATGATTTTATATATATATATATATATATAAATATATATACAGTCAAACTTTCCTATAACAAATTCAATAAATCCAGCAAGAAAATTCATTATAATATACAGAGAATATCTTTTTTTATTGGAAATAGTCACCTAATTAGAAAATAAAAACGAAAACAAATGAACATTTATTTTTAATGTTTTAATTTAAAAACATACTTATTTAAATTACCTGTTTACATGATTTTTTTTTTTTTTTTTTTTTATGAAAATCCCAAACACGAAAGGTATAAAAACCTATAGTACTAAGTACCGTGCCTGGGTTGGAGGAGAAGTATGGGGGGAGGGGAAGAGATGCCGGAAACTTTGCTCTAGAGACTAAACATGGGTTTCACCACTTCAAGCCTCCAATAAGCAAAGTGGTGGTATTTCACCGGTTGATGAAAGTCATCTACCACCTCTTGAATTATCATGGGTGTTAAAAATTTAAAAAAGTAATTTTCTTTTGTACAGTACAATTAAAAATTGCTTATTCTCAAAGAAAACCTCACATTTATTCAGAACATTAAAAACGCTATCAGGAATATTTTCACATAATTGTAGACCCAGATGAACAGTTTTTAAAAGTGTGAATCATTTCTTTGCAAGTTGGCTTTTCTACGGGTTGTTCTGATGAATCTTCAAGCATCATTGATTTCTTCATGATCACGGTCATACTGTTCAATAGTATTTCATCTTCATTCAGATGTTCTGTTGTAGCCAGATCTTGTTCTACAGTACCATAATCTTCCAGTGTAATGTGATTTTCAATGTTTCCAGACGATTCTGCCTGTGAAAGTGGAAGTTAATTTTGTTTGTCCCATTATTGTTAACTTCTGTAGTTAATGCAAATCCCACTTTCAAAAAACAATCAAACAACAATTCACTCATATCATTTGTCCAAACCATTTTGCCAATTCAGAGATGCAATTTCTAAGGTTTATTGTAAGTTCCAGGTTTCTATGTTCTTGTAATGCACTGATAATCACCATTAGTTATCTCTTTAGACAGTGAAGTTTAAATTTTTAATAATAACTTGATCCACTGGCTGGAGTTTTCACATTACATCTGATAGTAGAAAAGAACATCTTCACAATTTTAAGTTTGGCAAAATGTGCTGGACAGTTATCAATAACCAAACATGATTTCAATTTTTTTTTTTTAGTCACACACTTGTCTAGTTTAAAAATCCATTCTTCAAAAATAGCACTTATCTATTTTCTTTTTAAAGGTGTAGCACTTATCAATAATCAATGATTTCAATTTTTTTTTTTAGTCATACACTTGTCTAGTTTTAAAATCCATTCTTCAAAAATAGCACTTATCATCTATTTTCTTTTTAAAGGTGCAGTCAACTTGAAATGATTTTGTGCCTCTAAAACATTTTGGTTTTTTTAATTTCTTGAAGACTAAAAATTACATTTTCACTTCCTGTCATATTGGATCCAACTAGCACAGTGATTCTTTCTTTGCTTTCTACCAAAACATTTATAATTCTTAAAAGCAAGTATTCTCAAAACCATTTTGTCAGCATTGAAGATGTCCTTAGATTCATATTCTTTCAAAATCTTCTTTAAGGTGACGTTCCTCCAACTGTTGCAATCTTCTTCACTCACATCGACACTCTCCACAAATAATCTTTTCCACAATTCTGTAGAGCTTCTTAAATTAATCTAACCACCATTAAATTCTGTATGTCCAAGAGACTGCACAAATTTCAGAGCCTGTTGCTTAATTATTGAATCTGATATTAGTGTATTCTTTGCACGTATCATTTGCACCCATTTTAGAACAGCTTTATCAACATCTTCATATACACACAACTTAATTCACTTCTTGTCTAGTCCTCCTTCGACTGCATTAAAAATTGATTCTTGATTTTTTTTACAATTGTAGATAAACTGCTTACAAGTATGGAATATTGGCAATATCTTTTCTTCTTAAAACCCTAGTCAATTTCACAAAGAATGTTGACTTTTTCCTTTAAACATTTTCTCCTCAACATGTTTCCACAACAATAAAAATTACTCGAAGCGCACAACTGAAAACGTTTCATGAAACGATTCATAATACAGAAAAATTCGTTAAAAGTTCATAATAGCGAAGTTCCACTGTGTGTGTATGTGTGTGTGTGTGTGTTGTTATATAAATAATATAATAATAGGCTGTAGTGATAAAATGGAATGTCTAAAATATTTGCATTCCCCATATTGTACTGAGGAACATCTAATCTATTTGCCTATACATATATATATCTGTAAAAACGATACCATTACTGACAAACATGGGGCATTTGGCCAGTCCTATGTCCAGGGACCTAATTTAGGTATGGGTTATGCAACCCCGGACTGCCTGAGCACTACTACATTCCTCTTTTGTATTATTATTATTATTAGCCACGTGGTGCAAGGAAGCCTGAGGCTTATGCTGCACCAGCCAAAAAAAATTCCCGAGTTACCCTGAGAGGGAGAGAGAGAGAGAGAGAGAAGTAGAAAGGAATCACCAAGAAAGAGAAGAATGATGATACCAGCTCAGGACCCTGGGTGTGCCAAACCCCTTCTTCCAATTACTTTTTGCTGTTCTTATATTCTACATCTTATATCTCATGAGTGATTAGGCTGGCCGAAAGCAATATCAAGATACTATTTTTCTGCTATCACTTCTAAGACAAAGTTTACAGTCTTTCAATGCTACTTTGTTAGTCTAATTTTCTTCCCTTTGCTGACCCATTTGCCTCATCTGTTTAATTGCCTACTCCCCCTTCACACAGGTACGGTTCACTTTGACAAATTCACGCTGCTTCCCCTATACTCAGGGTCACTTTAGCTGTTATAAATTCGCTGGGAACTATCGGCCTACTTCTTGGGTCTCCATTACAGCTCTGTTGTCTCTTCACTCAGACCAACGTAAGTTGTCTTAGCCTCACTATTTCCTTTCATCCTGATATTTCGCTTTCTTCGTAAAAAATTCAGGTAGAGCGGCTTGCTATTCATTATTATTATTTTTTCATTAACTGGAATCAATGAGTTTTAACTTTAGCTTAATTTTGCATTTTACTTGTTATTTATTTTAGTATGAATATGGTTTTGCTTTCTATTTCTTTTTGGTCTCTGTCAGAATGGCTATGATGTATACATTTGCTCACTTTTTCTCCCTGCCACATATACATCATAGCAGAAACAGAGGCCTTGCTCATTGCTGGGATTCCTTTGGTTTTGGCTAGCGGCCCTTTATGATATAGCTAAAATCTTAGGACCTACAGCATTAAGTACTATTTATATATTTTCATTTAATTTTATTTATATAATTTTTAAGTAATCTTTTATTTTTCAGGCACTTTTAATTTTTTTTCCAGTCAGGTCAGCACTCCAACACATACACTCATCACATATTTGCATATATATATATATGCAAATATATATATATACATATATTAGTCAATTTTATTTTATGATATCTACCTGTAGGGAATTAGGTGTATAAGGACCAAACCAACAAGTTAGTAAAAGTAAACTAGCTTAGCCTAGAAGGCCTATATAAAATTATATTAATGAAAAATGGAAATGAAAATAAAAGTAAAAAATTATAACAAAAAATGATAATAAACAATGAAAATAAAAATGTAAATAACATTCTTACACTTGGTCATCGGTCTGCTACTTCTTCGGGGGCTTTGAGCAGACCAATAGCCAGACTAAAAGAATGTCTCATACCTTGTTCAGATTACGAACTTCCACTTGTTCAGAATTACAACGGCCGACCGGGCTAGCCGAGTGGGTAAAGTACCTGCCCGGCAGCTCAAAGGTCGCGGGTTCGATTCCCGCCTCGGGCTTGGATCAAAGTACTGCAAAAACCTTGGGAGGTGCAATATGGCCACAGAAGCCGATGCGCCAAAACTACCAAATCAAAAATCAAAAAAATCAGATTACGAACCTAAGGGGGCATAAATTCAAATTAAGAAAAGACAGATGTAGAATAGATGTGCGGAAATTTGCCTTTAGCCAGCGGGTGGTTAATTGCTGGAACAAACTTCCATCTGTCGTTGTGGAAGTTGATAGGTTGAATAAATTTAAGGAGGAACTGGACAGGCATTTGGAGGGAATGGTGTGATTTTTTTTTTTTTTTTTTTTGGCTGATGCTGCATAAGCTCATACATTTGCTTTCTTGCATCACATGCCACTACTACTACTACTACCTACCCATTTCTGTTGTCCCCATCCAGTTTTGTCTGATTTTAAATTTTAGGTGATTGTATAGAAATTAAATGAGAAGTGCTAATAAATGAGAAAGATAATATGTGTTAAATTTAAATTTTGTAAAAATAGTGTCAGAACCAGCAAACTGGGATAGGCGGACAAAGCCCAATGGGTATGTATCAGATTAAACGAGAATGGGTTCTTACTTCCTTCTTGTACTGTGGTGGTCGGACTGAAAAGGGATCAATTCCCGCCTTCTGGTTGTTTTATGTGTGCTGATTAAATGATAGTGCGCAGCCATGTTTTTCATTGACTATGGCGTGATGGTGAAATTGCTGTAGGCAATATGCCCTATGTCAATGCAAATGTTCTGATAGCCTTGTATGTCCGAGGGGATAACTATTTACATATTTACAGCCTCCTTCAATGTGAATTTTCACCCTGTGTCTCTAAGTTTTATACGGTGTTTGTAATTAACTGAAGGGATATGAACGTTATTATGTGTTTAAAATAATACCTTAGGCGGGATTATTCTGTTGTTGGAAGTTTGATGCAAGTTGATAAAGTGCCACTTATTAGATTGTCTGTTTTATTTGGGGGAAGGGGGGTCAGCTGGGTTACAGTGTAGTCAGACGATGAGCCTCTTCTGAGCGCAATAAACCCGGGAATCAAAATTGGGAAGTCATTTCTCTGGGCAATAATCTTTATCTTAGTTTGATGAAGGACACTGGTTTTTAGACAACCAGGCAAAGATGGGCTACAGGCCATTGATTGGTGCTATAATTCTAAACTGGTTCAGCGTATTTTCAATAAGTGTATTGGGATTGGCACTGTGTTGGTGTAGGTTGAGGTTCGCAAGTATGGCCGCTTTAATATGATGTCTGCTGTAATTGGCAGGTATATTATTCCTGATGAGAATATCTATAAATTTTTTTATTGCTTCCGTCATGTTATCTAGATTATTGCAGATATGATTAACCTGTTTGTCTGATTTCTAATAGTGTTGCCATGGATATGTTTAGCCAAATTGCTCTTCCAGTTGGTAAGCTTTATAGCTGGGTAGCTAAAATGGTCTCTCTTATCATAATGTCAAGTGTAAACATTATCACTGGTGATAGTGATTTGGCTCTCGAGATAGCAAGCTTGTAGGTTATCAGGGTTGGTGCGTTCTGTGGTTAAGTCTGTGCGATAAATTTCCTGGTCTATAATGTCAAAATTGTCGCAATTGATAACCAGGACATCATCAATTTATGTAGAATATAATTTCTTCTTTGATATTGTTTTTGAAATAATGCAGATAGAGGTTGGCTATGGAGCAAGAACTACTGGCCCCCATAGCCACTCCCCTACTCTGCACATAAATGCTGTCTCCCATAAGTACATAATTGTTTTTGACACTAAGATTAATAAGGTCGTACCAATACTATTTATTACATCCCATTATATTCTGATAAGTTTTTCATAGTGGTGTGAAAGAACTTTTTTTTTTTAAATTGTCGTGTGATATAACTGGTGAAAAGGTTTTTAAAATCGTAAGTGTATAGACTTCTGATTCTATTGTTTTTGATGTAGCCTAAATATTTTCTGTTATTGGAGATAAATTTAGGATTAGTGAGTTGGTTAGCTATAATATTTAACTTGTCCTCCATTAAATTACTGGATGGTTTTATATAGCTGTTTCTGCCAGAGGTGATGAACTTTTTTCCAATCGGGACTTTATGGAATTTGGCAATCCAATACACAAAAGGGTATCTTGTATTATTTATTTTTAATTTGATTTTTTTGTAACTATAAGTTTTTTGACATATTTACTATAATGACTATAAGTTTTTTGGTAATGCAGCTGACTTAACCATAGAACACACCAACCCAGATAACAACCTACAAGCTTGCTATCTCGACACCAAATCACTATCACCAATGACAATGTTTACACTCAACATTATGATAAGAGAGACCATTTTAGCTTCTCAGCTATAAAGCTTACCAATCGGGAGAGCAATTTGGCTAAACATATCCATGGCAACACTATTAGAAATCAGACAAACAGGTTAATACACATCTTCAATAATCTAGATAACATGATGGAAGCAATAAAAAAACTGATAGATATTCTCATCAGGAATAATATACCTGCCAATTACAGCAGACATCATATTAAAGCGGCCATACTTGCGTACCTCAACCTACACCACCACAACGCCAATCCCAATACACTTATTGAAAATACACTGAACCAGTTTAGAATTATAGCACCAATAAATAGAATAATCCTGCCTATAGTATTAGGATAATACCTTAACAACAGAATAATCCTGCCTAAGGTATTATTTTAAACACACAATAATGTTCATATCCCTTCAGTTAATTATAAACACAGTATAAAACTTAGAGACACAGGGTGTTTTTTTTTTTTTTTTTTTTTTTATTTGGTAGTTATTGGCGCATCGGCTTCTGTGGCCATAATGCACCTCCCAAGGTTTTTGCAGTACTTTGATCCAAGCCCGAGGCAGGATTCGAACCCGCGACCTTTGGGTTGCTAGGCAGGCGCTTTACCCACCCGGCTATCCCGGTCGGCTCCACACAGGGTGTCTCTAAGTTTTATACTATGTTTAAAATTCACATTGAAGGAGGCTGTAAATATGTATACAGTTATCCCCTCGGACATACACGGGTTGTTATGCCTTAGAAAAGCTATACTGGCTCTTGTCCAGGGGATAGATAGCATTTACTATATATTTTCATTAACACACTTTTTGATTAACATATATCCTTCTTGTATTTAATTATACTAACACTTCTTGTACTTGCATAAACACATCATTTCATTCATAAAAGTTCCTTCCGCCATCAGAGGCAGCCCTCCCCCACTAACTCAAATAAAAACCCTCTCAAGGTTATCCGAACATTTGCATTGACATAGGGCATATTGCCTACAGCAATTTCACCATCACGCCATAGTCAATGAAAAGCATGGCTGCGCACTATCATTTAATCAGCACACATAAAACAACCAGAAGGTGGGAAGTGATCCCTTTTCAGTCTGACCACCACAGTACAAGAAGGAAGAAAGAACCCATTCTCATTTAATCTGATACATACCCATTGGGCTTTGTGTCACCTATCCCAGTTTGCTGATTCTGACACTAATTTTACAAAATTTAAATTTAACACATATTATCTTTCTCATTTAATTTCTATTAATTTCTATACAATCACCTAAAAATTAAAATCAGGCAAAACTGGAATGGGGACAACAGAAACGGGTAGGTATGAGACATTCTTTTAGTCTGGCTATCAGTCTGCTCAAAGCCGAAGAAGTAGCAGACCGATGACCAAGTGGAAGAATGTTATTTACATTTTTATTTTCATTGTTTATTATCATTTTTTATTTTTATTTCCATTTTTAATTAATATAATTTTATTTAGGCCTTCCGGGCTAAAGCTAGTTTACTTTTACTAACTTGTTAATTTGGTCCTTATACACCTAATTCCCTACAGACAAATACCATAAAATAAAATTAACTAATATAATTTCATTCACGTATAATGCCTAATTGCCCTATGATAGCATTAACGTTGCACACCTGACATGTACCTATTACGGTAAACTTTACCAAATATCATTTTTATAGTCTTCAGTAAGAACACAATATATATATATATATATATATATATATATATATATATATATATATATATATACATACAGTCAGACCTCTATATAATGAAATCGATCATTCCCTTGAAAAAATTCGTTAAACAGAAATTTCATTATAAAGAAATGACCTTTACAGCAATAAAAAATACTGTAAATTCAGAAAAATAGTAAAAGACAGGAAATAAATCAGAAATAAGCAGGAATGAATAAATTTTCTAACATTTTAAAAGAATTAATATGTTACTACATACATATTACGAAATGATTACTTACATGATGCACACAATACACTGCCCTACCTTTAATATCCAGACACCTGCCTTTAGACAAAAAAAAGAGCTTTTATTGTGTCATTTAATATTTTGTGCAGAAACCTTTTGCTTTTATGATGGCTTTCAATCTTTGCGGCATACTCTCAACCAGCTTTTTATAAATGTCAGGTGATATGTTCCTCCACTCAGGCTTTAATGCAGCCACCAGTTCTGCCTTGTTCTTTGGGAAATCTCGATGTGCACATATCTGACAATTCAATACATCCCAAAGATGCTCAATAGGGTTCAGATCAGTACTCTGGGCTGGCCAATCCAACTTTTCCACACCCGTGTCCTCAAACCACTCTGTTACAAATCCCAAAGTATTGTCATAATGCTTGAAGTGCTTGAAGTCCAGGCTGTGCTGATATTGCACAGCACTCATGGTTTTGTCGATAACGACTAGGCCCAAGCCAAACCATGAAAGGAGACCCATACCATGACACTGCCTCCACCATACTTCATTGTTGTGAGCATAGAATCAAGAAGGAACTGTTCCCCAGGCATTCACCACACCCATGAAAGGCCAACAGATTGGTAGAGTGTGAACCTTGACTCGTCTATCCATAGGACTGTTTTCCACTGCTCTAAAAGTACACGATTGATTCGCGCTCCTTGCACCATGTTAATCAGCATCTAGCATTTGAGGTGATCAATTCTGTTGAACTGTTGAGGTAATTCAACGTGTTGAACATGTCATCTTGCAAGCCCACTTTTGCAATTGTCTGTTCGAAGCCAAGATGTGAATATTTAGGGGCTGGATATTAATGGTAGGGCAGTGTATATTTGTACACTTTTAAGAATTATGTCATAAAATATTTGGTTATTTTTTGATGTACATTGGATTCTACTGTACACCATTCATAAAAATTTTCGCATTTTTTTAAACACTCAAATATATTTTCTGTAACATTTTCTTCCACTGAAGGTCTCAATGCAAAGTTTCAAATACTGCCAACATTTCTTGTTTGGAAGGTTTAATATTGCCCTCATTTTCATCCAACTCATCGTTGACATTGTCCAGTTCTTTAAATATGCTCCAAAATGTTGGCACCTATTTAAAGAACTGGACCAACCAGGACTGGCTTCAAACGTTTTATGACCCAGAAAAGGTACATACTCCAAAGCCTTTTCTTTTATTAATGGCCCTGATATCAGCACGTTTTGATCTGGAATCAACCTCATCCACTTAAAAACTGCTTCGTCTACACCTTCACACAGGCATAATTTCGCACGTTTCTGACTGGGTTCCGTTGCCTCAAACAGTTTGATAATCAAAACAGTTTTTCAGTTGACACACTACTGGCAGGGATACCAAATTTTAAAATGATTTCTTTTTTTTAACATCCCAATCTAGACTATTAAGCACTTCCACTTTTTCACACTACACCCAAAGATTTCCTCCTAGACACTGTAAGGTTACTTGCACAGCAGCTAAAAAAAATGATTTAGGGATCACCTTTACCTATCATGTAATCAGAGACAGGTGAAATTTAGTGGAAGTGTGAATGACTCATTTCTTCGAAACAACAGATGAATTTCCAGGATAAAGGAAAATCACTCTCCCCTAATTCTCTAATAGGGTGCTTACAGCAGAAAAAAGGTTGGACAAAGCCAATGTCAGGAATATGCCATAATCTTTGCCAATGCCTGTGGACACAGATAGTAGTTGATCAGCGCTACTTCTCAATACAGTAGTGTATAGGTTTTACTTCTTCTTTTTAGCCACTGCTGGGCAAAGGTCTCTTTCAAACCTTCCATCTTTTTCTATACCGCACCATGGTTGGCCAGTTTCCTCCTGCAGGGTTTTACGGGCACTACTAAATTGTAAATGTTTGAGCTCTTAATTTATGGAATTAATCTCTTTAGCTCTTAAAAGCTAAAGGGATTAATTCTTAATCCTTTTAGCTCTTAATTCATGCTTTCTACAGCATCAGCTTTATTGCCTAAAGGCCAGAGGTGCAAACAATGCGTACCCAAGGCTCTTGAAATCAGTTCGTTATATGTAGAAATTTTATTCGTTATACGGAAACTATTTTCAATGCCAAGGGGAATTCAAAAAAGTTAGCTACATAGAAAAATTTGCTATATGGAAGTTCGTTAAAGAGAGGTGTGTGTGTGTGTGTGTGTGTACTCAGTGATATATATATATATATTACTGAAATTACGTATAAAAATTAATACAAAATGTCTTGGGCATTTTGTATTAATTTTTGTATTAATATATTGGTATTAATTTTGTATATTTTGTATTAAAATTTTATATTTTGTAAAAAAAAAAAAAAAAAAAAGTAAATATTTTGTATTAATTCTTTTTGTATTAATATATTGGGCCTCATGTGGAGGATGTGTATTTTACTGCCTCTAATGATGGCTTCATATTTGTTTTATTTTTATTTTCCTATTTATTTTAATGTCATTACTTATACATATATATACAGTCCATTCCGGTTATTTGGGACACATCGGGACTTGTAGTATGGCAAAACTGTAGAGCGAAAATTTAACATAAACCTAAAAATTAATCATAATAGGGAGTGAAGAGAACAGGTAACAAGACAGAAACTGCAGCCGTAAGCCTCCAAATAATTTAGAATATAATTTAAATCCAATTCAGATAAATACATTTTAAAATTTAAAAAATATAAAACCAATTGTATTGGTTTTAAAATTCTCTGCATTTGTGGCTCGATCGGGGGAAGGAGAGGTGGATAGGTCCTTCGATCAGTTCACTTATGCGATGATTTGTCTAGTGATGGAAATGCAGCAATTCCATGACTATTATTGCCTCATGACCCTCTGTTGATATGGGGCATAATGGTCAGTCAATTTTATTTTGTTATTTCGTTTTAGTAGTTTGATGTTTGCTTAGTCTCTTTTGGTGATATTTCACATTTTTCGGAACTGGTACCTTACTGGGGGGGGGGGGGGCGCTGAATTGTTATACCACTGGTTTTATATTTTAAAATGGATTTATCTGAATTGGATTTAAATTATATTCTAAATTATTTGGAGGCTTACGACTAAAGTTTCTGTCTTGTTACCCATTATCTCTTCACTCCCTATTACGATTAAATTTTAGGTTTATGTTAAATTTTCACTCTACAGTTTTGCCATACTACTGGTATTTTGTATTAATTTTTATATGCAATTTCAGTAATATATTGGGCCTCATGTGGAGGACATGTATTTTACTGCCGCTAATGACGGCTTCATATTTGTTTTATTTTTATTTTTCTATTTATTTATTTTAATGTCATTACTTATACATATATATACAGTCCATTCCGGTTATTTGGGACACATCGGGACTAGTGCATTTTGGCCCGATTAATCGGCTGCCCCAATTATCCGAAGTTTCACGTAAATAGTTAAAAATACAATGTACCCCCCTTCTTTACAATTGGGTCACTGTACAATCAAATCATGTTACGATGGAGTCACCACGTAACGTGATTTGATAGGTAGCATAGTAAAGTACCATTCACTATACAATGTGCAGTAAGCACCGGTCATTGTGATCACGTTTGTGAATTGAATTTTAATTCTATTAAACAGCGATTCTAATTAGCAAAAATAGGAGGAATATTATCCACAGGCTATAAAAGCAAAGATATATTAAGCACAAATTTACCCTTTATTACCTTACCAATTAAAAAATTAAATGATACGTGAAAATCGGAAGAATATATGTGATAATCAGAATAATTAATACGTACTGTAATAAGTACATATGAACTAGTTGACATTTCTGTTCACTGACATTTGTGGGGGTTAAAATTTAAAACAGTAAAAAGATAAGAAATCAATAACAAAGAGCACGGCACACACACACAAATTGCAAGTAACACGATACGTGCAAGTGAGAACGAAGTAACGAGTTACAAAGCTTTAAAAATAGGAATGAAGAGAAGATGCTGAAAATTAATTTTTTTATATGACTGAAGATGTCATGGAAGTGTAAACATATTTCACCATAATAACCCACAAAATTCCAGCTGTCGGTATTATTGCAAATTCAGTAAGATCGAGTTTACTGTCCGTTTATGATAATTTCACTAACAGAAAAGCCCAATAAACAGATGACTGCTAATCGTTTTTATTGTTTTATGGTTGTGACCTCCAGAATTTCGACCGAACCACGTGGTACCGTCAGAGACAATCGTAGGGTAATCTCCAGTGCTGCGGTCTCCTGCCCCGATTAAATGGCATGCTGTCCCAATTAAGCAAAGTAAACCCTGGCTATTTTCTCAGTTGGTTTCTGTTTTTTAAGATTTGCCCCAAATAAACGGCTGCCCCGATTAACCGGTGGCCCAAATAACCGGAATCCAATGTATATATATATACACACATGGTGAAACCCATGTTTAGTCTCTAGAGCAAAGTTTCCGGCATCCCCCTCTCCCCATACTTCTCCTTCAAACCATGCACAGTACTAAGTACTATAGGTTTTGATATCTTTCGTGTTTGGGGTTTTCATAAAAAAAAAAAAAATATATATATATATATATATACACACACACACACACATATATATATACACATACACCAATAATTCAGTGACCACTGAATTATGACCACCACTAGTAATGGACTATATCACCTACTTGAAGTATAAAAAGCTGAACAGTTTCACACATTGATAATTTGCATCTGATCAAACTGATAAAGTAGGTTACGGGATGTAATAAAAATATCATGGAGCTCCAAAAGGGCATGATTGTGGGAACTCGTGTATCAGGTGCTTCCGTATTGGAAAAGGCATGACTTGTCTAGTTCATGGCCCACTGTTGTTAAGGTATACAAAGAATGGTGTCAAAGGAGTGAAACCACTTCCTGCAAACACAAATGTAAAGGATTACGCAAGGGGAGATGTTCTTAATAAGCAAAGGGTGCATTGTGCAGGCTCGACAGCATGTGACTGTATGACAGTTGACATCGCAATACAATAAGGGGAATGCAAGAATATCCCAAATGATGTGCTACACACTCAAACATATGAGTGGTTCCACAGCAGATGACCCAAGAAACACCCTCTACTCACTGCTCATCATTGTCGAGGGCAAATTCTGTGGTGTCAACATGATGGTTGGACACTGAAGGAATGGAAACAAGTGTGCTGGTCAGATGGCTTCAAATTACCTAGTGTCACACACCAACAGACATTGTGTGTGGCTCAAGCAACATGAGTCCAGGCACCATTGTGCATGGTGCCCATGAAATTTTATATTTGGATCATATAGAACAATGGTTTCAAAACTACTGAGATCTATGGACCCCTTCTAAAATGAAAAAAGTTTATGGACTCCTTCAAATTGAAAAAAAGTTCACAGACCCCCTGTGTGTGGGAACAGGAGTTTTCTGAAAAGAAGATTCAAAGTTTTATGTTTAAAACAAGTGAACTTTATTCTTATGTTTCATAAATATATAACTTCATTTATCATCAATTTGCTATATATAGAACGAATAATTTTAACAGTTCCAGAGAGTTATTTCGCAGACCCCATGAAACTGGTCTACAGGTCTCTGTGTGTGAACCGCAGTTTGGGAACTGCAGATACAGAATATTTATTGATCCGCCCCTAATTTCATTAAATCATAAAATAGAAATCCAGCAATTATTTCTATTTTTCAATAATTTGCATGGAAAAAAAATTCATAGAGAACGTGTACTTTTAATGAATTATTGTTAGCTTTAGACAGTCTGTGCATGCTTTGTGTGCATCATTAAGTAAGACTTGCAAATGTGGTGTCACTTATGAAGAAACATACTCTCACCTAAAAGTTTGGAATCAGCATATTTCATTAATTTTTTTAAATTAGCTACAACAATGTAAGTTTTAATATAAAAAACAACACACTACAAAGTATTTTAAAAATTTTTATTAAGCACTGAAAAATTTACAGCAAAAAAAATACTGAAATGATTAATATTAACAAATATACTGATTTTTTCATCAAAATATCCTCCATGAGATTTAATCACTGCCTTACATGGATATGGCATTCTGGCAATTAATTTTATAATAATGCTTGACTAACATGATTCCAAGCAATCTGAAAAGTCTCCCATAAACCTTGTGAAGATGGTCAGACTTCACAGACTTGACGGTCAAGATCAGGGGTTGGCAACCTATGGCTCTTTGAACATGTAACTGCGGCTCTTTACCTTTTAGCCCACATGAAGCACAATTTGAAATGGAGTTAGAGGATTAAAAATCAAGGACATGTGGAGTGCAAGGTTAAAATGCCTAAAAACTGAGATTGAGAATTTAGAATATTTGCGTTTGGACTTCTCTCAGTTTTTGATTCTACGGTGAAATATTTTCAAACATGAACTAAATTAAAAATAAATCGAAAACCATCTGAACAATGTGAGTCTCTCAGCATGTTTAAAGATTAAAATTACGGCATACTTGCCTGATTGTTGAGAGACTTGCTCAAGAAGTTCAGCAGCAAAAGTCACATTAATTTGTACCTAATTGGATGTTTGTTACGTTTTTTCAGTATTAATAAATATTTTAAAATATATATTTATAATTTATACATATATATATATATATATATATATATACAAAATATATATATTACAAATTATTTAATATATATTTTTTAATAAAACTTTGATCTAATTAAAAAAAAAAATACTCCGAAGAGCCCCACCTCAGCTAGAGGAGGGGGAAGGGGCTCTTCGGAGTATTTTTTTTTTTAATTAGATCAAAAATGGCTCTTCACTCAAAAAAGTTGCCGACCCCTAGTCTAGATGATCCCATAAGAGTTCTATTGGGTTTATATATCAGGTGATTGAGGTGGCCACATTATAATTTGCAATAACCCCCTCCTGTTGTTTAGTTGCCAGAAAGTTCCCGCAAAGCTTAGAGCTATGCTTTAGTCATTGTCTTGTTGAAATATAATTTTTTTTTCCACAAAGCCCAAATTGAGAGAATATTGCATATTCATGATATTGGATATATTCAAGAATGTTTTTATAGACTTCCTTCAATTCTGATGATGTCACTCACTCCAGAAAAGCAGAAGCAAAGCCAAATCATAAAGGAACCACTACTATGCTTGACTAAAGCCACTAAACAATGTGCCATCTTTTTTTTTTTTTTTCTTTTTTTTTTCAGTTGATCATCTCATATAAACTCTAGGCTTGGATACAAAAATTTCAAACTTGGATTCATATAGTACATTTTTCCACTCTGCAATTGTCCAATGTTGGTGGCTTTTAAACAACCAAACTGTTTCATTGATTCTTCACTTTTAATAAGGCTTTCCAAAACATACACGACTAAGTCTTGCTTCCTTAAAATGAAGTTAGTTTTACAGTGGATGTAGACAAGGGAGCTTCTGTTCTTATTTAACTTCAGGTGTAGTAAGTCGACGTTTCATTTAGAAATCTTATCTTGTACTTCTGTTTTTAAACAGTCATCCCGATCATGGTTTGTCTTTTAAACTACGGGTTTCTGTGAGTCGTCAAATGTTTGTACTAATTTTATCTAGTTTTTTAAAAATATTTCTCATGGAATTACTTTATTATTATTATTAGCTATATGGTGCAAGGAAGCCTGAGGCTTATGCTGCAACAGGCAAAAAAAAAAATCCCTAGTTACCCTGAGAGAGAGAGAGAGAGAGAGAGAGAAAAGTAGAAGGGAATCACCAAGAAAGAGAAAAATGATGATATCCAGCTCAGGACCCTGGGTGTGCCAAGCCCATACACTCACCAGATGTGAGCCCCCACTTATACAGAGTTATAACAGCACTTCTTTTTTCAACACTCCGTAAATTATTTTGCCATATTTATCATGAAACACAAAAAACTTACACCAAACACTTTTTCTAAGCAATGAGGGTTTTCAATTTTATAGGTTAGCATTTTTATTGCAAGAAAGCAAGCTTAGACAGAATCAGCAAACAAAAAAAAAAAAAAAAATTTCACATTTCACCCATCCATTCACTCCAAATGCTTGTCTAGTTCTGCCATGAACTTAAGTTTTCGACCTCCACTACAACAGACGGAAGTGTGTTCCAACTATCAACCATCCACTGGCTAAATGCAAATTTCCACACATCTATTCTAAAACTGTCTTTCCTCAATTTAAATTTATGTCCCCTCAGGTGAGTAATCTGAGCAAGAGGAAGAATCCCATCAGCATTGAGCTTGCTCAAATGATTCAAGGCCTTATATACCTCAATCAGATCACCTCGCAGGTGCCTAGTCTCCAGACGCTGCAATTTGCAGACCTGAAGTCTTTCTTGATAACAGGAACCCTTAGTTCCACTCACCAGTCTCGCTGTCCTTCTGTGTGCTCATTCCAGCAGCTCTACATCCTTCCTAAAATGAGGCCTCCAGACCTGTATGCAGTACTCAAGGTTTTTTTTTTTTTTTTTTTTGATTTGGTAGTTGTTGGCGCATCGGCTTCTGTGGCCATATTGCACCTCCCAAGGTTTTTTGCAGTACTTTGATCCAAGCCCGAGGCGGGAATCGAACCCGCGACCTTTGGGTTGCCGGGCAGGTACTTTACCCACTCGGCTAGCCCGGTCGGCAGTACTCAAGGTGTGGCCAGACCATTCCCTTATACAAGGGGACAATCACCTCCTTAACCCTGCTATTACAATTTCTGTATACCACTGACAAGCCACCATGAGCTACTCTTGCAGCCTGTCTGTAAGTTACAGACATTACGCCTAAATTTCTATTATTGCAAAACATTCTAGTCATCTACAATCTTCTATAATACTGAAACAATACTCCCACTTTCTAAAATATTCCAGAATCATCTACATTTTGGAATCTTCTACAATGCTCTACCATATTCAGGAGTCTTCTATACCTTTCAGGAATATTCTAGAAATTTTGTAAATATTTCTAAAATAGTATTTAAATTTTTTTTATTTTTATACATAACAAGAAATATTTTAATAAAAATTGGTATACAAGTCAGTTCTGTTTTAATAAAAATTTGAAAATTAAAAAAAAAAAAGGAATATCATTACAAACTCTTAGGTGTGCGTGTGTGTGTGTGTGCACCAGCCAAAAAAAAAAAATTCCCCGAGTTAACCTGAGAGAGAGAGAGAGTGTCAAAAGTAGAAGGGAATCACCAAGAAAGAGAAGAATGACGATATCCAGCTCAGGACCCTAGGTATGCCAAGTCCATACTCACCAGATGTGAGCTCCTGGGGTTAATATATATACAGCAGACTCCCAGTTAACTGGCACCCATGGGGATTGGTAGATGCCGAATAACTGTAGTTTCTGGTTGCTTGAGAGTTAGTATTAAAAAAATACTTGACTATTATACTAAGCCCTAGAAAATTAAGACAAACATAGACAAATTTTACTAAAGAAACTGAGTTTTATTATAGAAGCCGCTTTTTGAATACAGTAACTTACAAAACAACACACTCAAAACTGTTGCAGTAGGTAGAGAGTTTACTGGGTGGAGAGTTTACTGGGTAGACTCGCATGAGGATAGTCAGGATCTGCTGATATAGCTGGGTCAGGATCAGGAGGGTCTGTAGATGGTTTTGCATCTGCATCAGTAGATGATGTTGTGCTGCCAAACCTGCTTTCAGCATTCTTCAAAAATGAACGAACATCACCTTGCTTTGAAGTCTTACATCTCTCAGACAAAGTCAAGTTATGCATGACGCAGAGCTGCATAATATGCTGAAAAGTGAAGAAGGGTTGCTGTTCTGCAAAAGCTATTAAAGTTTCAAATGCTGCAGTAACTCTCTGCCAGGATACTTTTCCCACCTGATACACATCGTCATTACTTTCTTCCTCCTCTGCAACTTTCATTTTTCCATGATTCACAACAGCTTCTATGTCTTCCGTATTCAATGTATGAGTTACTGGTATATCTTCATCCACAACAATCCAGTCATCAACTTCATCTCGAGGCAAATTCATTTCGTGAACTCACTCACAGATTTCATCATAAACAGTTGCCTGGAAATTGCCTGGAAATGCACTATTGCCTGGAAACTCCTCAAATTCGATGGAGGAGGACTTCTCATATATCTCAGCTGGCCACAACTTTCTCCAACATTTCCGTAATGTTTCATTTCTCATAGAGTCCCAAGCACAACTGATAGTGTAGATAGCATCTTTGAGGTTATATTTCTTCTGAAAATCCAAAATTGTCTCGTCAAAATTAGTAATTTTCCACATGAAGTCACGCCTGTAAAACATTTTTATGTTTTGCATCACCCCCTGATCCATTGGTTGGATCAAAGTTGTGACGTCAGCTGGAAGATAACACACGAAAATGTTGCCATTAACTAGCTCTTCAGCAGGAGGATGTGTGCGACAGTTATCCAAGAGCAACAAAACTTTACTATTCTCTGGTAATCCTTTCTTTCATAAATTTTATTTAACACTAGGGACAAACAAATAATGAAACCACTTGGTAAAGATTCCTGCGTCCAACTGTTACTCTGTGCATGATAATGTATAGGAAGGTTACTTACGCTTTTAAAGCACCTTGGTTTAGCAAATTTGCCGACGACACACACAGCTTTACCTTATGATTTCCTGATGCATTTGCACAAACGAGCACAGTTACACGCTCTTTATTTTGCTTAAACCCATGAGCTACCTTCTCGTTACCACCAGACAAAGTAGAATTAGGCAGACTCTTCCACATTAGTCCTGTCTCATCTGCATTATAAATCTGTTCTGGGGTCAAGTCATTTTTTCCCACTATTTCACTAAACAACCTCACAAAATGAAGCTGCAGCCTGAAAATCAGCCGATTTCTGCTCCCCTGACAAGCCCAGCTTACGGATGCACAAACCTTGAATCGAGTAAGCCAGCCACTTGAAAATGAACACTTACCTTCAATTTTCATTTTCTCATGAAATTCTTTTGCTTTTTCTTGCAACATGGGTCCAGAAAGCAACCACCCTCGGATCTTTTCAGCAAAAACCACTCATACTGGGCCTGGTCAAGAACTTCCATTCTCGGTGTATGAAGAGTATAACGCTTCTCTACACTCTTGTCACTCTCTGACTTGGCATAAAACTCCTTTTCTGAGACTGAGCCGCATTAATGTCATAGATCGTTCAGAGCCAACATTAAATTCTTCCATGAGCATTGCACAACTTTCACCTTTCTCAAGCCTCTTGCATATTGACATCTTCTGCTTAGGGTAAGCACTACACGTTTACGCTTATTTGCTACCTGTTTCGGCATACCAGGGGTTGAAAGAGAACACAGAATTTGAATAACAATAAATCAAATGGAATATTTACACAGTAAATTGTCGGGAGTGAGAGAGAGAGACAAACATCTGATGAGGTATGCGTACTCAAAGCACAAAGCGACACGCCAAGTTTGAATCATTTTACCTAGAAATTATTACGTATCATTTTAATTTTTCAACTACCTACTACATTATTTCCAAAATTTTTTGCAAGTTGCTTGAATTTCGATTAACAGAGATTCTACTGTATATATATATATATATATATATATTTTTTTTTATGAAAATCCCACACACGAGTGGAATTAGAACCTATAGTACTAAGTACTGTGCTTGGGTTGGAGGTTCAGAAGATGAAAGAAGATATTTGTTGACATTGGACTTGAACTTCTGTAGACTGTAATTTTCGGGAAATACGCATGAAGGAAGGTTGTTCCAGAAAACAGCAGTTGAATGAATAAACGAGGAAGATGAAAAGCTGACTCTGTGAGTTTGAAGTTGGACAATAAATGGATGTTGGCTGGTGGCGGAACGTGTTCAGACTGTTTTGAGAGAGAGAGAGAGAGAGAGAGAGAGAGAGAGAGAGAGAGAGAGAGAGAGAGAGAGTGGGCATTATAGAAGTCAATTCAGAAGAATAGCGCCCATGGAAATATCTGTAGAAGAGGCATGAAGCAGAAACAATACGCCTATGAGACAGCGAGTGGAGGACGAATCATTAATTAACCTAACTGCCCTCTTCTGAACAGAATCAAGAAGCCTGAGAGAGGTCTTGGGGGCACCACCCCAGATGTGGGAACAATATTCCATGGTAGGGCAAATTTGCGATTTGTACAGAGTGAACAGCTGTTTGGAAGAAAAGTAACTCCAAGAGCGAAAAAGAAAACAAAGTTTTTTAGATGCAGAGGAAACAATATTTGTAATGTGCTTGTGTCAAGAGAAATTAGAAGTCAGGGTAATCCCCAAAAGAGATATATCATTTTGGCTAGAAATCCAAGTGTCACCAAAGATAAGTATAGGAGCAGTAGAATCCTTTTTGTGAGATATAAGAAAGACTGAGTTTTAGAAGGATTGAAATCAACTAAGTTGTCTTTGCCCCACTCGAGAATTACCTGGTGATCAGCATTTAGGAATTTGTAGCAGATTTTCGAGAAGTTGAAGCTGATTGAGCAGGGCAAGGTTTTTCAAAATGGAAAGTGCCATGTAATGTGTTTTTTTTTTTTTTTTTATGTGAACCCCAAACACGAGAGGTATTAGAACCTATGGTACTTAATACCGTGCTTGGGTTAAAGGTGTGCTATCATCGGCAAAACTATGGATAGGATTTCCAGTCAATGGAAGAAGGTCATTAATATACAAGATTAAAAGAGTGAGAGAAAGAACTCAACCTTAGGGGACGCCAGCATTAGTGGAGAAGTTAGAAGAGAGAGCCATCTATCATCACCCTCAGTGAGCGATCAGAGAGAAAACTGGATAACCAATTACAAATACAATTGGCAAACCATAAGATGGAAGCTTGTTTAGAAGACCTTTATGGCAAACACGATCAAAAGCCTTTGAGATGTCAAGAGATGTTGATTGTTGTTGTTGTGGTTGTTATGTGGTTTTTAGGAGCATTAGCAACTAAGGCCATATTGCTCCAGGGATATGCGGTGATCATTCTCTGACCTTTCCGCATCCTCCGTATATGGTGGTCATGGGCTCGAACCCCGGTCTAATCAAGAAACGTGTGCTATGCACTGTCGCTCCTGCCCACCTGGCTACGGAGGTACCAAGAGATGTTGAATTAGTCCATAAATGGGTAACATTTATGGACTAATTCACCAGCGGAACGACAGAATATCACCAGCGGAACGACACTGACGGTATCCATACTGGCGATTGTTGATCAGACAGAAGGTTTCTAGGTAGTTTAAGACTTGGCGGTTAATTGATTTCTACATTACTTTAGAAAGAGTAGAAGTAATTGCAATGGGACGATAATTGGATGAGAGGGATTTGTCAGCCTTTTTAGGAAATGGCTGGAAATGAGCAAATTTCCAAGCAGAAGAAAAAACACCTTTGGAATAAGAAAGTGAAAAAAGGCAGCAAAGAACAGGAGTAAGTTCAGGAACACAGGTTTTGAGAACAAGTGAAGCAATACCATCGGGACCTGGAGCTTTCTTAGCATCAAGATTCATCAAAATCCTTCTGACATCCTTTTGACGGAAGACCACAGGAGGCAATTGAATGAAGCGTGTTGGGAATGGTGGGAGATGTTTACCAAGATAATTAATACATGAGTTGGAAGAAAAATGGGATGCTAGCAGGTCAGCTTTATCCTTGGCTGAAGTGACAACAGAACCATCTAGTTTGGACAGAGGTGGGAGCAGAGATGGGCAAAAGTTGCAGCCAAGAGACCAGAATGCTTGGCTACCATTAGGGTAAGAAGCAAGTTTTCTACTTTTAGCCTGTTCAAAATCTAGTTTGGACTGATTAATAACTGCTTTACAATTGTTGTGAGCTTTGGTGTAGGCAGAAAATGAAACTGAAGAAATAGAAACAAGCCAATTACAATATGTAACATCCTTCTCTTGAACAGCCTTAGCAGATTTATTGGAAAACCAGGGTTTAGATAAAGGACGAGATTTTAAAGTGGAGTGTGGGATAAAGGATTCCATTCCTGCAAGAATAATTTCACTGACACGATCTGAGAAAATGTTAACATCAGAAGTTTTGAAACAGTAATCCGACCAAGGAAAAGAAGAAAATAAATCTCGCAGGTCATCCCATTTTGCATTCTTGTAATGCCAAACAATGTGAGGTTGGGAATAGCCATGAGATAAAGGCTCCATTGGAGAAGAGACAGTCACCAAGTTGTGATCTGAGGTGCTTAAAGGACCTCTCACTTCGACTGTTTACTTAGAAGGGTTGTTTGTGAGAAAAAGATGAAGCGTGTTGGCTGTATGGTTAGGATTGTCCGGTATTCTTGTAGGTAAATGAACAATCTGTGCAAGGTCATTAGTAATTGCAAAAGCCTCAGCATCTCGACCAGCTGGGTCGGTGTGACTAGAAAACGGGGGCCAGATGGAGTTGTGAACATTAAAAAATCACCAAGGAATATTACCTCACTGTTAGGAAAGTTGGACTGGAGAAAGTCAAGTTTCAAAGAGAGGAAGTTAAAGAGCTCGAAATGATTAATGGAGTTGGGAGAATGGTAGAGACAACAGATGAATTTGACACAATGAGGTAGAGAGATTTTGAGCCAGAGAAGATCGAAAAGAGGAGATTCCAAATTAACAAGTCTCTGACAGGGAATATCGGAACGGACATATGTACAAGTACTACCTTTGAGGCAAAAGGAATCATACAGTGAATAATTTGGGCAACTGAGATGAGCAGTAGTTGAATCAACCGATAACTGAGATTCTGTCAGAAAAAGTACATGGGGTTTGGCAGAATGCATGTGGAAATGGACATCATTGAGAATAGAATTGAGACCATGTATATTTTTGTGAAATGAATTAGGAAGTGTTTGGGAGGTTTAGAACTTTTCGCAGATAAGCTTACTCTATTAGTTTGTAACACAATGTCTCTCTTACAACCCATGGATCAAGGTGTGATTGTTACATTCAAGGCGTATTATATGGGGTGAACTTTTTCCCAAGCAACTGAAGATTAAACAGGAGTGGGATCATCATCTTTACAAATATTTTGGAAAAATTATAATCAGGAATGCGATCGGAAATATATTTGCATCTTGGCTAGAAATCACTGCGAAAATGATTTCACTGGTTTTGAATCGCAAGTTCAGACAACTGTCAAAGACATTGTGAAGATCGGGAAAGACTTCAGGTTCGAAACTTTGGACACTGCCAATGTACATGATTGCATTAACACTTGCAAATAATTTAGATGATGCAACTCTCATTGAAATTGATGAGCATACTGCATATGAAGAGGAGGAAAACAATTCTGAAGTGGATAACACTGAAGTGGCATCAAAAGAATTTTCAACAGAAGAATTGAAGAAATTTTTTGGGGAGTTGACATGGCCTGCGAAGCGATTATGAATGGAGGTCCGAATGTTGAACATACCATCAAGATACGGAAAATTTTACAAGATGGGATTCGATGCTACAAAGACCTGTATGCCGAGAAAAAGAAGAGATGATTTCACCAGACTTTATTATCGAAATACCTAAATAAACAATAAAGCTTTTTTCTCATCTCTCATGATGTTACCTTTTCATTAATAAAATTTTTGAAATATTCTTTTATTTCAAATCCTTTTAATTGGCTACCAAGTTCAATTTATTTATAGACTGTTTCTCTAGTATGCATTCAATTAAAACCCCTTATAATTATACCTCAATTACATAACAGGGAACAGTTTCAGTACCAATTATCAGTGCTATGCGGGGTATATTTTTTTTCTACTGTCAAAGTCTGCTGACGAGGCTACTAGACACGGTCGTGTTCCAAGCCGCTAAGTGGATTTTTCTTATTTATTGATTTGAAATTATTGTTTTTCTAAAACTTTTGATTTAAATTTAGTAGTATAACATTATTTTGTGATTTTCTGATTAACTTGGTGTATTTATTCTTTACTTGGCCTTGTAATTGCATAAAAGTATCGGTAAAGGTTTCCACGTGTTTCAACTCCGCTAGCGTTCGTAATTTTCCCGCCATTGTGATACGATAGTTGTATGCCGTACTAGATAGCATTAGTTGAACTTCGTTAGCAGTTAAATTGTACGTTTAAATAAATACATATAACGACTTAGATTACAAACGTAATATAATTAATTATATTTAACATAATTAATAACATAACATAATTAATTATAATTAATTAATAAATTAATAGAATCATGACTCAGACCAGAGCAGCAAAGCAAAAGGCTCAAGCTAATGGAAGCGCTGTGGCTCAGAGCAGAACTGAGGGGGGCAGTTGTCCTCTGACTCACAGCCTTATAAAATGCACTGTTTGCTTGATGTTTGCAGAGCAATCGGGTACGGGACATGATACTGCCAAGGGGGATGTCTTTGTGTGTGCGCGATGCAAGGAGTGTATCGATATCAGGCAACAACTCGGCGTTCTTGTGGGCCTATATGAGAGCTTAAAGGACAGGGTGGATGCCCTCGAAGAAACTAAATTGAGGGGCCCATCAAGCTCTCAGCTGCCCACATCGACGCCAGAGCTTGCACTTGGGCATCGCGTGACACAGAGACAACCCCCAATGCAGAATGCGCTGGTCCCGAAGGAACTAGTAGTTGTTGGTGACTCTATTGTCAGGGAAACGGGGAACATGCTTTGTAAAAAAGATAGGTGGAACAGGACCAGGGTATGTCTGCCAGGGGCAAAGGTTGATGACGTTGTAGAGCGAATATCATCTTTTAAGGGCACAAAAGGTGATATAGTTGTACACGTTGGCACTAATAATATTAAGAGTAGGAGACCGGCAGAATTACTTAACAAGTACAAGTCACTGTTGAACAAAAGCCGAGAATTAGGGTTGAATTTGAAAGTGTCTGCAATTCTGCTCAGACACGATAGGAGGGAGTATATGATGAGAGCCTTGTCGATCAATTCGGCCCTGGAAAGATTGTGCAAGGCTCAAGGGGTAGAATTTTTTTCAGCCTGGACTGTACTTGTTAACAGGAGAGATTGCTTCTACAGGGATGGGATACACTTAAATAGAAAGGGTGCAAGAATATTTGCTGATGCTATCGAGGCAGTGTTAGGTGGGTCGGAAAACTGCTAGCTTGGGAGGGAGACAAAGACCAATAGATTGACAGTAGCCACTGGCAGAGGTGAAAGAGATTCTTGCACTGCTTCTATTAGAATGAGCAGAAGCCTGAAAAACAAGATGCATGGTATTTCAGAGACTGCTGGGAGCCATTGCGGTACAAATAAACACATGGGTTGTGTTAGGGTAGCTAAGAATAGAAACAGGTGCAGGTATACTTGCGTGTACACCAATGCTAGGAGTTTAGTAAATAAATTTGATGAATTTGAGGTATTGCTCAAAACATCAAAGGCAGATATTGTTGGGATATCAGAGACGTGGTGTCACACAGATATAAGGGATGCAGAACTGCAATTTGGGGAGTACAACGTCTACAGAAAGGATAGACAGGATAGGAAGGGGGGAGGGGTTATGCTATTAGTTAAGAAACACATAAAAACCAAGGAAGTGAAGCCAGTCGACATCGCTGGACAGTGCAGTGTTGAGTCAGTTTGGTGTGACATAAGCATTGGGAGATCAAAATTGAGAGTAGGAGTGTGCTATAGGCCTAATGACTCTGATGAGTATAATAAGGAACTGTACAGGGAAATAGAGTGGGCCAGTAAATCAGAGAGTCTTATAATGGGAGATTTTAATTTCCCAGATATTGACTGGAATTTGGGGGCTGGTTACTCACACACTAGCAGGGCTTTTGTGGATTTATTGGATGATTGTTTTCTACATCAGCATGTTCAGGAGGCAACTAGAGGGAGTAATACTCTTGATTTGATTATCAGCAGTGATTCTTCATGCATTAAGGATCTGCAGATAAATGAACCACTAGGTGGCAGTGATCACAGTGTGCTGAAGTGGGATTTACTGAAAGAGGTAACTACCATTAGGGGTAAAGGGAAGGGTTATTGCTTCTGTAAAGGCAACTACGATGGACTGAGCCAGTATTTAAATTCTATACAGTGGGACCAACTGATGATGTTACCAACAGCAAATTCAAAATGGGAAGCATTCAAAGAACATATCTTGGAAGCTACTAGGCTTTACATACCAACTAAGAAATATTGTTCAAGGTTTAGGCCAAAATGGATGTCAGACGAACTAATGAGGCATATGGCAGAGAAGAAAAATGCATGGGATACTTACAAATTAACACATGACACAGAAGCCTATGATAGATACAAGTTGACATGCAACCAAGTTACAAAGGAGGTTAGGCAGGCGAAGGCAGATTACGAGAAATCCTTGGCAAGGGATGCAAAGAAAAACAGCAAAGAGTTCTTTACTTATGTAAACTCTAGAAGGAAGGGGATGAATCAGATTGGTCCACTTGATATTGATGGGTCAACTGTTGATGATCCTGCTCAGGTAGCTAACAAACTAAATGAATATTTTGCATCGACATTCACACATGAGGAGTTATTCAGCAAGGGGAATGCCAGAGGTGTATTCAACTCTAGCAGTAAGCTACAGAATCTTGAAATAACTGGGAGTAAAGTGGAGGAGAAACTGTTGAAGATAAACACAAGAAAGGCACCCGGGGTGGATGGGATCTATCCAGTTATATTAAAGGAGGCAGCAAAGGAAGTAAGCAAACCCTTAGCCATAATTATGAGAGCTTCCTTGGACTCAGGGGAGGTACCCATAGACTGGAAATGTGCAAATGTGACCCCAATTCACAAAGGAGGATCAAAGGCTGACACAAGTAACTATAGACCTGTGAGCTTAACTTCTGTTCCAGGAAAATTAATGGAGGCACTGGTTAAAGAAGCACTGCAGGATCATTTAGACAAGACTTCAGTTATAGCTCAGACACAGCATGGTTTTGTTAACGGGAAGTCTTGCCTGACCAACTTGATTGGATACTATGATGCAGTCACAAAAGAACTGGATGCAGGGAATAACTTTGATATTATATACTTGGATCTTAGAAAGGCTTTTGATACTGTTGCACATGGAAGACTGCTACACAAATTGGAGCAGTGTGACATTGGAGGCAAATTGCTGCTATGGATAAAGGGGTGGTTGAGTGGGAGAAGACAGAGAGTGGTAATCAATGGACACTGCTCATCGTGGACTAATGTTATTAGTGGAGTCCCTCAGGGCTCAGTGTTGGGTCCATTATTGTTTTCTGTATTTATAAATGATATTGATGATGGTATATCAAGCTTAATGTCCAAGTTTGCAGATGATACAAAGGTTGGCAGGGTTGTCAAGGACACTACTGACACTACACTGCTGCAACAGGATCTGGAAAGGTTGAGCAGATGGGCTGAGAGGTGGCAAATGAAGTTTAACATTGACAAATGTAAAGTACTACACATGGGAAACAGCAACCCCAGGGCAACGTATCAACTCTGTGGTACTACACTGACAGTGGTAGAGAATGAAAGGGACTTGGGGGTGATTGTGCAGGCAGATATGAAGTTCTCTGACAGTGCAGACGGGCTGCAAGAGTAGCTCATGGAGTATTGTCAATGATATACAGGAATTTTTCCAGCAGGGATAAGGAGGTGATTATTCCATTGTATAAGGCAATGGTCAGGCCACACCTAGAGTACTGTATACAGGTCTGGAGGCCTCATTTCAAGAAGGATGTAGAGCTGCTGGAACGAGTACAGAGAAGGGCAACAAGATTAGTGAATGGAACAAAGGGGTGCTCTTACGAGGAAAGGCTTAAGTTTTGCAAATTACAGTGTCTGGAGACTAGGCACCAGCGAGGTGATCTGATAGAGGTGTATAAAGCCTTGAATGGTTTAAGCATGCTCAATGCTGATGGGATTCTTCCTCTAGCTCAGAAAAATCACCTGAGAGGGCATAAATTCAAATTGAGGAAAGACAGATGTAGGATAGACGTGCGGAAATTTGCCTTTAGCCAGCGGGTGGTTGGTTGGTGGAACAGACTGCCATCCCTTGTGGTGGAGGTTGATAGCCTAAATAAGTTTAAGGCTCAGCTGGACACGTATTTTGAACGAACAGAGGGGTGAAGTGGAAGTGGGTTTTTTTTTTTTTTTTTTTTTTTTTTGGCTGATGCTGCATAAGCTTGCTTTCTTGCATCAAATGCCTCTACTAATGCTAATGCATGTATATATATATACACACTGGTTTTCAAAGAAAGTGCACCATCTAGGAATTTCACATTTCTAACCATTTTTCGTGATGGTATATTACATTAATGATTAGCATCACAAACAGAAATATAAACAAAAGATATTAATAGTTAAGGCAAAGCTAAATAATATTTGACAGCTGTTCTCAAAATATTCGAAAATGATTATTTGCAACCTTTATACAACAGATTTGGTAAACATGATAATTATAGCTGAAATGTTATAAAAAGCCCTCAATTTGCTTCAGTTTATCATTTTAAATAGAAAACAAAATGAAAAGTTCACCAGGTGCAAACTTATATTTAGTTGAACCGCCTCTGGCCCTGATGACAGCAGCACACCGTTGAGGCAGATTTCTGAGATCAAACAGGAGTGGGATCATCATCTTTACAAATATTTTGGAAAAATTATAATCAGGAATGCGATCGGAAATATATTTGCATTTTGGCTAGAAATCACTGGCCAAACATGAATTATGGCTTCCTGAAGTTCACAAAGGGTCTTTGGTTTCTTTCTGGAAACTGCAGATTCCACACGATGCCAACAGTTCTCTATAGGATTCAGGTCCAGGATGTTTCCTGACCACCTAAGAGTTGTAATGAACCATTCTTCCAACCATTTTTTCACCTGTAACAAATGTAAAAACATTACTCTCAAACTTATAATGCAGAAATAAAGGTAAAGTAACTACAGAAGTGCCTACTTACACTTTTTGCCCGATGACGAGGAGCAGAGTCGTCATGAAAGATGCAGTTACTTGGCAGGTTGAAATGGTCTCTAATCGTTGGCAGCAATTTGCCTTCCAATGTAGCCAGGTATCCATTGGCATTTACGGAACATTTTGTAAACTGCAGGTGATCTCCACGATATGAAAAGCATCCCCATATCATATAGCTGGTAGGGAATTTCACCGTAGACACCATACAGTCTGATGGTATTCTTCACCACATCCACGGCGAATCGTTTGTCTACGATCAGAGCCATGAAGGTTGAATTTCTTCTCATCCGAGAAAATAACTGACTTCCAACTGCCCGCGGATCCATTTAACATGGTTACAACTGGACAAGGGGGAAATGCTACTGCCCGAGTTTGGGCTGCAATAGCCATTACTGATTGTAAGCTTACAGTGACAAAAATAACTGGCCTATGTTCCACCCATGCTGCCTGTGCATGTGTTGAGGGTCCCACAGGACAGCTTCATCTGATAAGCCTCTATTCACAATGTAGTCAGGACTTCCAATCTGCAGATCCATATGCCAATTACTTGGATCATGCTATTAATAAACTAAGGGGCTCTGACCTCCTCATTGCAGTTGATGCGAATGCAAACTCAACCATGTGGAATAGTGCACGTACATGCCCAAGGTGAATTGTTTGAAGAAGTGATACTGGCACACAATATGTAAATTCTAAACAGACCAGCCATCTACCCACTTGTGTTACCCCCATGGGTCACTCCTTCATAGATTTCACCAACTAGGCCACTAGTTCCCTAAGCAGAAAAGTAACAGAATGGAGAGTTAATATGCAGTGGACCACAAGTGAACACAATGCAATCATAACCAGAATCCAAAGAACCACACTGGGCCATAGACACGACATAAAAAGCTTGTTGAAGTACAAAATTGCAAAAGCAGACTGGGACACATTTAAATCCCAGATTCAATATATAATAAGTGAACGTGATCCAGAATGTCTTAGAAGGCACACCACCAGGCTGAAGAGGTACAAAACATAATCATACAAGCATCTGAAATCTCTATCCCAAGGAAGAAAAGAAGATAAAACCATGTTCCCTGGTGGACTAACAATCTCACCACTATGAGAATGCAAACAAAGGCAGCGAGAAGAGATTATCAGAGGGAAAGAAGAGATCACTCTGGGAGTCAAAATAATGTAGCAATCCTTCTGGAGCGGTACAGAGATATGAGGTGGCTGTATCATCAAGAAATACACAAACAAAAGAGACATACCTGGGAAACCCTAGAACAAACAAGTGGCAACACAGACCCTTGGGGTCTTGTGCACAGGCTGGTAACCACAAAATGCCATCCTGGGAAAATCCTCTCCTCTATCCAAGATGGACAAAATGAAGAAACTACCTCTTGGATGGAGTCCGTGAATAGGATCCTAGATGCCATTGTCCACCAAGATGATACAAGCCAGGAGACAACAACAATGCAAACAACCATGAGAATTAACCATCTGACTCACAGAGGTACAACTGAAGAAGATCCTTTTACCAGAAAAGAGATTGAAGAGGCCATAATGTCAAGCAAGGCTGGAAAATTCCCTGGCATTGATGGAGTTGAAGTAGAAATCCTCAAACAAGCTTGGAAAGCAATTCCCTCTATTCTTGAAAATCTCTATAACACATGTCTACAGGAGGGAACCTTCCCTCAGACCTGGAAGAAAACACTACTCAAAATCCTGATCAAAAGCCATACCAAGCCTGCACTGGATCCAAACTCTTATTGACCCATTGCCCTGCTGCCAATTTTAGGCAAAATTCTTGAAAAACTGATGGCACAAAGAGTACTGGCCTATTACCATCACAAACATCTTGCATCCCCTCACCAGTATGGGTTCACTAAAGGGCACTCTGCTAAAGATGTGATGACAGCTCTAGTCTCCACAGCAACAAACACCACCAAGAAGTACTTGCTTGCCCTCCTTGTTGATTTCAAAGGGACCTTTGACACCTTATGGTAGCAGAGTGCCCTGGAGAGACTCGGGGAGGCTGAAGTCTCAAACCCGCTTCATCTGCTGTTTAATAGCTACTTATCCAACTGAACACTTCCTGTCAGATCTAACCAACTGGAAGTTCATAGGCCTGTTACCAGAGGCTGCCCACAGGGGTCCATTCTGGGGCCCTCGTGTTGGACAATGGTATTTGATACATGGCTGAGAAAGGAATACCCAACCACTTTCCTGGTATATGCAGATGACCTTACCATGTTGGTAGAGGGAAACTCCAGAGCCAAAATAGAACTACAGATCAATACAATCAAGACAGACCTCCAAGACTGGACAACTCGTGAGGAAATCAGGCGGCAACTCAGCGTTGTTATTGGCCTATTTGAGAGCTTGAAGAACAGAGTGGATGCCCTCGAAGGATCTAAATTCAGTGACCCATTAAGCTCTCAGCTGCCCACATCAATGCCAGAGCTTGCACTTGATCATCACGCAACACAGCGGCAAACCCAAAGACAGAATGCGCTGGTCCCACAGGAACTAGTAGTTGTTGGTGAATCTATTGTCAGGAAAACGGGAAACATGGTATGTAAAAAGGATAGGTGGAACAGGACGGGTATGTCTGCCACGGGCAAAGGTTGATGACGTTGTAGAGTGGATATCATCTTTTAAGGGCACAAAAGGTGATATTATTGAACATGTTGGCACAAATGGTATTAAGAGTAGGAGACCGGTGGAATTACTTAACAAGTACAGGTCATTGCAGAAAAAAAGCCGTCAATTAGAGTTGAATTTGAAAGTGTCTGAAATTCTGCCCAGACACGATAGGAGGGAGTATATGATGAGAGCCTTGTCGATCAATTCAGCCCTGGAAAGATTGTGCCGGGCTCAAGGGGTAGAATTTTTTTCAGCCTAGTCTGTACTTGTTAACAGGAGAGACTGCTTCTACAGGGATGGGATACACTTAAATAGAAAGGGTGCAAGAATATTTTCTGATGCTATTGAGGCAGTGTTAGGTGGGTCGGAAAACTGCTAGCTTGGAGGATACAAGGACTAATAGATTAACAGTAGCCACTGGCAGAGGTGAAAGTGATTCTTGCACTTCTTCTATTCGAATGAGCAGCAGCCTGGAAAACAAGATGCAGGGACTCTTTCAGACACTGCTGGGAGTCATTGCGGTACAACTAAACACATGGCTTGCTAGGGTAACTAATAATAGGAACAAGTGCATGTATACTTGCGTGTACACCAATGCTAGGAGTTTCGTAAATAAATTTGAGGAATTTGAGGTATTGCTCAAAACATCAAAGGCAGATATTGTTGGGATATCAGAGACATGGTGTCACACAGATATAAGGAATGCAGAACTGGAATTTGGGGAGTACAATGTGTATAGAAAGGATAGACAGGATAGGAAGAGAGGAGGGAGTATGCTATTAGTTAATAAACACATAAAATCCAAGGAAGTGAAGCCGGTCGACATCACTGGACAGTGCAGTGTCGAGTCAGTTTGGTGTGACATAAGCATTGGGAGATCAAAATTAAGAGTAGGAATGTGCTATAGGTCTAATGACTCTGTTGAATATAATAAGAAACCGTAAAGGGAAATAGGGTGGGCCAGTTTATCGGAGTCTTATAATGGGGGATTTTAATTTCCCAGATATTGACCGGAATTTGTGGGTTGGTCACTCGCACACTAGCAAGGCTTTTGTGGATTTATTGGATGATTGTTTTCTAGATCAGCATATTAGGGAGGCAACTAGAAGGAGTAATACTCTTGATCTGATTATCAGTAGTGATTCTTCATGCATTAAGAATCTGCAGATAAAGAAACCAGTAGGTGGCAGTGATCACAGTATGCTGAGGTGGGATTTAAACTATCAGGGGTAAAGGGAAGGGCTTTTGCTTTCGAAAGGCGACAAATTCACAAAGGGGGATAAAAGGGTGCCACGAGTAATTACAGCCCAGTTAGTTTAACTTCTGTTCTGGGGAAAATAATGGAGGCACTGGTTAAAGAAGCACTTGTTATTTGGTTTTCAGGAGCATTAGCAACTAAGGCCATATTGCTCCAGGAATATACGGTGGTCATTCCCTCAGCTTTCCGCATCCTCCGTGTTTGGTGGTGACTGGCTCGAACCCCAGTCTAAATAAGAAGCGTGTACTACGCCCTGTTGCTCCTTCCCACATGGCTACGGAGGCGCCTAAAGAAGCACTGCAGGATCATCTAGACAAGACTTCAGTTATAGCTCTGACACAGTATGGATTGTTAAGGGGAAAGTCTTGCCTGACCAATATGATTCGATACTATGATGTGGTCACAAAAGAACCGGATGCAGGGAATAACTTTGATATTATATATTTGGATCTTAGAAAGGCTTTTGATACTGTTGCACATGAAAGACTGCTGAAAAAATTGTGGCATGGGAGGCAAATTGCTGCTATGGATAAAGGGATGGTTGAGGGGAGAAGACAGAGTGGTAATCAATGGACACTGCTCATCGTGGACTAATGTTATTAGCGGAGTCCCTCAGGGTTCAGTTTTGGGTCCATTGTTGTTTTCTGTATTTATAAATGATATTGATGATGGTATATCAAGCTTAATGACCAAATTTGCAGACAATACAGAGGTTGGCAGGGTTGTTAAGGACACTACTGACAGTATGCTGCTGCAGCAGGATCTAAAAAAGTTGAACAGATGGGCTGAGAGGTGGAAAATGAAGTTTAATATTGACAAATGTAAAGTACTACATATGGGAAACAGTAACCCCCAGAGTAACGTATCAACTCTGTGGTACTACACTGACAGTGGTAGAGAACGAAAAGGACCTGGGAGTAATTGTGCAGGGAGATATGAAGTTTTCTGAGCAGTGCAGATGGTCTGCAAGTGTAGCGCATGGTGTCATCAGTGATATACAGGAATTTTACTAGCAGGGATAAGGAGGTGATTATCCCCTTGTATAACCCTTTGGTCAGGCCACACCTTGAGTACTGTATACAGGTCTGGAGGCCTCATTTCAAGAAATATGTAGAGCTGCTGGAACGAGTACAGAGAGGGGCAACAAGATTAGTGAATGGAACAAAGAGTTGCTCTTACGAAGAAAGGCTTAAGTTGCAAATTACAGTGTCTGGAGACTAGGCACTGGCGAGGTGATCTGATAGAGGCGTATAAAGCCTTGAATGGTTTGTGCATGCTCAATGCTGATGGGATTCTGCCTCTTGCTCAGAATAATCACCTGAGAGGGCATAAATTGAAATTGAGAAAAGACAGATGTAGGATAGATGTGCGGAAATTTGCCTTTAGCCAGCGGGTAGTTGGTTCGTGGAACAGACTTCCATCCCTTGTTGTGGAAGTGGATAGCCTAAATAAATGTAGGGCTCAGCTGGACAGGTATTTCGAACGAACGGAGGGGTGAAGTGGAAGTTGTTTTTTTTTTTTTTTTTTTTCTCTTTTTTGGCTGATGCTGCATAAGCTTGCTTTCTTGCATCATATGCCTCTACTAATGCTAATGCTATTCCACCTATCTTTTTGTACAATATATTTCCCATTTCCCTGACAATAGAGTCACCGACAACAACTGGCTCCTGTCGGACCAGTGCAATTCTGCCTTGGGGAGTGCCACTGTGTTGCCTCATGATCAAGGGCAAGCTCAGATATTGATGGCAGCTGAGAGATTGATGGGCCCCCCAATTTAAATTCTTCGAGGGCATCCACCCTGTTCTTCAAGCTCTCATAACAATGCTGAGTTGGTGCCTAACATCCTCACATTCTTTACATTGAGCACACAAAGATATCCCCCTGGTAAAATTGATAAATTTTATTATTAAGTTTATTAATAATGCTTAAAATTTTAGAAAACTGTTGATAACATAAAACAGAACACATAAAATGAATAATCTCTCTACCAAATTTTAGTTTTTGTGGAAGTATTCATTTCCCAAAACTTCACAATTACTCTTTGTACTTTGAAATTAACGTATTTCAATGAGAAAAATTTTAAAATAAAAAAAAAAGTTAAATTTTTTTAATTTCTGCTCATATAAGTAAGGAATATTATATACATGAAATAGTAATATTAAATTATCCATGTGACATTCATTTTATGAATATCTTGAATGACTCAAATATTCAAATGCTGTACCTATAACAGTTTAACCTTTCCATGTGTTACAGTGATTTTTTTTTTTTTTTTTTACATGTAGAGCCTTTACATACAAACAACTGCAAGAAATATTACTTGCAAAGTGAAGCCTACTAAATTCATTTGCATGAATAAAACCATTGTCGAACTATGTAAACAACTCTCCCCTTTCTTAGAATTGGAAAATGTTTTTTTTTTTTTTCCCCCTTTTGAAGCATGAATTCTACCACAGTGTTGAGGTCACCTAGCCTTTTCTTGGCAATGTAAGATAGTATGATGACATTTTCCTAGATTGAAAATACACTGGAGTTAACTGATTTACCATTTGTGGTCACAAATTCCACTGAAATTTTGTTATTTTTCCTGTAAGTATCCACAGAGGCAAGATCATTATCTGTGAGTTCTTTGAGGGTGGAAAACTTACTATTGTGATAAAAAACATTGGTTCACTCCACTCTACAACAAATTGTATGTGGCCAGCCACAACAGAATTGTCACAAGTGTTACTGCATGTTTGAGTGGTTCACAGTTAAAGAATACATTGCTGCTACAGATGGTTATTGTTCATTTGTCAAGATGATTAACTGTAAACTCCTCTGGTCATGCCAGAATATGAACAGAACATTTTTTTATTTTTTATTGTTAAAGTTAAAAATAAGTTGACATTTCTTAACCAGGTGCTATAGTAAGAAATGTTAATTTAAGTTAACCTTCTCCTCTTTCAAAAGTTAATATTCCCATGCTGGTTTTTCAAATCACCAGATTTCGGAAGGGGGGGGGGAGTCTATCTATGGCTAAATATGGCTGATGATTTTTTTGTCATGTTGAAATGCAAACCTCTTGAAAAACAAGCCTCTGGTCATGCTGAAATACAAACAGAACTTTTTTATTCTATTCACAACACAAATAACAACCACAACTAATTATACAGTGACTCAATATTTTTCTTAGGGGCTGGCAGGCTATGTGTTTTTACTGCAGAGTTAAGAAAAGTCAACATAAATTGAACTCCACCTACTTTTTCAGAAATTAATAATCCCCAGATGGTTTTCAAACCTCAAGATCAGGGGTTCAACTGAAGCAGTCATTTCTCGCAGTTGATTATGTGGGAGGCATTTCAGCATCCTAAATATCTTTGACTACTCATATACATATTATTTCATTTTTTTCAATCCCCCTCTCTCTCTCTAAAAGAGCCACCCATTATGGTGGGTATTGGTTATCAAAGCCTTTGCTGGATATGGGATTTAATATCAATACAAAGGATGTACACAAGACCTAATATTTAAAACTGTTATTCCATTTCAGTGTCGACCATCAGTGGTCGATAGAGAAATGGAATGTTTGATAATGAAATATCTTATTTCAACACGACTTGATCGGGTTAATAACGAAGTACAGGGGAAGTCCCCGGTATCCGAGTCCCAGCAGTTATGAGGCTTTGAAAATTAAAAGAATTAAAGTTTTTTTCCATTGAGAAAACTGACCAAGCTATTGAATATGTTTTGTAAGTATGATCTTCTTCATGATCGTGCAACAAAAGTTAAGCATGAAGTTAAAGACATAACTAAATGCTACAACACAATTTCATCTGAAAAAATACAGCAAAAAAAAAAAAAAAAACCACGAACTCCGGATTCATTCTTTATTCATACAATTGAAAAATAGTGTAACTTCAATAAACTTTACTTAACCTTACATTGTGCAACATATCATAATAAAAAATGTCTAATAAAATAATTCTCTCTCATTTTTCAGTTCCTTCATCCATTTTTTTTAATATGTACAAGTACATAATAAACATTACTATATAATATCGGTGTAGATATACACCATAGACAACTCTTAAAGAAAAACTACAGTAGTAGTGTGAAAGGCATTGTTTCATCTGTATCTCATATTGTGCTCATCCTTCACAAATTACCATGTATTGCACTACCTCAAATAAGTAACGCTTCACTTAGAGAAGACAATTGTTACTTATTCTCGGTGGGCACCGCTTGCAAAGTGGTATGGGATAAGATACTCTGTTATCCACATACCATCCCTATTAGACTTAGGAAAGCAAAAAGGTGTAGGAAAGTGATAGCAGCAGAGGAAGAGGAAGAAATACCGTCGAAAGAAGAAAGGAATAGTTACTTCCACTCACTGACTGAACTAAATCATTCACAAATCCTCCGAATAGGCAACGCTTCTCCATCCTTCACAATGAGTTACCATGTATTGCACTATCTCAAATAAGTAACGCTTCACTAATAGAGAAGACTGTTGTTACTTATTCTCGGTTGGTACCCACCCAGTCGGCACCATTTCAAAGCTAGTTGGCTTTTCACGTAACAATAAAAAGCCAACTAGCTTTGAAACGGTGCCATATGGGTGGGTGCCCACCAAGAATAAGTAACAACAGTGTTCTCTATTAGTGAAACGTTACTTATTCGAGATACTGCAATATATGGGCAACTCATTGTGAAGGATGAGCACAATGAGATACACATGAAATGATGCCTTTCACACTGCTGCTGTAGTTTTTCTGTGGTGGTGATGGTAGTAGTAATTGTGGCATATGATGCAAGAAACCAAGCGTATGAGCTTATGTAGCATCAGCCAAAAAAAAAAAAAAAAACAAATGTTTGTCCAGTTCCTCCTTAAATTTATTTAACCTATCAACTTCCACAACGACAGATGGAAGTTTGTTCCATCAATTAACCACCCGCTGGCTAAAGGCAAATTTCCGCACATCTATTCTACAGCTGTCTTTCCTCAATTTGAATTTATGATCCCTTAGGTTCGTAATCTGAACAAGTGGAAGAACCCCATTAGAATTCAGCGTGCTCAACCATTCAAGGCTTTATACATCTCAATCAGATCACTTCACAGGTGCCTAGTCTCCAGCTGCTGCAATTTGCAGAACTTAAGCCTCTCTTGGTAAGAGGATCCCTTCATTCCCCTCACCAATCTTGTTGCCCTTCTCTGTACACGCTCAAGCAAATCTACATCCTTCCTAAAATGACGCCTCCAGACCTATACACAGTACTCAAGGCATGGCCTGACCATTGCCTTATACAGAGGGACAATCACCTCCTTTTCCTTGCTAGCAAAATTCCTTTATATCATTGACAAAACCCCATGATCTGCTATGGCAGCCTGTCTGCATTGCTCAGAAAACTTCATATCTGACTGCACAATTATTCCCAGGTCTTTTTCATTTTCTACCACCCTAAGTGTAGTACCACACAGTTGGTATGTTCCTCTGGGGTTACTTCTACCCATATGCAGTACTTTGCATTTATCAATGTTAAACTTCAGTTGCCACTTCTCAGCCCATCTCCCCAAATTTTCTAGATCCTGTTGCAGTAGCACACTGCGATTAACAACCCTGCCAACCTTTGTATCATCTGCAAACTTCAACACTAAGCCTCATATACTTTCATCAATATCATTGAAAAATATACAAAACAACAGTGGACTCAACACTGAACCCTGTGGGAGTCCACTAATAACATTATCCACGAAGAGCAGCATCCATTGATTACCACCTTCTATCTTCTCCAACTCAACCATCCTTTTATCCATTGTAGCAACTTACCCTTAATACCATTCTGCTCTAATTTGTACAGTAGCCTTCCATGTGCAACAGTGTCAAAAACTTTCCTGAAATCCAAGTATATATCAAAATTATTTTTTTCATCCAGTTCCTTTGTAACCACATTATAATATCCAATAAAATTTGTCAGACAAGACTTTCTTCTAACAAACCCATGCTGTGTCTGAATTATTGTTGCAGTCTTGTTTGTTTGTTTGGTTTTTAGGAGCATTAGCAACTAAGGCCATATTGCTCCGGGAATATGCGGTGGTCATTCCCTTGACCTTTCCGCATCCTCCGTATTTGGTGGTGACGGGCTCGAACCCCGGTCTAATCAAGAAGCATGTGCTACGCACTGCTGCTCCTTCCCACCTGGCTACGGAGACGCCGCTTTGCAGTCTTGTCTAGATGATCCTGTAATGCATCTTTAACCAGTGACTCCATTATTTTACTCAGAACAGAAGTTAAACTAACTGTTCTGTAATTACTCTTGTCACCCTTTGATCCCCCCTTTGTGAATTGGAGATACAGTTACACATCTCCAGTCCGTGGGGACCTCCCATGAACCCAAGGATGCTCTCATAATTATGGCTAAGGGTTTGCTTAGTTCCTTTGCTGTCTCCTTTAACATAACTGGATAGATTCCAATCCACCTCAGGTGCCTTTCTTATGTTTAACTTCAACAATTTCTCCTGCACTTTGCTGTTATTACAAAATCATTAAGCACCCTGCTACAATTTGATAACCTTCTGGCATTTTCAATCCTTAATAACTCCTCATGTGTAAATGTAGATGCAAAATATTCATTCAGTTTGTTTGCTATCTGAGCAGGATCAACAGTTGAACCATCGACACCAAGTGTACCAATCAGATGTATCCCCTTCCTTTTAGAGTTTATATAAGTAAAGAAATCCTTGCTGTCTTTCTTAGCATCCTCTGCCAAAGATTCCTCGTATTCTGCCTTTGCCTGCCTAACCTCCTTTGTGACTTGATTACAAACTAGCTTATATCTGCCATAGGCTTCTGTGTCACCTGATAATTTATATGCACCCCATGCATTTTTCTTCTCTGCCACAAGTCTCAGTTCATTTGACAACTATTTAGGCCTAAACCGTGAACAATATTTTTTAAATAATTTTAAAACGTTTAGTAGCTACCATGATCGATTCCTTGAAAGCTTCCCACTTAGAATTTGCTGTTGGTATCATCAGTTGATCCCACTGTACAAAATTTAAAAACTGTCTGAGATGTATCTACCTCGATATTATTAGCATTAGCATTAGTAGAGGCATTTGATGCAAGAAAGCAAGCTTATGCAGCATCAGCCAAAAAAAAAAAAAAAAAAAAAAAAAGTAACATAAATAAATAAAAATAACCACTTCCACTTCACCCCTCTGTTCGTTCGAAATACCTGTCCAGCTGAGCCTTAAACTTATTTAGGCTATCAACTTCCACGACAAGGGATGGAAGTCTGTTCCACCCACCAACCACCCGCTGGCTAAAGGCAAATTTCCGCACATCTATCCTACATCTGTCTTTCCTCAATTTGAATTTATGCCCTCTCAGGTGATTTTTCTGAGCTAGAGGAAGAATCCCATCAGCATTGAGCATGCTCAAACCATTCAAGGCTTTGTACACCTCTATCAGATCACCCCGCTGGTGCCTAGTTTCCAGACACTGTAATTTGCAAAACTTAAGCCTTTCTTCGTAAGAGAACCCCTTTGTCCCATTCACCAATCTAGTTGCCCTTCTCTGTACTCGTTCCAGCAGCTCTACATCCTTCCTGAAATGAGGCCTCCAGGCCTGTATACAGTACTCTAGGTGTGGCCTGACCATTGCCTTATACAAGGGAATAATCACCTCCTTATCCCTGCTAGAAAAATTCCTATATATCATTGACAATACACCATGAGCTACTCTTGCAGCTCGTCTGCACTGCTCAGAGAACTTCATATCTGCCTGCACCACCACCCCCAGGTCCCTTTCATTCTCTACCACTGTCAGTGTAGTACCACAGAGTTGATACGTTGCTCTGGGGTTGCTGTTTCCCATATGTAGTACTTTACATTTGTCAATGTTAAACTTCATTTGCCACCTCGAAGCCCATCTGCTCAACCTTTCCAAATCCTGTTGCAGCAGCATAGTGTCAGTAGTGTCCTTGACAACCCTGCCAACCTTCGTATCGTCTGCAAACTTGGACATTAAGCCTGATATACCATCATCAATATCATTTATAAATACAGAAAACAATAAAGGCCCCAATACTGAACCCTGAGGGACTCCACTAATAACATTAGTCCACGATGAGCAGTGTCCATTGATTACCACTCTCTGTCTTCTCCCCCTCAACCACCCCTTTATCCATAGCAGCAACTTGCCTCCAATGCCACACTGCTCCAATTTGTGCAGCAGTCTTCCATGTGCAACAGTATCAAAAGCCTTTCTAAGATCCAAGTATATAATATCAAAGTTATTCCCTGCATCCAGTTCTTTTGTGACTGCATCATAGTATCCAATCAAATTGGTCAGGCAAGACTTCCCCTTAACAAAACCATGCTGTGTCCTAGCTATAACTGAAAGTCTTGTCTAGATGATCCTGCAGTGCTTCTTTCACCAGTGCCTCCATTAATTTTCCGGGAACAGAAGTTAAACTCACAGGTCTATAATTACTTGTGTCAGCCTTTGATCCCCCTTTGTGAATTGGGGTCACATTTGCACATCTCCAGTCAATGGGTACCTCCCCTGAGTCCAAGGAAGCTCTCATAATTATGGCTAAGGGTTTGCTTACCTCCTTTGCTGCCTCCTTTAATATAACTGGATAGATCCCATCCACCCCAGGTGCCTTTCTTGTGTTTATCTTCAACAATTTCTCCTCCACTTTGCTCTCAGTTATTACAAGATTCTCTAGCTTACTGCTAGAGTTGAATACACCTCTGGCATTCCCCTCGCTGAATAACTCCTCATGTGTGAATGTCGATGCAAAATATTCATTTAGTTTGTTAGCTACCCGAGCAGGGTCATCAACAGTTGACCCATCGATCTCAAGTGGACCAATCTGATTCATCCCCTTCCTTCTAGAGTTTACATAAGTAAAGAACTCTTTGCTGTTTTTCTTTGCATCCCTTGCCAAGATCTCTCGTAATCTGCCTTCGCCTGCCTAACCTCCTTTGTAACTTGGTTACAGATCAACTTGTATCTATCATAGGCGTCCGTGTCACGTGTTAATTTGTATGTATCCCATGCATTTTTCTTCTCTGCCATATGCCTCATTAGTTCATCTGACAACCATTTAGGCCTAAACCTTGAACAATATTTCTTAGTTGGTATGTAAAGCCTAGTAGCTTCCACGATAAGTTCTTTGAATGCTTCCCATTTTGAATTTGCTGTTGGCAATATCATCAGTTGATCCCACTGTATAGAATTTAAATACTGTCTCAGTCCATTGTAGTCGCCTTTACGAAAGCAACTACAATGGACTGAGACCTTAAACTCTTAAAATATTACGTCTAGTTTCATTTATTTAAATAATAAACATAACGAAAATTTGGTCCTCGTTTTAAGTGGAATTTTCTGGAACCAATTATCCTCGGATAACGAAGACACCCTGTTTTACGTGACACGGATGTGTGACGAACAGATTAGCGTTCCGGTAGTCGCACTTGTAATTCATCTTTACCCGATATATTCAAATTATTTTCAAGTGCATGCTTGTAGGCAGCATTCGATCAATTTCAACTTACTGGTTCACGCATAGTACTGAAGCTGGGCATATCATCACCACACTGACAAACAACGAATACCATGCTAATCATCGCCAGGAATATAGTGAATAATCTCATTATGTACTGTACACAGAATTCAGAATATAACCATTCAACATAAAATTTTTTTTTTTTTTACATTTCGTACTTAGATACAAACGATAATGCGCTTACAGTAAAAGATTCTCATAAACATCCACATAACCACTAATTGTTCCCATGACCACAAAAATAAACGCCGGGAGAACAAAACAAGAAAATCAACAATGAGCAGTTTTGCATCAGTCTTAACTTTCGCTCGCTAGACGGCGAATTAACCAATTGATGTCTGCAATACTGCCAACAGAGTACTTCTCTGTTATACTGCCGATATCAGATTGTACTGTACTGTACCATACTCGGAAAATCGTTAGAGGTTGCCCACCAGGGGCCTTTCATCCAATAATGTGGAAACTAGCACTAAAAGATGGCAACGTGGGAAATCCGAAAACGTAAATATGATAGGGTATGCCGAGTAGTGAAGCCAGTAAAGGCTGTTGCATGATTGCAGCTTGAAATAAGATAAGATCAGATGCAGTACGCATTGGGTGAGTGGTGCAAATTACCTATATTTGCTGTGTCCAAGACGAAAAGAAAGACACTGCTTCTTAAAGCAAAATTTATCTGTTCATAGGCATCCCGATGTGCAGAACGAGGGTACTAGCTTACAGTCTGTAAGAACTGTGAGGTATTAAGGGACACATTGGGACAGGCATCTAAATCCGTATACCCATCATCTATACATATATCTGAAAAGATTAAGCGGTTCATCAGTTTCATGAAGAGAATAACCAGAAAGGAGTGCGATATCAGAGGAAACCATTCTTCTCATTGTCTTGTTCCTCCCTATAATCATGAACGGATACAGACATGGCTCTCAATGCTCTTCAAACCCAGAGGCGGATTTAACGGCAGGCGCACCGGGCGCGCGCCCTGGGCCCGGACTTCTGAAGGGCCCATGCAAAACCCCAACAAATTAGTTGAGCATATTAGTTCAAAACTTTGTGATAATTATTATGCTATTATTAATTATATTACACATATATTATATTCAAATTTTATTGGAAATAAAACATTAATAGTATATAATATTTTTTATTTATTTAAAAAATTGGTTGACATGTATTTTTATTTTCCCTGTCTCTCTCTTTTTTTTAAGGGGCCCAATATTTTCTTCTGCGCCCGGAGCCTCAACAGACCTTAATCCGCTCCTGTTCAAACCATAATGTCCGAGAGGTTTTGTCTATCAGGCAAATGACGCAACAGTTATGCCGTATCAAACGGTATCGACAGAGGCACCAGGTCAACTCTCTCGTTTGCCGTTTAATCTTCATTTAGTATATAGGAATCTGAGCGGTAGCACAATGCTATCGTTAGCGTCCTCCCAACACCTGGGGGGAAAGGCCCAGGTTCGAAACCCATCGATGAGGCCAGAAATTTTTTAATCGGGTTTTTGAAATCCGTCGCTGAGTTAGTCGGTCTCGAGCGTAGATAGCAAGAATTTTCCCGAGAAACTGAGGTTTTTTCGTCAGGAAAACAAACAAATCGATCATAAAACACATGCAATTTAGAGAAACATTACATAAGTTGGTATATACCTCGTGTCCGTAGATTTACCGTTCGTAACTTACCGCCATAGTTATATGACAAGACGTGCACCCCGAAGTAGATAACGTAGGGTTTAACGGAAAACTAGATAGCGAGTATAGTAGTATCAATTAATCAGTAAAATTTACTAATTTTCTTAAATTTCATTGTCAATTAAATTGTACTTTTTTAACCAAATACATATAACGACTTAGTTTCTACAAACGTAACATATAAATTAATACATATAACTTGACAGGAGATAAGAAAGTCATACAACGTAAATCGGATATAATATTCGATACTGAAATGCATAAACAGTATAGTGTTAAAACTGCATTGGGATATAAGTTTAGGGCTATGTTTTGTATTGGAATTTTCTTTGAAATTGAATAGAAATAATATCTGAGCAGCAAAGGAAAAGGCTAAAATAATAGGAGTGCTATGGCTCAGGGATGAAATGAGGGGGACGGTTACCCTCTGATTCACACTTTTGAAATGCACTGCTTGTTTGAAGTTTTTGAAGCAAAACGAAAAGGGGACATAATATTGCCAAGGGCATTATTATGTCCTTTGCGCACACACAAAGACATAATATTGTCTTTGTGTGTGCGCAATGTAAGGAGAGTGAGGAAATCAGACGCCAACTCAGCGTTGTTATGGGCTTAAATGAGAGCTTGAAGGACAGGGTGGATGCCATCGATGAATTTAAATTAAAGGGCCAGTCAAGCTCTCAGCTTCCCATAACAATGTCAGTTTTCACTTGAACATCACGCAACACAGCAGCAACCCCCAAGACAGAATGCGCTGGTCCGAAAGGAACTAGCTGTTGTCGGTGGTTGTATACTTAGGGAAACGGAGAAATATTGTGAAAAAAAGGATGACTGCGTGCGTACCACAGTGCTTTCGTCACCGTCCTCCCCACACCGGGTGGAAAAGGGCCAGGGTTCGAATCCTGTCGATGACGCGACGAATGTTAATGGGCTTTTTTCACTCCGTGGCTGTGCTAGTCGGTCTCAAGCGTAGATAGCAAGGTTTTCTCCACAGAAACTGAGGTTTTTAAGTTCAGGAAAATCGACCGTAGAACACATGCAATTTACAGACACAAATACGAGTTAATGTATTCAATTACGGGCACCCCTAAAATAATAATTATTTTTTTGTGCAAAAGGGATAGGTGGAACAGAACCAGGTCCTAAAGGAACTAGCTGTTGTCGGTCTGCCAGGGGTAAAGGATGAAGACATTGTAGATCAGATATCATCCTTTAAGGGCACAAAGGGTGATATTGATGTAGACATTGCACAAATGATATTAAGAGTAGGAGACCGGCGGAATTACTTAACAAGTACAGGTCAATGTCGAAAGAAAGCCGTGAGATAGAGTTGAATTTGAAAGTGTTCGCAATTCTGCCCAGACAAAATAGAAGGGAGTATAGAATGAAAGCCTTGTCGATCAATTCGGCCCTGGAGATATTGTACAAGGCTCAAGGGGTAGAATTTTTTTCAGCCTGGTATGTGCTTGTTAACAAAAGAGACTGCTTTTATAGGGATGGGATACACTTAAACAGAAAGGGTGCAAGGATATTTGCTGATACAATCAAGGCAGAGTTAGGTGTGTCGGAAAACTGCTAGCTTGGGGGAATTACACGGACTAATAGATAGCAATAGCGGCTGGCAAAGGTAAATGTGATTCTTGCACTGCTTCTATTGAAATGCAATTTCAATAGAAGTTTAATTCACCTCTTGCTTTCCAGGCTGCTGAAATTGAGCAGGAGCCTGGAAAGCACGGCAATTGGGATTTCCAGGACTGCTGGGATCACATTCGAAAAAGTAAATACATGGGCTGTGTTAGGGTAATTAAGAGTAGTACAGGTGCATGTATACTTGCATGTACACCAATGCTAGGAGTATAGTTAATAAATTTGATGAGCTTGAAGTGCTAGTGAAGACATCAAAGGCAGATATTATCGGGATATCAGAAACGTGGTGTCACACAGACATAAGCAGTGCAGAATTGGAATTACGGGTGTACAATGTGTACAGAATGGATACACAGGAGAGGAAGGGAGGAGAGGTTATGCTGTTAGTTAAGAAACACAAAATCTAAGGAAATAGATCCAATTGATGTTGGTGGACAATGCAATGGTGGGTCTGTTTGTTGTGACATAAGCACTGAGAAAGGAAAAATGAGAGTAGGTGTGTGTGTGTGTTATAGGCCTAACGAATCTGATAAGTATAATGAGCTATTGTGCAGGCAAATAGAGTGGGCCAGTAAATCAGAGTGTCTTATAATGCGGGATTTTAATTTCCTAGAAATTTACTGGAATATCTGGGTTGGTTCCTCACATACTAGCAAGACCTTTGTGGATTTATTGGATGATTGTTTTCCACAGCAGCATGTTCCGGAGGAAAATAGAAGGTGTATTACTCTTCATCTGATTATCAGTAGTGATTCTTCATGCACTAAGAATCTGCAGATAGAGAAACCACTAGGTGGCAGTGATCAGAATGTGCTCAAGTGGGATTTACTCAGTGATTACTCAATGTGGTTGTTGTTGTTTGGGTTTTAGGAGCGTTAGCAACTAAGGCCATATTGCTACGGGAATATGCGGTGGTCATTCCCTTAACCTTTCCGCATCCTCCGTATTTGGTGGAGACGGGCTCGTACCCCGGTCTAATCAAGAAGCGTGTGCTACGCACTGCTGCTCCTTCCCACCTGGCTACGAAGGCGCTCGGGGTTTACTCAAAGAGGTTACTACTATCAGGGGTAAAGGGAAGATTTTTGCTTTTGTAAAGGTGACTACGGCGTTCTGAGACAGTATTTAAATTCTATATGGTGGGACCAACTGATGATGTTACCAACAGCAAATTCAAAATGGGAAGAATTCAAAGAAATAATCTTGGAAGCTACCAGGCTTTACATACCAACTAAAAATTATTGTTCAAGATTTAGGCCTAAATGGAGGTCAGATGATAAATTAGACATGTAGCAGTGAAGCAAAATGCATGGGATATATATAAATTAACAGGAGACACAGAAGCCTATGGAAGATATAACCTGGTCTGTAACCAAGTCACAAAGGAATTTAGGCGGGCAAAGGCAGATTACGAGAAATCTATGGCAAAGGATGCAAATAAAAACAGCAAAGTGTTCTTTACTTATGTGAACCCAGAAGGAAGGGAATAAATCAGATTGCTACACTTGATATCGATGGTTCAACTGTTGATGATCCTGTTCAGGTGGCTAACAAACTAAATGAGCATTTTGCATCTACATTCACACATGAGGACTTATTCAGGGAGGGTAATGCCAGAGGTGAATTAAACTCTGGAAGTGAGCTAGTTGATTTTGTAATAACTGAGAGGAAAGTGGGGGAGAAATTGTTGAAGATTAACATAAGAAAGGCACCTGGGGTGGATGGAAACTATCCAGTTATATTAAAGGAGTCAGCAAAGGAAGTACGCAAAACCTTAACCATAATTATGAGAGCTTCCTTCCTCAGAGCAGGTACCCATGGACTGGAAATGTGCAAATGTGACACCAATACGCAAAGGCAGATCAAAGACCGACACAAGTAATTATAGACTTGTTAGTTTAACTTCTTTTCCAGGTAAATTAATGGAGGCACTGGTTAAAGAAAAACTGCATGATCATCTAAACAAGACTTCAGTTATAGCTTGGACACAGCATGGTTTTGTTAAGGGAAAGTCTTACCTGACCAATCTGATTGAATTCTATGATCTGGTCACAAAGGAACTGGATTCACTGAATAACTTTGATAACATATATTTGGATCCTAGAAAGGCTTTTGATACTGTTGCACATGGAAGATTGCTGCACAAATTGGGGTAGTGTGGCATTGGAGGCAAATTTCTGCTATGGATAAAGGGATGATTGAGTGGGAAAAAACATAGAGTGGTAATCAACGGACACTGCTATTCATAGATTAATGTTAATAATCGAGTCCCTCAGGGTTCAATGTTTGGTCCATTGTTCTTTGCTGTATTCATTAATGATAATGATGAGGGTATTTTTTTGTTCTTTGCTGTATTCATTAATGATTATGATGAGGGTATATCAGACATAATGTCCAAGTTTACAGACGATACGAAGGTCGGCAAGATTGTTAATTAACCAAATGAGGGTAGGCTGCTGCAACGTGATCTATAAAAGTTGAGGCAGATAGGTTGAGAAGTGGCAACTGAAATTTAACATTGACAAATGTAAAGTACTACATATGGGAAACAATAACGTATCAACTGTGTGGTACTAAGCTGACTGTGGTAGAGAGCGCAAAGGACCTGTGGGTAATTGGGCAGGCAGATATGGCGTTTTCTGAGCAGTGTAGACGATCTGCAAGAGTAGCACATGTTGTCTTGTCAAAAATATACAGGAATTTTTCTAGCAAGGATAAGGAGGTGATTATCCCCTTGTAAAAAGCAATGGTCACGCCACACCTTGAGTAATGTATACAGGTCTGGAGGTCTCATTTTAAGAAGGATGTACAGCTGTTGGAACGAGTACAGAGAAGGGCAACAAGATTAATGAATGGAACGAAGGGTTGCTCTTACGAAGAGAGGCATATATTTGAAAATTACAGTGTCTGGAGACTAGTCACCTGCGAGGTGATCTGATTGAGTTGTATAAAGCCTTGAATGGTTTCAGCATGCTGATGGAATTCTTCCTCTTGCTCAGAATAATCGCCTGATAGGGAATAAATTCAAATTGAAGAAAGAACGTTGTAAGATAGACGTGTGGAAGATTGCCTTTAGCCAGCTTGTGGTTAATTGCTGAAACAAACTTCCATCTGTCGTCGTATAAGTTGATAGCTTAAACAGATTCAAGGCTGAACTAATGAACTATTTGGAGTGAGTGGATGGGTGAAATGAGAAGGATATGTGTTTTGGCTGACGCTATATAAGTTTGCTTTCTTGCATCATGTGCCCTTGCTAATTGTGCTAATGCTAACATAGAAGAAATTCTGGAAGGCACTGATATAAGAGTTCTTTTTTTTTTTTTTTTTTTTTTTTTTTAACGTATATAGGAAAGGACACACATCTTGTGAGTATGGATTTGGCACAACCAGAGTCCTGAGCTGGATATCACCATTGTTCTCTTTATTGTTGATTCCCTTCTGCTTTTCTCTCTCTCTCTCTCTCTCTCTCTCTCTCTCTCTCTCTCTCTCTCTCTCTCTCTCTCTCTCTCTCTCTCTCTCTCTCTCTCTCTCTCAAAATAACTCGGAATTTTTTTTTTTTTCGGCTGGTGCAGCACAAGCCTAAGCCTTCCTTGCACTACACCAATGAGCCTAAACATTATGACCAACTACCTAATATGATGTTGATCCTCCACGTGCAACCAAAACAGCTCGTACCCGACCAGGCATGGACGCTACAAGATTTCTAAATGTGTCTTGTGGTATCTGGTACCAACACATAACCAGCAGATCCTTTAACTCTGTGCTTGAGATGCCGCAGATCGGAACTGCTGTTCCAACACAAACCACAGCTGCTCGATGGGATTGATGTCTGTGGAATTTGGAGGCCAGAGCAATACTTGGAAGTCTTTCTCATGTTCCGCGAAACAGTCTCGAATAATCCGGGCGGTGTGGCATGGCGCCTTATCCTGCTGAAAGACGGCACCGCCAGAGGGGAAGACAGTTGCTATGAAAGGGTGTACCTGGTCAGCAATTATGTTTAGGTTTAGTTTAGTTTAGTTTATTTATAACTGTCTCTGGTGCCGCCCGGACTGATGTCCATCACCTATATTCATGTATCCAAGTGGAACATCCAACAAAAAAAAATAAATTTATATATATATATAAGTACTAGATATGATGGAAAAAATATCAGTTTGGTAAAGCAGTAGCAGTTTTTGGGTGAGATACGGTGCAATGTGTGGACGCCTTGTGCGTCAAACACCCGAGTATCAATACAGAACTATGTAATGCTAATGCATAATCTTATGCTTAGATGGCATTAATCGGTACTGATCTCAATAAACGATCTATAACAACAAAATTCATAAACAATCTCTCGCCTAATACTAATATATATAGTAGATAGACCAGTTATCCACCAGGGAGTAGTCACCACACGGGCAACTGCATCCCGGTGTTCGTCCCCGGGACGTGGGTCTGCTATACTGTCTGTATGATTTGTAAAATAATAAGAGGAATAATAATAAGACTGATGGATGCAAGCGTCTCGCGCTTCTAAGCTGCCCAAACCTGCCCAAAGAAAATAAATAAATAAAATAATAATAATAAATAAATTATTTATTATCCCCCCCCCCAAAAAAAAAAAACACCTTTCTTTAACGAGCCTGCAGGGAACAATCTCACTTCAGTAAATTCTACTGATGCCAGCAAACAAAGCAAAACTAAAAAAAAAAAAATCCCTTTACAAGCTCTCCAAAGAAAGAATACTCGCAAAGCACAGTACAGCATCAGAAATATTTAACTGACGCCAGCACAAAAAAAGAACACGAAACAAAACAACAACAAAAAAAAAAAAATAATAATAAAATACAGTCATGCGGTCGTACAAAAAACCTAATTTACACTAATCAAAATAGAGAGCTGCTTTCTTTTAAGAAATACGCTCCCATGAAATTCCTGGAATAGCTTAAACGGTTTTCATCAACCATTCTGTTTCAGTTCCCGTATTCAATGTATGCAAGGTAGCTCTTAATTTACTTCTAAATTCTTCATAAATTGGGCAATTATACAAAACATGATCCCAAGTCCCGTTGAACCTAAAGGAGCACAATTGATCTATATCCAGACCTAGATCACATAGTTTAGATTTTAATGAGCCATATCCCGTTAGCAAATAAGACACTTCCATAGTTGAGTAAAACCACTTATTCTTCTTACCCGGGTTAAAACTTACTTTTGGAATAAACAACCTGGTAACATAATCCAGTATTACTTGTGCTCCAACGGTTCTGCCCTATTTCATGAATGCCCTAAACGCTATATATAAATTTAACGGAAGGATGCCAGAAATTATCTGCATTGCATTTGTAGAGACGATTTTACATACTCTTAATATTGTTAACAACATCGATCTCTGAATTGAGTTAATCTTATTCCTAAATTTAATTACATTAATTAAATGATGTTTAAGTGGTTTTTTGTTGTTTGTTTTTGGGTCCGGGTGGCACCTAGGGAAATGCCCATCTCCACCTTGATCACCTGCGACAGTGCAAAACCTCTGTGAAACGGCCTGAAAAAAATGTGAGGCCTCTTTGTACTAGGGAGCAGCCAACACCCGGGCAGCTGCCAAAAAAAAAAAAAAAAACAATTCATCTGCCGTGCCGTGTCTTATGTCTGTTAATTGTGTGTGTTCTATGGTCGATTTGTCTATTTGCTGGACGAAAAGCACAGTTTCTGGGATAAAAAAAAACCTTGCTATCTACGTCTGAGACCGACTAACTCAGCCACGGAGTGAAAAAAGCCCATTAAAGTTCCTCTCGTCATCGACGCGATTCGAACCCGGGCTTTTTCCACCCGGTGTGGGGAGGACGGTGACGACACCACTGTGCAACCCACGCAGACCAACCCTGGGTAGCTGCCACCTAATGCTCGTCCCAAGCTCGAGGAGATAAGTCCGGGTACATTATTCACTCTCACTGCTCAGCACACTAAAATCCCGCACCCGCCAGATATAGTGCAATATCGGCGGGTGCCAGCAATCCCGCTCCCAGGTTGCCCATACCTGGGAACAACCAAAAAAATAAAATTAAATTAATTTAATTTTAAAAAAAAAATAATAATAATAATAATAATAATAATAACAAAAATCAAAATAAGATAAATAAATAAATCAATAATAATAATAAAATAAAAATAATAATAACAAAAATCAAAATCAAAATAATAATAACAAAAATCAAAATCAAAATAATAATAACAAAAATCAAAATCAAAATAATAATAACAAAAATCAAAATAAAATAAATATATAAATCAATAATAATTTAAAAAATAAAAATAAATAAATAGAAAATAATGATAAAAAAAATAAAAAACTAACTAGTGGCAAAATCAGTGTACAAAAGCTCGTTACTTCTGAGAAAACAGTACAGTTAATTTAAAACCGTTAAGTGGATTATAGTTAACTTTAGCTAAAAACCAAAATAATCTCAGCATATTTCAGATAAAAAAAAAAATTAATAAGTACGTAAGAACCAACAACAAACCAAAACAAAAGGTGGTTTTGCACTAAACTCATGTTGACAGTTTGTCAGTTTAACTGTTGACAATTTGTCGTGCCCTTCGAATAGATTCTGTCATGCGAGCAGCAACCACAATGAGGCCACTTCCCTTTGCAGCCTAAATAGTCCGACAGTCATTTTCTGGACGTCTTCACAATCTTCATTATCGTCAAATAATTGTTCACTCAAGCTATAACCGTTCTGTCTAATCGCTGGTTTCTTCTAGTTGTTAACCACTGGAACTGGATCATGGAAGTTTTCCAATGGTCAATGGTCAATTGCTATGAAAGGGTGTACCTGGTCAGCAATTATGTTTAGGTTTAGTTTAGTTTAGTTTATTTATAACTGTCTCTGGTGCCGCCCGGACTGATGTCCATCACCTATATTCATGTATCCAAGTGGAACATCCAACAAAAAAAAATATCCAACAAAAAAAAAAAATTTGTGTAGAACACACTTATGATCCGATTTGTCATACTCTAACCACATTTTCAAAGTCAATAGATCTTCTGGAGCACAAAATGCCATATAAAATTCAAGATTGAAATTTTCATTCTCAGTGGCAGTTAAATGTTATATTCATTTTCCTGATCCATGATACTCCAAAGCGCACTTGCCATGCCAGGCCTTGAAATTGAACTTGAAATATCCATCCACAATGGAAAGAGGAACTGTAATGTACATAATCTATTAAAATTTTCTCCCAGATAACACTCACAACTTGGTCAAGTTATTCTAGGAAAAACAAATTTTCCCAATACAAATACTCTCAAAAATGTTAATATTTGAAAATGCATAACTCTGGAACTAATTGCCAGAGGGAGATGTATTTTTGTAAGGAACGGCTCCTAGAACGTTAGTTCAACTCCGCCTCGTATCTCTTTGAAGAACACGATTACTACAAATGGTCCATATATGTGTGTGACGTAGTTTTATGTGTGTTCTGTTGTTGTGTCTGGCCGCTTGGCTACCCAGAAGCATCAGTCACCTGAACAGATGATTCTAGGTCCACACCACGGGAAGGTGGGCCAATCCCAATGGATCACGTACTGTCTCAATACGAGACTCTGAAACACCAGATGTTGCTGAAAGGTGGGCCAGATTCCTCTAGGGGCCAACTCCAGAAGAGAGAAAAAATAAAAATAATAAAAATAATAATAAAATAAAATAAATAAATAAAATTTAAAAAAATAAAATAATAAAAAAAACAGTGTGAGAGCAACCCTGAAGAACGCAAAAAGAAAAGAGGGGGGGATGTGACAGCCACACTGAAGAACGCGAAGAGAAAAGAAGAGATGGGAAGAAATAATAATAAAAAAAAAAAGAGATAGTGGTTTTCGTCCTACACACAGGCCGCAGAAACAAGCTTCACAGCCCATGTAGCACGACGGAAAGAATAAGGGAAAAAAAACATACATGGTCGGTTTCAGATCACTGCTGGATCATCGATGTTGGCTACTGGGGGCCTGTTAATCCTTCGTCTGCGCTTAAAGACTTCAGCTCAATAGGTTTGCAGTGCAGGGACGTTGCTAGGGTTCTGAAGGAAGAACTCTAGATGCTCGCCAGAGATCTGTGTACAGCTGACAAGGTTGTGTCTCAGATCTGCGTACGTAATGCACTCGAATAGTATATGCCACCAATTATCTTTAGCTCCACAATGACAGAGATCTATTGGGTGGAGACCAGATGGTGTAATTTTTCATTCATGGATAGGTGTTGGGTAATTAGGTATGACGTTCCTCGTGAAGTGGTAAACCAAGACTGTACAGATTTTGTAGCAGCGTAGGTTACATTAGGTAGGAATCTTCTTGTGATAATGCCCAGTGTTGAGCTATCCTATCAGGCGCCTCCGTAGCCAGGTGGGAAGGAGCAGCAGTGCGTAGCACACGCTTATTGATTAGACCGGGGTTCAAGCCCGTCACCACCAAATACGGAGGATGCGGAAAGGTCAGGGAATGACCATTGCATATCCCGGAGCAATATGGCCTTAGTTGCTAATGCTCCTAAAACCCAAACAACAACAACCACATTGAGTAATCACTGAGTAAATCCCACTTGAGCACATTCTGATCACTGCCACCTAGTGGTTTCTCTATCTGCAGATTCTTAGTGCATGAAGAATCACTACTGATAATCAGATGATGAGCAATACACCTTCTATTTGCCTCCGGAACATGCTGCTGCTGTGGAAAACAATCATCCAATAAATCCACAAAGGTCTTGCTAGTATGTGAGGAACCAAACCAGATATTAAAGTAAATTTCTAGGAAATTAAAATCCCGCATTATAAGACACTCTGATTTACTGGCCCACTCTATTTGCCTGCACAATTGCTCATTATACTTATCAGATTGATATGCAACTTATTAAGTAAGTGCAGCCCAAGTTGAGAGATCGTCGAGGGGCCTGGTTTGCGTTTTCTTCGATGGCCTTCCGTGAATTCCCTGACACTACCGCTGTGAGATCATCAGCGAAGGCCACAATTTTCGCATTCCTGAAGGTGAGGGAGAGCCAGTCTTGGACGGCTATATTTCAAATGAGGGGTCCCAGGACTGACCTTTGGGGACAACCTCGATTTACTGATCTGGCGACTTAAGAATAACTGTTCGGTCCGAAAAATAATTCTGGAAGAGGCTGTGTATTGTCGGGGGGAAGCGGCAGTTCGAAGGCGTGCCAAGGCACTTCGACACCATCTGTCCCACCAGACGGTGTCGAAGGTTCCCTCGAAGTCTAGGAAGATGACTAATTCGAATTTTTCTTCAGAACTCTCAATATGTAAGACCGGATCGAAAAGAGCTTCTTCACACGACCTTCCGTGGGGGAAGTCATAGGTAGGTATGTTGAGGGTCTGACAGCTCCGGGGATTTCTCCCATCTCCGCGTATGTTCTATGTATCGAGTGACAGTACCCTATCGATGCCAGAGGTTTAAAAATAATGTATGGGTCATGCGGTATGTAGTTTGTTGTGCCCATTGTTCATCCGGCCTGTTGGCCGCCGGGCCCCCAGTGGGACACGGCGTTACCATACCTAGCGACGGGGACGCCGGCCGGGTGTACCAAGAGACTAATTATACTCTGGCAGGTCCTGCCACTTACTTTCCTGGGATTTCAGTGACTAGGACCTATTTCGGGGAAGTCATACTGCCATGGGAAGACCAAATCATGCATCTATAGCAGGGAGCCAACCCTGAGAACCATGAGTCGCTCAAGGACCTCACAAAGTTTAGCCAGCAGGGCAATAGGCCTGAAGCTGCGGGGATCTGTTGGGGGTTTGTGAGGCTTCTTGATGAGGCGAAGGAGGGCCAACTTCCATTCTTTTGGGAAGCATACTTCGTCCAAGCATTTATTGAAGAGACGGAGTAGATGGTGCGGCCGCAGTTTGTGAAACGGATGATGAAGATGTGTTCTATTAGGTCAAGGCCCGGACACTTTTTGACATTAATATTTTTAAGAACTACTCCCAGTTCTTCTACTGTGAATGGGTCTGCTTGCTCTTTTGCTATATAATTGCTGAGAGCAGCTCTAATTGCTGAATGTTCTGGGTGATCCTCAGAGTTGTCATGAGGTGGAAATAGTTTGTCTAGAATAAGGTTGGCAGAATCCTGCCAACACTTAGTTTCCTGAGCGTCTACTGAAACAATGTTGAATATTTCCGGGGAGAAGGTCTCTCTCTCAAGATCTTATAGGTCAGGCCCCATGGATTTTTACAGTACCTCTAATCAAAAAGCGTGTGCTACTCACTGCTGCTCCTGCCCAACTGGCTACGGAGGCGCCCGTAGCTTCTCATAGGAGCGGCCTGGATATGGGTAAAACTTACCAAAGGAACATCGTGAGATACAGAAATGATGAAGGAAACAACACCGACACAACAACGAAAACAAAACGGTACAGAGGGACCTTATTCAAAAATGGCAACATAGCACTGGCTGCCATGATACAGATGCATCACTGCCAAAGATGGAACAAAGGGAAGAAGTGGTCCTCAGTAGGAGATATGACACCCCTAATGTGGATGTAGACTTTGCACTGCCTGTCCATACTTAGAACAATGTTATTAATGACTTCTTGCGGTAACATCGTCCTTTCCTCTGTCAGCGCCATCTTCAGCTTGTGTACATTTTCTAGTAGGTGTTGACTTGCCGCTAGGCGTCTTCCCAGAGCATCCCATATGTGTTTGATGGGATTTAGAACGTCGGAACGGGCAGATCAATCAATACGAACAATGTCCTCACTTTTCAAAAACATATCAACAGCTGCAGTGCGATGGGGTGTGGCGTTATCATCCATAAACACAAACTCGGGGCCTATACCACCTCCGAACAGACGCACATGGGGAAGGATACCTTACCACAATGCGCTGCTGCTGTCCAGTCCTTTTGTTCGAGGTGGCTCCAGTGGGCAGGCGTTAAAGGGACACAGTGGACTGGCCGTCGGGCAAACAGTCCACCTTTGTGGAGTCGCGCGGCCACAGTGAACCACGCTATCCTGCGTCTTGTGCAGCTGGTTTGTAATGGATCCCGCTGTCTCCTGTCGGTCCCTCTTGGCCTGTAGGAGTATATAGTGGTCATCATTGGGCGTTGTTTTTCGTGAACGACCACCACTGGTCCTTCGAACAGCTGTACCTGTCGTTCCTAGGGCTTCCCAATTATTCTACCCCAGGTAAAGTTACCCAGATGTTGTATAGTGGCCATTTCGTTGTCTGTAGCACAGTATGAAACAAATCGAACGTCTGTAACAATCGTGCTCACTATTCAGTAATTTGCACATAACTGCGGAACTGCTGATTTTATCTGTTTATGTGAGCGCTCTCATCACGATTCAAATTTTTGTGTGTGCGTCAGCTTTCTACTAAACAGCAAGAGATATGCAAATCCGTCACAGGCTGTTTTATTTTATTTTGTGGTTGTAACCTTTAGAAATAGTGTTGTTCCTTATGTTTTGCATACCAGGTTAATAATTAGTGTGCTTTTTTCACTCCGTGGCTGAGTTAGTCGGTCTCAGGCGTAGATAGCAAGGTTTTTTTCTCTCAGAAACTGGGGTTTTTTCGTCCAGCAAAACAGGCAAATCGACCAGAGAACACACGCAATTTATAGACACGAATACGGGTTAATGTAATCATTTACGGGTAACCCTAATATAGTAATTTTTTTATACCAGGTTAATAATAATAATAATAACTAGGGGTCCTCTACCCCTGCTCGCTTTGTTCGCCCATACCCGGTACGCTTTTCTACATAAAATTTAGAGGTATACGGAGTAAGTCTAATCTTTTCTAAGTAAAAGACACATTTGTTGAAACGCACCGGTCGATATCTAATCAGGATATGACCTGTGTAATTATTTGTCTGTGTATTTGTAGTGTGCGGCATTCTGGAGGTTGGATAAAATGATCAGAACCCGATAGGTGGCGGAAGTTGACTAACTGCTGAATTATGTGCTCCGCTTTTTGCCTTAATTTAGTATGGATTAAAAGCGTCAAACTAAGCGTATTTGGTATCAGTGGGTAACTCTCTTCTCCAGCTTCTGAAACAAGTACCAACAGAAGACTAAAGCATGCAGCTAAATATTATTTCTAAAGATTAAAACGGCGAATACCTGTTCGGACATTTTCTAGTTCGTATATACGCAACGTGTCCGCCTACCGAGGGTAGAGTCTTCCGAAATCACTACAAGGTCATACCTCCTACTTTGTACTTCCCCTTAATAGGTGGGCAGAAAGGCCTTAGTAAAGTTACAGTAGCTCACTGTACTTCTTTTGCTCTCAGGGAAAGAGCGACCTTTAAAGCTAAATGAAAACACAAGTCTGGATTACAAAGAATGAAAAACAGGGATCAGAAGCAACTGATCAAATATGTAATATACGCCAAAAAAGTGAACAAATACGCTATTAAATGCATCGGATGCAAGGCATATCTCGAGATGTTGACATATCTCGACTTAATCGATCTAGAAAGAAGAAATTTCTTTGTTTAACATGTAAATCCAAGAAAGAGAACGATGGGGGTGAACAGGGAAATAAGCCATCTAAAGAAGAGTCTAGCGAAGGCGAGTCGGGCGATGACGCTTGCAGCGATCGCGAGCCTACGGACTCCTCTCAAGGTATCTGCTCTGGGATACCCGAAGAACCAATTAATGTCATTGGTGACTCGATAACGGAAATCCTCGGGTGCGATGCATGTCCAGATGACTGCGAACATCGGAGACTTCTCAGCGGAACCCAAAACACTGAAAAAATTTGAAACCTCGTGGTACAGTGTGTTGCAGAAAGCCCTCATTACAATGGAACTGGGAAAACCAACACTGCGGCTCGGAACCCTACACGAGTAATCATGAATATTACTTAACAGAGCTCCTCTCTCCGATGTACAGGACCCTACGGGAAATCCAAGAGGAGAACAATGAGCTAAGGGAGAAAAACATTAAAATCAGTAGAAGGCAAAAGCTATTAGAATAAAAACTGAACACACTACTAGCACAGTTACAACTAACAGATAGAAGAATTGATACTGCAGTACTAGCTATGAAGAAACAGGAAAATATGTTACAATACGAGGATGCGGATAAGGCACGGACAGATCAGTATATGCAGACAACCAAATTACAGAGGGATACGAAGGGAAAAGCAAAGCATGATAAGAATAATAACTTTAGAAATGAGGGAGGCGAGTCACTACTGCGTCTAAGTGTGTCAGGATATGAAATCTCCACTGAGAAAAACTACACGACTAGGCCAGAAACAAGAAAAGACCTAGCCAAAGCTAGTCCCCTCTCCCTATCAACCCATGACAACCCCCAGAGCACAATGACGACTGAAATAAATACTGGATTTTCTAGACAACCTACCTTTGCGCAGATTGCGGCCATTCCCCGAAGGCACCGCAGCAAAACAAGACGAGTGAATCTGCCCTATTGATACTCTTCCGCACAAATCAATTCATGTTTGAGAACAATCTCGCGGACTATAGGGTTCAAAAAACAAATAAAATCAATAATGAGCACAATAGAACCGAGACCACAACGAAACGTGTCGCAGGGCACAGTCAGAGGCTTACCGATAGCTTTAACATATCCTCTGTACAAACCAGAGGAAAAATATTTATCTCAAGACTCACCCCGCAGAGAAGTCCAAATCTTATTAAAGAAATGTGCAAGAGAGGATTGGGGATTAACGTAGAGGTCAAGCAAATATGCACAAGACATCCTGCATATGCCTCTTTCATACTCTCCTGCCCACTAAATAGTGAAGGACAGCTCTTGGACAGAAACATCTGGCCAGTAGGAACGCTAGTGAAGACATACAGAGAAAGGGCTGGGAGGCCCAAATTAGGAACGGCACAGCAAACCTACGAAGAGCCCAATAGCAATCAACAATCAATTTAACTCTCGCAAAAGAATCGAACCAGATTATTATCTTCTTGCAAAACGTAAGAAGCATATCGAATAAGCTTCATGCACTACAAACCTTACTACTCAACTCGGAGAATGATTGCATATGCTTAGTTGAAACATGGCTCCATAATAACAGACACCTGGACGCCCTTGCACACTCCTCCGGTTACAATTGCATCGCAAATGGAAGAGAGAGTAAAAGAGGAGGTGGTGTAATGATTCTTTTCAAGAAAGGATTCTCAGTAGTCAACGAACTCGAGGCGCAATCGAAAAATTCGAAGCTATCATTGCCACTTTTGGTACGGAAACGAGAAGATTTCAATTAGGCGTAATATACCTACCACCGGAGCACACTAAAGAAAACAGAGCCGAGCTTCTTACGTGGCTCGCCTCAAACCTGAGCACGATCATAATGGGGGACCTAAATATCCACTACCAAAACATCGGAAGGCAAAAAGCGAGTTGGACGATATAATGAAAGCTTTAAACATGAACCAATTGAAAACACCAGCAACAAGAGGAACTCAGTGCCTGTGTCTCATATACTACAATACTCCCAGATATAAAGTTGAGGAATAACTACATGAAATTCACTTCGGATCACCAACCACTCACGTCTGAAGCCACTTTAAGAAGAATCCGGGACATCCGTCAAACTGGTCCGCATCCAAAAAGTGAAACAAGATAATTTTCTCATCAAAATACAGTATATTAAAAGTGACGTCATTCTGAAACATCTGATGGCATATAATTGGCAAAACCTATACCTTTTGGGTATTGATGATGCCTTATCAGCGCTCTCACAATCACTCATGCATATGGCTGAAGAAGGAGCATCTAAGGAAATTAAATTATCAGACAGGGCAAAGCCCTGGTTCAACTCACAGTTGAAAATAATCTTCAAAAATAAGCAAAAATTGTTCAGGAAATGGAAAAGAACTGGGCATCCAGAGGACCACACCCGATACAAACATGAAAGAGCACGTTTCATGAAGGGGAAGAAACGGGCACACATAGATATGGCTAAAGCGAAACTTAAAAAAGGCAAAAGAATTGTCAGCAAAAAAAGCCTCGTGCATAAAATTACTGAGACAACCTTTAAGGAATGGACCGAAGCCACTTTGGGAACACCCCTCAAGGAAAACCAAATTGACAGTGAAGGAAACAGTAACAGGACACAAGATGTAATCAAGAGGTTTAAGGAATCTATCAATAGTAATCGGATTGTCACTAACAATGAACATCTAAAGGAAATCAGTATTAGCAGAGACAACTTAAAAGTGCAATCAACAGTCTCCCAAATAAAGCAACAATTGGGCCAGATAATTTCCCACTATTTATGATCAAAATCAGTAGTTGTTACATCATCGATGTACTGCTACACATATTCCAGAGAATTTTGATGGAGGAGAACTTCCTGAAGCTGTGGAAAAGCAATTTTGTAAAACCAATCCCCAAAATAAAAAACCCAAAATCTGTAAAAGACTTCAGACCAATCGCTGTCGGATGCTCTTTGCAAAAAATCTTTGAAAAAACATTCCTGCACACCATTATCGAGCATTGCTTTAAGCACAGGCCAGAATACCTGCACTCAGTACTTCCACAGAGATCAACCATCACCAACTTCATGGGGACACTGCTAAGGATCCAGCAAGCACTAAACAGCAAGCAGCAGTTGGACGTAGTCTTTTTAGATGTGGCTGCCGCGTATAACATATCCATCCCAGCTCTCATAGTCATTCTGCGGGACTACTTTCTCATTACAGGAAATGCCCTCCATTTATTAAAGAGCACTCTTCGGCGCAGACAAATTACGGTGACAAACGAAAACATGTTGGCTACGTATGGGGTTGATAAAGGTGTCCCGCAAGGCGCAGTCTTGTCTGCCACAATTTTTGCCATAGCCCTCGAACCCTTCTTAGCCCAAAACAAGAAGCACTTCATCACATACGCCGATGATATAAATTTTTATTGTCTCAGAAGATCAGAAATCAGCTGACTACCACAACCAAGTGGCTAATACTAAAATAAAAGAACTTCAAGAGTATCTAGATTGTATCGGGTTGCAGTTGAATGAAAAAAAGACGGCACAAATGACTTTCACAAATAAAATAAAGCCAAACAAAATGGAAATATTTGTAAACGGCATCCTCGTCCAAAAGGCGCAGTCACACAAGTGGACACACATCTTGGACTCAAGTGGGACGAAAGCCTGACCTTCCGCCCGCACTTCGCATGCATCTGTAACAAAACATACGCGGCGCTTTGGGCAACCAGGCAGGAGCTCACCGGTATTAGAGACCCCGGTCTGATGAAGCAACATCAACATGTGTTACTTCTATTCCCCTATACGCGGCACAAATCTGGTCTTCAGCTCCCGAAAGCAGTATCAAAGCCTTTCTAGGACTCGAATACTGGCTCTTGAGATGGCTGATCAGAATTTCAGTTAAGCCTTTTACCATCTTAAGAGCTATACTATACTTCAATTTAGAGGTCACACCCTGAAGACAAATAATCATGTCAAGAAACATAATGACCCTCGCTCAGCTTTTAACGGGACGACTGGATGCACCAAAAGGCCGAGAGTGGATAATAATACCCGGTGAAAAACCAAGACGAGTTGAAGATAAGGAACCGCAACTCAAAGCGGCATTTACGCAGTTGGATAGCCTCGGAAGATTCTTTCCATCAAACACAATCCAGATATTCAACAACATCAATATCAATTCTGAAAAGCTCTGCAATTGCAAATCCTACAGAAAGAAAGTTCTCAGAAACTCATACTTGTAAATACAGATGTAAGGATACAGTTTCAGCACCTTGTTCGGCCTGGCACGAGCCACTGGGCTTTAGGAAATCCGACCGCATCAAGAAATAGGTGTCAGAATTGTCCTACCTACCCCACTCTAATCCCCACAGAAGAAGACGACTGCTGGAAAATTGAACTTTCAGATTTTCATTTTATTGTATCGCGGTCATTCCTGTTGTCATATTGTTTCATATGCTGTACGTTGTTTGGCTGTAAATATTAATGTTAATGTAAATATGGTGAAACTCCCACTTGTGTGTATTTAAGCAGAACGTATGCTTCAATTGTCACGGTATTATGTTCTTACCAGTTTACAGTAGTTAAGTAGTAAAAGCCTTTGCGAGTAATTAATAACTCAAATATTTTATATTCCAGATAAAATGTACTTATAAATCAGATATCATGTATTTCATGTATTTTATAATTGTATTACATTTCGTAACATAGTTGTATATGTATGATCACCCCCTAGTCAGTGGCTGTAACTGGGTGTTCTCCTAAATAAACTGATGATAATAATAAATAATAATAAAAAATATAACGGTAAAAATATCAAGTAAAAAGGTGGGAAACGGTAATTGACAAGTTGAGACTCGCATATTTCGACAAACGGACAGGAACAAAGCAGTGATTGCAAAGCAGGAAAGCCACTGCTTTCCCAGGCCACTCTCCACCTATGATGTTTTGATGCTGACAGGTAGTTTTCAGTTAATCAACACCAGGAACTATAGAAAATACATCGCCAAGGAGCCCGGAGTGTTAGAGGACACGTATCGACGATGCCACCTGGCCTCAGAAACGATCCAACACATCACCGCGGGATGCAAGGTGATGTGTTGGATGCAAGGTGATCACCCAGACTGAATACAGTCATAGACACGACCAGATGGGTGCATCCGCAGCCAGGTGGGCAGGAGCGGCAGTGCATAGCACACGCTTCTGATTAGACCGGGGTTCGAGCCCGTGACCACCAAATACGGAGGATGCGGAAAGATCAGGGAATGACCACCGCATATCCCCGGAGCAATATGGCCTTAGTTGCTAATGCTCATAAAAACCAAATAACAACAACAACAACGACCAGGTACCCAGGATAATATATCAGAAGCTAGCAAGAAAATACCATAGTGATATAGTGACATAGTGTTTTTTGACCTGCGGCACCGGTGCTTTCGCACAACTCCGCATTTGAATCTCTTGTGAAGTATGACAGTACTGTCAAGGCCAGATAGCATATGTTAGTGTATGTTCATGTTTGCTTAGTGCGGGTTATGTTGTTCATCTGGTCGCTTAGGCTAGGGTCTGTGGAACACCACAGACTGCTAGTTACCGTCACTGGCTCTGGGAGCCGGATCAGAACTCTGGCTGGCCGACCCTGGGATTAGCCTGAGATTCCCAGGGAGGGCCAAAAAATAAAAAAATAATAAAAATAAAAAAGTAAATAAATAATAAAATAAATAAAAATTAAAAAAAATAATAATAAATAAATAAAGAAAAAAAAAAAATAAATAAAAATATATATATATAAAAAAATAAATAAAATAAAAATAAAAAAATTAAAAAAAATTTTTTCTTTTTTTTTTGAAATAGGAGAAAGGGCGAGAGACTGAGGAGAAGAAAGAAGGTAAGCAGAAGAAAGAGGGCGAGGTAGGGTGGGCTCCACCAAAGGGAGGGAGCCCACCCTACCTCAGGAAGAAGAGAAAAGATTGTGAGGTCAAGTGACCTACAAAGTCAGGATGCCTAATAGCATGACCCTGCATTTGAAAGTCAAATGCCAGTCCCACTCCCAGAGGAGTATTTATGTGAGTTCCTACACAAGTAGGAAAATCAGTATTGTCCTACACCTCGAAGAGAAGAGGTGCCAGCAAGTGAGTGGGTCCCACATTGGGCAAGAGCCCAGTGTCAGCAATTTAATGTTCTTCAGCCAAGGGTGACTTGTAGGCAATGAGCAGTGTCCCACACTGGGTAGAGGACTTGGATAATCTTCTCTTAGGGGATGAGAGGAGGCACATGGTTTCACGAAGCTCAAGGATTGCTTGGAGTTCTTGTGTCTATTGTAGAAAAGTCCTTTTTTGGGTTGGTGGGTTTGTCAGATAGCTTCCTTTGTGAACGTCGAGAGATTCCTGTTAGGTCAGGATAAAGATCAATATCCTGTTGGTGGTTTCTTTGATTCCATTCAGGGTATGTTCTGTGAATTGAGTTTTGGGTTCATTATAAGATAGGGGTGCGCTGAACAGTTTACTATAGGTGAATTTGACGCATTTCAAATACAGTCTGAGCAAAAGTAGTGAAGGCTTTGTAGTTGGTTTCGTCAGTTATGTAGAGATGTTTCTGCCCACTGGGTATATTTCCAATTCTGGTAATGTAGTCAGTTATGTAGAGATGTTTCTGCCCACTGGGTATATTTCCAATTCTGGTAATTAGGAGACTTCTGGGTAAATCTAAAGAGGGCAATTATACATGAGGTGAATCCAGTGTTCATTGTCACCGCATGTGCAGAGAGCTGAATCGTTGAGACCCAGGGCATGCAGCTTGGCCCGAAACGATCCATGACCAGTGAGAAAGAACGAGACGTGAAGGCCTGGTGAGTACCACGGGGGGAGATTTTGGTGCAGTTATCATAACTTGTGGAAGAAATCTTTTAGTTGTTTCAACTTTGGCTGTTTTCTCCCAAGATCTTTGCCAATGTTGGAAGAGCTTAAAGTAAATCTGTTTCATTTCGTTTTTTGGATCATTAGCTAGATCGAGTGTTATTTCCAGAATGGTGGTGGGAATTCCTCTCTTTATGCGGTATGCAAGGCCGCGACGAATAACCTCCAGGTCTAGAGGAAGAGTACCTGCTAAGACCTGCAGGGCAGGATTACTGACTGTGCGGCAAGCTCTAGTCACTGTGAGTAGGATATTGCGTTGAATTGTATGTAGCTTTGCTTAGAGCAAATCATTCTTAAGAGCGTTAGTGTATTCATCATTGATGCACTCCTAGGTATCTTCAATGGAATCCTCACAACGCAAAGTTTCCCAACAGCCTGGAATTAATATATTGTCTGACCAATCCCCAAAACACAAGGAGCGACATCAATTTCACAATTCAGGCCAATAATGAAAGCCTCATGTCTCCTCAAAGTCATGGAGAAGTGCCTTCTTCCCATCCTAACCAACCAGGTTCTGTCATGTGAATCACCATACATTCACTATGCCTTGAAACGCAGGTCCACTACTACCAACCTACTGCAAACCACCAACACCATTCTGGGGGCATTACAAGATAGGTCTGAGATGGCAATTGTGTATCTGGATCTCCAGTCTGCATTCGACAGCATAGACATCCAGCCCCTCCTGCAACTCTGTGAGGATGGATACCAAATAAAAGGCAATATACTGGAATTCTTGAAGTCGCTACTTACGACCAGGGTCCTTCACCTGACTGTGAATAAAAAATCTTTCACAAGGAAAGTTAGTGTAGGTGTACCCCAGGGCGGAGTTCTCTCAGGGCTCCTCTTTACAGCTGCCATCCACCCATTCCTGTGTCAGCAAACAGAATTTATCAGTTATGCAGACGACTTGAAGCTCCTCTATCGGATCAACGGGACCGTCCGCCCCGATTCTGTTTCTGAAACCATTATCAACAGCCTTAAGAATCTGATTACATACTTGGCACAGTTCTCTCTTAAAATAAATCCAAAAAAATCTGCACAAATGGTATTTTCCCTCAAATCAAACCCAACGCAACTAAACCTGGAAATCCACGGAAACCCCATCACCCCAGTCATCAAGCACAAAGATCTCGGCGTTATATTCGACCCTAAACTCAGTTTCAAACACCATGTTGCAGACATTCATAACAAGGTATGCAGGGCAAGATGGCTTGCCAAACAACACCTCCTTCATGTCACAGAGCCTGAGTACACGCTCCAATACATATACCGGTTTCTGCAGCCAGCCTACGGGTCAGAAATCTGGGCGTCGGCAACGAAAACCACGCTAAAAATCATTGCATCTGATGAGTACTGGCTTCTTCGGTGGGTCCTCTTCAAACATAAACTGCCCCCACTCACACATACTTCAGATATCATCCAACTACTAAACTACAGAAAAGTCTCCAAACGGATATTTGACCTCCGCTTGCTTGTGTCAATTAAAATGATAGCGGGGGAAGTCAATACGCCAAATTTTTGGCAGATGTGCAATTGGAGGATCCCCCCAAAACCCTTAAGAGCCCTCCCCTCTCTGCAGTCTGTGGCGTGGAGGCTGAGAATAGGGGATAGATTCCTGCCCATGGAGATGCTCCACAACGTCCAGGAGATAGATGTGGACTACAAAAAGTTCATAAAGGACAAATCGTATAGAAGACGCATCATCAGGGACCAGCTTTCGTCTTCAACCGAGTGACTGCCATCGTCTTTTCATATGTTTTCATTTCCCATGTTAATATCAATTTTAAATGTAAAATACGTAATTATACGTTTATTGTCTTATGTAATTTTACCTGTATTAGTTATTTAATGTGAAACCCCTAGCATTGTCGCTGTTGTGGGTAACATTGCATCAGGCAAGCATGTATCCAATCACTGCCTGCAATAAAAGATATTTATTACGTGCAATGATGGCACGAGGGAACCATATGGCTGCACCATCGCACACAGCTGGTAAGATGGTTTTGTAAAGTAGCATGAGAGTCCTCCTCTTCAAACCACAGTCTGCTCTGCTAATTCTTACGATCATGACAGTATAACGACGTATTTTGTTGGAGAGGTAATTAAGATGAGGTAAGAATGTTAATCGGGAGTCGCAGGTTACTCCTAGATATTTAAGTTCTGTTTTGAGTTGCAATGTCTGCCCAGAGATTTTAATTTGGAGCGGTCTTCTTATGTCCAAGGATCCTTTGAGGATGATAGTCTTTGTTTTTTTCCCCAGAGATGACTAACTTGTGGTTGTTTGCCCAATTTTGGAGGATCGTTAAGGAAGGGGAGGCAATTTGCTCAAGCTGAGTTCTAGAATCAGCTTTGTTAAGGAGGATGAGGTCATCTGCATAAGCCATGCTGTCCACAGGACCTAGATCCATAAGAAGAAATTCATCTTGTTTTCAGTTCCAGAAGTAGGGCCCAAGAACTGAGCCCTGTGGACACCCTCTAACAACTGGTCGGGAGGTTTTCTGAAAATTTGTTTGAACAGTTACTGAGCAGTTGAAGAGGTAGTTCTGGAGACAGCGGTAGAGGCTGAGTGGAATATTGAGTTGACGTAATCTCCTGACAATGCTGGGCCACCAGATGGAATCGAAGGCACCAGCAAAGTCAATGGAGATAGCCAGTAGATATTTTTCAGTGGTTGAGTTTGCTGTGTTGAGGAGATTATTCATAGTGTCTTCAGTGGAGCATCCTGGCTTAAAGCCATACTGCTTTGGGGAGTCTAAGTTGGCTGTCTGGTAATAGGTGGATAATCTGGATTGAAGCAGCCGCTCCATTACCTTTCCCAAGACCGGGAGAAGAGCAATGGGGCGGTAAGATTTGGGTAGAGTAGGATCTTTATCTGGACTTTTTAGGATGAGTCGAAGCACCGTCTGTTTCCAAGAATCAGGGAAAATTCCTTCCGCAAGGCATTTGTTGAACACTGCTAATAGGTTGTTCGGGAGATGTGTTGCTGCTTTCTTGATGACCTCAGCCTCAATATTATCATGACCAGGTCATTTATTTATTTTTGTTCTGTCAAGTGCTTTGTTCATTTCCCCAGAGGTGAAAGGAAGTTCTATTTTATTGTTGGAGAAGGCCTCGTTGTCTTGTTTAATTTGCTTTTGTTCATCATTGACGGGACTCTCATCAGCCTGAAGTAGGGCATTCAGAATATTATTCATGGATTCAGCCCATGTATGTGTTGGATTGCCATCGGGAGTCAGGGTTGCATTTAACATCTCTCTCCCCTGGGCGGCTTGTTCATAACTATCCGATAAACGACCCCCCCCCCCCCAAGGATCTGCGTTACCAGTAGTTGTCACAAGGTTCTGCCAAGACACTTTCTTTTTCTGCCGAATGAGGCTTGTGTAGTCGTTACGATATCTTCTATATACTTCCCGTAGAGCCTGGACCTCAGCAGGAGGCCAGGAGTGCCTCGCTCTCTTGAAGGCTTTTGAGGCAGTGTGGACTTGGCGCCTTAGATTTTCTAGTTCCCTGCACCACCAAGGGACTGCTTTAGGTGTTTCTGACGTTTTTTCATAGTTCTCTCACATGCTTGTTGGATTGTGGTTGTTAAGAGGGAGAGGTGGTCCTGTGGATCAAGTTGGTTTAGTTGGGATGTATCCATTTGTAGCTTTGATTTTTTATTGTCCTTGAAGGCATTCCAATCAGCTGTTTTGGTGGAGTATCTGATGATATCGTGGTATATGGGAGAAGTACTATCAAGTTGTCTAGATTGATGGAAGGAGATGGCCCTGTGGTCTGAGGTGGTCCAGGCCTCATGAACTATCCATGATGTGAACTTTTGTGCTATGGACTGTGTGGCGAGGGTAACGTCAATGTTGCTTTCCCACAGTGTATTGGTGAAGGTAGAAAGGTGATGTGGTTGGTTAAGGACCTCAAATGGAGAAGATGAAAGGAAATCTTCTAATCGCTGTGAATTCTGGGGAACTACGTGGCCATCCACCCGGGTATGCTACAAGTGAAATCTACAATTGGCATCCATCGTTACTAGGATTTTGCTGCAAGGTAAGAAAGTTATGACTGACTGGAGATATTCAATATATGCTGCGATATCAGTTCGTGGTCGGCAGTACAACGAGACTATGTGCAGAGAGCCTTGTTGGCAGATAACGTGTGCACAAACACCAAAGGGAGTGCATAAGGAGTCGATCTTTGTGACTGTAATTGTAGTATTCCTAATAATGATGGCTGCCTATGGAGTATCTGTGTTGTCTGCGACATCAATCATTTTTGGAGGTGGATCTGTTAAGCTTCGGCTCATGTCCGGTGTAGTTCTCGCGAGTGACGCCACAATCTACCTTAGCTGCCACTCCGACCTCAGTATAGGTAGGTCCCTTGGAGTAACTTTCACGATGTTTATTGTTTTTAATTTATTTTATTTAAATTATTTTTATACCGGTCTACAAGCATGATGGACCCGCGTACGCTCCCGCCAAGGTGGTACACGAACCCGTGTCAATTAGTCTGGTAGTCCAGTGTCATAACCACTAGGCCATCGCGCCCATTATTATTATAGCTGATCTTATATTATTTCTCCCTGATTGGGGGGTTCCACCACGTGACGGGCATTACTACCAAGTACACAGGGTGGTCGTTGTTATGTCTGATGTTACTGTTGGTCGAGGAACTCTCTGACAATCCTACAGGTGTTCAGGATTGCAACTTTCTTGAGTTACTTGTAGGTGTTAGCTCAGAGACCTATTTGCTGCTAGGCTGTTATATAGGTTCTTTGGCACATACCTGTGGTTGACACACTATGATCGGGATGGTCGTTACTTTTTGCATATGCCACATCCCTTTGATGTGCTGTCTTAGATTCGTGTACTTCCTGATTTTTTCCCCATGGGTTTTCCGCAGGTTGCCAATGTTGAGTACCGCTATGTCAATCAGATAGGTAGCCCTTTCGTTCTTGCCCACAAACGTTATGTCCGGTCTGTTTTGCGGGATTGTCCTATCCGTTATTATGGCGAAGTCAGAGTACAGCTTGTGGGTTGGAGTCTCTAGTCCTCTTTCTTCTGCTTACCTTCTTTCTTGTCCTCAATCTCTCACTCCTTCTCCTATTTCAAAAAAAAAAAATTCTTTTAATTAATTTATTTATTTTAATTATTTATTTTAATTTTAATTTTAATTTTTTATTTTTTTTTTAATTTTAATTTAATATAATTTTTTTTGGCCCTCCATGGGAAGCTCAGGCTAACCCCAGGGTCAGCCAGCCAGAGTTCTCTTCCCACTTACCTGGTCCAGCTCCCAGTGCCAGTGACGCTAACTAGCAGTCTGTGGTGTTCCACAGAACCTAGACTAAGCGGCCAGATGAACAACATAACCCACACTAAGCAAACATGAACATATGTTAGTGTATGTTAATGTTCACAAATGCGGAGTTGTGCGAAAGCACCGGTGCTGCCTGTCAAAAAACACTATGTCACAGAGAAATATTAATCATACTGCATCAAGTGTGACGCAGGATAAAGTCACTCACGTTCAGGCCTTAGGCAGATGGGTTGCTTCCAAAAATCAGAGACGGTCTTCCGAGGAAGACAGTGGAGTGAGTTGCGCTGTCCCCAGTATGGCTACCACAAGAGAAGGGCAAGATCATCCAGCACCACCAACTGGAAGTGCTTCCTGCACAACTGTACTAGTGACCGCCCAGGAAGAGAGAAAAGGCCAACGAATGAAGTGGAGCATCGAAATGAATACATGCAAGCATCCTACGAAAGAACGAATCTGGAGACCGATATGACAACTTACTGGGCAAGACTACATACCAAGTGGCTGGAACGAATCCTGGATATTCAGGTCACCGAACAGCGAATAGCAGACCAGAGAAAGACCATCATCACGAAGAACCTAATAGCCCCTACAATCTTGGAAAAAATCAAGAAGGACATGAGCGATCAAATACAAAGGATAAAGAATATGGAACTAGAGGAGGAAGAACATACCACCGAACCAGAGGAAGAAGAGCAAGAGGAAATACAACCCGCAGCAGCTGAAGTGGAAACAGTCGAGGTCATGATATCCAGAATAGAGGACGAGTGGAAGAAGGCCCTAACTGAATTCGAAGGAATGGACCCCCACAAAGACTCACTTGATACCGAAGCAGCGGCCGAATAGAACCTTGCGGAGAGTCACAGACTGCCTTAATTGGCACACAATACCACATTACCTCGACAGCAATGGTGCAACGCTGGAGGCCATCCACACAGCCATGTATTGTGTTGCCGTAGTAGCCACGAGAATTAATGGAAGAGAAGCGAGAGACCAGCAGCAGAAGAACTGAAAACAGAAGGAACCACCAGTTTGGGAAAGAAGACTTCAGCAGAAGATAGAAGAATTAAGAGTCAAGATAGGCCAATTGACCAACGGGGCAATAGGAGTAAGAAATTAATTTGAAAAGTGAAGAGCATCCTCAAGAGAGACAGCCTCCACAGCAAACATGAGACAAAAAATCAGAGAATAGGAGAGTACTTGGACACATTGAAGCAAAACCTCCTTGCACATAGCAAGAGACTGTGCCGATACAAAGAGAGTTCTCAGAGAAAAATAAACACCCGAATCTTCGATGAGGACCAAAGATGCTTCTACAAGAATCTCGGATACGGGAAAGAAAGGAAAGGACCACCCGAGAAGAAGAAGATTGAGGAGTTCTTGGGAAACATATGGACCAGGGAATTAAGACATAACAGCCGATTGAACTGGACAGGATTAGAACGCAAGAAAACCAAGGACGTACAAGAAATGAGAGGCTAGGAGATTCGGGAAGAAGAAGTAAAACAGACGATCAACTCTCTCACAACTGGCGAACTCCAGGAATAGATAATGTTCTGCAGGTGTTTCCGTTATAGTGTGTGCTTGCCAATCAAGGCTCTCAGTGAACTACTCGACTTCTGGCAAGATCAGACACTAATATTTGCATCCAGAAACCTGGGTTTCATACATTGTCTAGCGATTTATATTAGGACAAAAATCTTGTGCCCTCAAGGCTCACTCAGATTGACACAGAGAGCAAGCTCGCAGCATGGAAGATTGGGTTGTGTCTACACTTTGGGCTCCTTTCTATGTGATTGGGCTCCAAAGTGCCGCATAACCATGGTTCTTCTTCAATAATTTGTTCAGTGAGTTATGTGTAGCAGTGAATTGTCACAAGGCAAAATTAATATCAAAACAAGGTTTATTAAACATACTAAATTGTACAATTAACTATTAAAGAACTGGTCATGATTTGGGTAACACTTTTTTTTGGCTGATGCTGCATAAGCTCATACACTTGCTTTCTTGCATCACGTGCCACTACTACTACTACTACTACGTGTTCTTTATGTAGGCTCTTCCCTCATTGCTCTCACAAGTATTCAAAATGACTGGTGCGTGTCATAACATACAACTGTTATAATGCTAGAATAGGAGAATATGTCAATTTTACAGTTATAATTAGTATTTTGACAACTACGCTGATAAGTCACATTAGAATAAGGATAAAATTAAAGGGGGGGAGTAGGATTAACTTTGAGTAGTAGGGTTTGGTTTATTCCAGAAAATGCTAGTGCACTTACCAACAAATTTCCGTTCTTCTTCAACACTTCTGGATTCGACTCCTCGCTCCATAAGTACGACTTTGTGGATACCTGTTTAATCGACAATAACTGCTATCTTCCTCGGCTTTCTTTATCTGGTGCTCTTCAAGGCTCTGCTCACTACACTTGGCTCTAGAAAATCTCTTCAAACACAGAAAACCTCTTGAATCTCATCAACAACTCTCTACGTTTCTGAGGTCTGCACCCATCTCTGTGTAATATCTCTCTTTGCTATCATGTCTCACCAAAAATCCCCTGTCTGCTATCCCCTCTTCAAATATATACTTCTGCATCCCCCTATCTGAGTTTCCCATGACCCGTTCTGATTTCACGGGTTAATTACGTGGGGCAAAGAATTATATTTAGTGACTGTCATCTATTGCGACTGGACACTACTAAAAATGATGTGTTATGTTGAGAAAGGAAATCCTATTTGTATAGGGCAGTGTCTCTTGTTTTTTCTATTGGGTTATCGAACATAAATCGATTCGCTCTTACGAATGGAATTTCGAAATGACATTTAACGTGTTTATCGGATTCGGTTGCATACGAAATTATGTTTCTTGTTCTCCTTACTCATCTTTCTCTGACAAAAGTCGCGTTCTCCCTTCGCCGTTCTTGGGGGCTATTAGGTGTTCGATGCTTGCCCTTTACTATCGGGAGACGGACCTGACATCACTAATTGAATGGACACTTAACGGTGGTATAGCATTTCAACGACCGCATCCCCTGGGGCGATGTTGATTGCACGTGCGAAAACGAAAGTGAAACGCAGCTATCTCCGAGGGAGTGACGAATCCTAAATATAAAGGCCGTGACAAAAGTATGTGGCATCTTGAAGCATAGAATACTTCTAATGGGCAAGCGAAAGGGCTAAAAATGAAAGCATTTTTATAATAACGTCCACTGGTACAAGAAGCTCAGTTGCACACACAAGCACCTGGCAGAGCAGTTCATCACAATGATAAGGCACCCAGAGACAATCGCGAGGTTTCTCACTCAAGGAATCACAAATTTAAAAACGAAGATACAAGAAACCCAGCGAAATATTGGCCAATAACCTGCCTCCCAACGATATACAAGATCCGGAGCAGTTACATAACCAAGAAGATATCAGACTAATTGAAGAGCCAGAACATAAGGGCCAACAGCAGAAAGGAGGCAAGCGGCTGAGCAAAGGATGCAATTAACCCTAGATGTCGTGGTTATGGAGCAAGCCTACAAGAAAGGCCACAACATGTACACAGACCAGACTACATCGATTACCGCAAAGCCTTCGACTCCGTGCCTCATACCTGGATAATCTTCCGACAGTCTCTAGTACGATGGGGGAGACCACGATAGACATTACACTGGCCACCAGATCTATCGCGAACAACATTACCTCTTGGACTGTCACTGAAAACTGGACTACATCCGACCACAGAACAATTACTTTCCAGCTGAATCGATCAATAGTTAGAAACACACTACCTAGACAAATGGAGCATAGGTATGCTATTGAAAAGGCCGATTGGCCCTTATTCCAGGAAACCTTATGGATGACTGCACATTCACTCAAAATGGAAGAATCAAGCCCAGACCAATACCAAGCTGAACTGGTGAAGCTCATCACAAAGGCTGCAGACAAATCGATAAAACGGAAGAAACCGTCTCAAGGAGGAGTACCCTGGTGTAGTCCCGAGCTGTAACTATTAAGACAGACAGAAAAAGCATGCCAGAAAAATTTCCAACGCGCCAGACGTAGCTGGCCAGCTGGAGAAGTCGAAGCGCTACGAGAGCAATATCGTACAGCAAGGAATCGATACACAGCCAAAATTCTAGAAAAAAAAAAAAACGCACGTGGGAGCATCTAGTCTCCACTGCAGGAAATGAAGACCCCTGGGGAGTGCTCTATCGGGTGACCACTAACAAACTCCCAAAAGGACAAGTCATCCCCGCAACCAGTAAATCGCAAGGAGAATATACAAAGACATGGCAAGAATCAATTAACTACATCCTAGATGCAATGTTTCCAGAACATCTGGATCCCTCCACCCTGGAGCAAACACAGCTTTGCCAACCAAATATCTCCTAAACGATAACACAGGAAGTGGAACCCTTCACCAGGATTGAGCTGGAGATAGCGGCTGCCAAGTTAAGGAACAAGAAGTCCCCATGGGAAGATCTCTTAGAACGAGAGATTATTAAGAAGACAGTCGAGACCATTCCGGAGGGAATATTAAGACTATACAAAAAATGCCTAAAGATGGATACTTCCCCCGCGCTTGGAGGGGGGCAACGCTCCGACTAATCCTAAAAAAATCCATCAAAATGGCAGGACCTCCCTTGGTCCTACCGACCCATAGCACTCCTGACAGTACTCAGCAACCTGCTTGAACACCTGCTAAAAAATAGGATAGGAAACCACTATTCAAATACAGGTATAGAGTCCTCGAATCAGTTCGGCTTCCGGAAAGGGCACTGCACCACAGAGATGCCCTGAAAAACATTGTCTATGCTGCTACAACAACAGATCGGAATTACTTCTTCGTCATTGCAATCGACTTCGCCGGGGCGTTTGACACCCTTTGGTGCACAAGCGTCCTCGGCAGGCTCCGGGAGGCCAACCTTTCAATCAACCTATTTAAGTGAATAAGTACATATCTATCCAACAGATCTTTCAAAGTCACTGCTCCATACTGCACAGTAACAAGATCAATTTACAGAGGATGCCCACAAGGCTCCTTTCTGGGCCCACTTCTTGGGAACGTCGTCCTGGACAGATTTCTAAATCTCAATCTCGGAAATGTCACATCCGAAGCCTACACAGACGCCCTCGTTCTGATGCTGGCCGAGGACAGCAGAGCAAATTTGGAAAATGCAGCAAACCGGGCGCTTGCCAACCTACAACAATGGGTCGATAGAAACAACCTAGCAATTTGTTCAGCAAAAGCAAGCTTGATTCTACTCCGGGGGACCCTGGACGTCAGGAGACCTCCCCAAATCAAAGTAAATGGGACCACTATCAAGCTCACAACAGAAATGAATCACCTCGGTGTCATTCTAGACAGAAATTTATCTTAACCCCCCCCCCCCATATAAACTACCTCCGGAACAAAATTAGAAATTTCCCCTCTCTCTTTGCAAGAATCACCTGTAAGGACTCGGGTCTGAGGAAAAAGACTCTCACCCTCTTCCACAAAACTTTGTTTCTGCCAGTCATCCTGTATGCGTAGGGATCTGGTATAAAAAAAATGAGAACCGAAAAGAAAAGAAGAAAGCTTGAAACTGTACAGAGATACATCCTGCTCATGATCTCCCGAGCCTGCAACACGATCAACACTCATGCACTCCAGGTCCTTAATGGAGCCCTTTCCCTGGACCTCGAGAGAGTTCGCTGTGACCTCCTCTACAACCTATCCAAAGACAAATCTGCAGCCTGTCAAGATTTCACGCTAGACTTAATCAATGACCCCAAAATAGAGAAGAGGAGACTCACCTTACATCTTCAACAAATCTGGCAAACACGCTGGGAGAGCTCATCAAAAGGACAAATTACATGGAAATTCGTGCCAATAATACAAGCCGTCTACCCGGAATATCCGCAATGGTTCTCTCCAGGACTGCTGGTTACGTACCTGCTTACTGGTCACGGCGCCATCAGACATAAACGATCAAACTTTGGACACAGTGACACCCCCCCTATGTTATTGTGGAATGATAGAAACATGGGAGCATCTTATGCACCACTGTCATTTAAATGACAACCTGCGAAGCTGTTTTATCACTGAAATCCAATATGTATTACAGAACCAAGAGGACCGTATACTGGAGAAGGAGGGTAGTAACAGGGCACTAACAAAATATGAACAGGACTTCTTTGACAGAAGACGAACCTTCCCTGTGCCACAGTCCCAGCAACCAAAACCAATGTAAACCCTAGCTAACTCCCTCAACGAAAGCACCAAACGAACCATGAATAACTGGGCCATGTAAACCACTACACAATTTCCATGGCATGACACTCAGTCAACTGAACAAAATTACTTAGGATAGGACCACATCCCATGAAAGATAAACACTGATTAGGCTGGACCAGACACTGGATGTAACAACCACAGGCAAGACCCATGGACTCGAAGAAAGGAACTGACCAAAAGCAGACATATTGCCATTACGTGACAATCACGGACTGGACCAAACACCTCGATGTGATAACCACGGACTTGTTCCAAAAATTTGACCAAATAACAAGTAAATTGTCACCGAGCCTTATAGGCGATCTGTGTCAGTTCCCTTGTCTGGCCCACTTTAGCCTCCCTGTGGCAAGGAGGTTGACAGGGCTCCTATCCCCTCCTCGCCACCCTTCTTTTTCTCTCTGTGGGACATGGGCATGCCCTATTGACATCTGATTTGGGTCGTCTTCACTATTGACCCCATCTTTCTGCCTCCCTCCCTCTCCTCTCTATCTTCACGCTAGCGTACGCCCCACACATCAAAATCTAACTTTGTACAAATTACTTTTCACTCACATTTTGGTTTCTCAGAGTTCAAGCGCTCTCCCAACGAAATCGATTATTAAATAATCACTATATGTATATATAGATTTATTTATTTTTATTTATTTATTATATATATATATATTTTATTTATTTACTTTTTTTTCTCATGGTCCTAGCCACTGAAATCTCAGGAAATTAGGTGGCAGGACCTGCCAGAGTAAATACAAACTATTAGGTACCTGGTTTGCCTCCATGGGGCGAATGCGGGCAACGTCGAGCCTCAGTAGAGGTCTGGTGGCTAAATGGCCAGAAGAACAATGGTACATGACACCACACATTCCAAGATCCACACACTTTTAAATCTCTGGCCTTTATAGCGAACTGAATCCCACCACAATGTAAACTGGTTTAACCGAGAGCCAATATGGCCGCCTTTACATTCGGACGCACGTATCTACGTTCGGTAAATATGTGTTTAAATTGCAGCTAAAATTCCAAATTGTGTCTCCACCTGAAGATAGTCATCTGAGGAGTGCCTAGGTGAGAAATTTTTGCCTTTTAGGGAAATTAGCCAGATACTAACATTATTCTCTGTTTTCCTTTGTTTGCGAGACCTGCATGGTCATCATGCGGCTCGAGGAGGGAGAATAGAGAAGTGCTCCGGTATAACGCGGCCGCCGCGCTAGGATCTGGCCCTTGACTTGGGAAGTGCTTCAACGTGCTGCAATAGTAACTTTGGACAGGGAACGTGTCTCAACCTTTCCTACCAAACTCTGTGCAATTTTAACCAAAGAAATGATTTTTGTGTTTCTCCCCCTCCCCGACCATAGACTTTCCATGGTGAGGACCCATCAATGCTCTGAAACACATTACAGCAAATCTGATGCCACCATTGTCTTTGCAGATAAGGGGGAAAAAAGAAAAAAATCCCGACCTTGTAGGGATATTTTTGCACTTGGCTGTTCTCTCCCCCCCCCAAACTGTCAGTGGGGGATAGCCCAAAGTTTCAAAAGTTTGTTAGAAACCCCCAAATTACACCACAGACTTGTGGTAAACGCCATTCGTCAACATTCCCAAAGCCCAATCCAGGCATAGAGGTGTAACCACGATAATCCGAACTGTTCTCGATTGATCGGATTACACTAAAAATGGAGGGAAAACAAGGTAAAAACGGCGATAACCAGTTGCAGAGGAAGAAGGATGATCCTGTCATCGTTTACCTGGAGGAGGAGGGGGAGGACATCCCATCCGGGCTTCCCCCAATTAAGCGGAAAAACCGCAAAGAAAATGTCCCAATACCTGAACGGGAAATGCGCTCCAAGACGGAGAACAGGGAACAGCCAGAAGCTACTTCGGTGCAAAAGAACACAAATGAGGACAAGCAACAAGACTCACCCCTCGACTCTGCCCTACCACACGGAACTGTTTACGAGAAGACCCTCTTCCTTAAAACAGCATTAGAAAATATATTTAAGGAGAATTCAAACAGAGTGTCCGCCGGACTTAGATCTCAAATTGTGACAATTTTCCACAAGATGGAAACAATACTACATGACCAGTACCTTGAAAGTGAGCGAGCCACCACTCGACTTCATGCTTACCTAGAATGCGGGGCAAGTCAAATGCCGCAGCGCGCCCCGACATATTCTGAAGCGCTGAGGCATAAAGACGCCACTGCTGCCGATACCATGACCACTACAACCACAAAATCAGCAACTAGGAAGACGCTGCTCCCCACCCCACATCTCGTGCTACTCAAACCGACCAGCTCAGATACGCTGAAAACAAGTGAAGAAGTAAAAAAAAAAGGTTATTGACTCACTAACGCAGGAATTTAAAACAGCCAGAATCCGTTCCATACGGAAAACTAGAAACACTGGTGTGATAATCGAAACGGAAAATAAAGAAGACGATAAATTGATTATCAAAAAAACCAAGATCCCTACACTCGGTCTCATGGCGGACACTCCTAAAGAAAAAGGTCCCTCAGTCATCATATTTGGTGTAGTAGACACGAATCTGACTCCGGAGACAATCTGTAAAGAAATCTTCATGCGAAATCTGCAACAAGACTTCCCCGACGGAGACTACAAAAGTTTAGTAGTGCCCAAACATCAAACCAGGACCAGGGATGGCAGCTCGACCAACTGGGTGGTCGGATTGACCCCTGAAGCGTGGAGAGTCATCACAAAACAAAAAAGGATCTACATATGCTGGAGCTTCCACCGATTTAGGGAACACATCGCAGTGCCAAAATGCTTCCGATGTTGCCGATTCGGCCACACCACCCACACGTGCGCCCAACAGGAACCAACCTGGGGACACTGTGCCGAGAAGGGGCACAACTATGCTAACTGCCCGAACAAAGGAAAAGAACCGGCCTGCGCAAACTGCAAGTGGCAGAAGCTTCCCCATACGCACTCTGTTCGAGACAACAAATGCCCGGTATATGTAAAAGCAAGAAGTGCACAACAAATAAGAATAAATTATGGAAACTCTCCCTAAAAGGTACAATAACAACTGTATCAAATTTCTTCAACTGAATGCGCAGCGGGCTATTGCCGTAGCTGGTCAAATTAGACAAAAAGCTGAAGAAGAGAACCTGGACATCCTTCTGCTGCAGGAACCCTACACCTGCGCGGGTGCTGTCCGGGGTTACCCACTCAGCTACAAAATTGTTCAGGTAGAGGGAGCCACCCCCTGGGCTGCGGTGGCTGTCAGGAACCCCAACATAACTGTAACAAGAATAACACACCTGTGCTCGGAGTGGGCGGCCTGCGCTCACATTGTTACTCCATTGGGAGAGCTATATATCATCTCTCTGTACTGCCGCCCAGGAGCAGACATCCAACCAGCCATCCAATACCTAAATCAAATACAAACGGAACTTTTGGGTTCAAGGATCCTCGTATCTGCGGACCTAAACTGTCGTTCGCCACTGTGGCATAGTGAGACTCCTGAACGTCGAGGAACCAGAATGGCCAATATGTGGAGGAATTCCTGGCTAACAGCAGCTTCGTTGTCCTAAATCGACCAAACAATCTCCCCACATTTAGTTCAACTCTCTCTCTCTGGGAGGTCACTATAGATGCAACAATGGCTACCAGATCCCTTGCTGGGCACCTGAATGATTGGACGGTGCAGGAAGACTGGACCTCCTCAGACCACAGAGCTATCACCTTCACGATGCACAGATCGCTTCACCGGGCTCCAACAAACAGCTACAACTCAACAGATATGCCGTTGACAAGGCCAACTGGAACAACTTTAAAGAAGCCATAATTAGGAACACCAAGAACCTGTTTTCCAATAACCTCAACAACCAAACCCCCCATCAACAACAGCGTGCTGTCACTAACGCCATCCTACAAGCAGCGGACCAGTCGATCCGGAGAAGGGTCCCCCGGCCAGGCGCTGTGCCGTGGTGATCACAGGAACTTGACCTACTTAGGAGAGATATGAACAGGAAAAGACGTGCCTTCCAAAGAGCCAGGCGGTCCTGGCCTCCTTCTGAGGTTGAACCCCTCAGACAACAATACAGGGAGGCCATGAATAACTACACTGCGATGGTCAGGCAGCGGAAGAAACTGTCCTGGGAGCATTTGGTTTCCACAGTCGGCAATATAGACCCATGGAGCATCATATATAGAATAACCACAAACAAGCTACCAAGGGGAGAGGTTACGCCCTCCACCATCACCCCACAAGGCACCATGACTAATAACTGGCGCGATACCGTCAACAACATTCTCAATGCCACCTTCAAACCCATCGAAGAGGACAACACACCTCAACAGCATCAGCTGTGCCACGCCAACAAAACCTACCAATCGGCCCGAGTGGAACAACCATTCACACTGCAAGATTTACAAACTGCCGTACAAAAAATAAAAAACAATAGAACCCCAGGAGTGGACATGCTTGAACCAGAACTGGTAAAAAAGGTGGCCGAGTATGCCCCGAACTTGCTATTAGACTTATATAACCACTGTTTTCGTCAGGGCTGGTTCCCCTCGGATTGGAAGGTAGCCAGCCTAAAATTAATCATTAAAAACCCATCAAAGCAGCCACATATAACGGAGTCCTACCGACCTATAGCCCTTCTCTCTGTACTCAGCAAGGTCCTGGAACAACTTCTTAGACAGAGGCTTGAAGTACATTACACCGCAGCAAATTTAACAACAGACAAACAATTCGGATTCAAAACGGGGAAATCCACTCTGGATGCACTAGAATATATCATGAATGCTGCGTCAAACTGCCAACGAAAATACCTTCTTCTCATCTCTGTGGACTTTGCAGGGGGCGTTCGATGCCCTCTGGTGGCAGAGCATCCTCGCAAGACTAAGAGCTGCCAACCTGCCAACAAACCTATATGGATGCATTCAGAGATACCTGAACAATAGGAAGATCCTAGTGCAGGCTCCCTACTGCAAAGTTGAACGCCAGGTACACAGGGGGCTGCCCTCAGGGCTCTGTACTGGGTCCCCTCCTATGGAACTACGTGCTGGATGAGTTCCTCTCCCTGGAACTGGGGGGGGGGGGCGTGCAAGCGCTCGCATACGCAGATTACCTCTCCCTAATCCTCTCTGCTGATTCAAGAGCACAACTGGAAACGCTTGCCAACTCAGCACTTTCTACACTAAGAGAGTGGACTGAAACTCATCACCTTAATATCTCTGCCACCAAAACCCAATCTATCCTACTAAAGGGATATCTAACTCCTACCAGACCACCGCAGATAAAAATGTACAACAGAACGATCAAGTTGACCACAGAACTCAAGTACCTAGGGGTGATCCTGGACCGAAATTTATCATTTACACCCCACTTAAAATACATCCAGAAGAAAATGAAAAACTACGCTGCCATGCTTGCCGGGATTACCCGCCGCGACTGGGGGCTGAAAAGAAGAACCCTAGCAATACTTTACAAAGCAGCCATTATCCCTGCGATTGCATATGCTTCTGGTGTCTGGCACCATAAGGCCTCTACGGCGGTAAATCGTCGGCTACTCAACATCATTCACCGACCTATTTTATTAACCCTCCCAGAGCGTGCCGCACTGTATCTACTCATGCGCTGCAAGTACTCACTGGGACCCTCCCTCTTGATCTTGAAGTGATTCGCCTAGGCATGTTACAGCAGCTTAGACGCGGAAATCCAACTGCCATCCAGGATCACACCACAGACCCAACTGCAAATCGGACAGTGGAGAAGAAAAGACTTCAGATCTATTTGCGATCAATATGGCAGCAGCGCTGGACGACCTCCACAAAAGGGGAAGTCACGCGGAGGTTCCTCCCCGATCTACAATAAATATACCCACAGTATCCGGTATGGCTTTGCCCTGGATTGTACAGCACGTATCTCCTAACAGGACATGGAGCGATCCGCCACAAATTACACCTTCTCGGACTCGAAAACAACCCAATGTGTGCATGTGGGTCTGTGGAGACCTGGGGACACGAGATGTATGACTGCGAATGTTATGAAGATCTTCGTGTTGAATTAATCATCCAAGTGGGCCTTAATCCCAAAAACCGGGAACACTACTTACTGGAAGATGAAGCCTCAATATAGCATTCACCAAGTTTGCCCAGAACCTGTATGCTAGACGCTTGCCCATTCCTCTGCCTGCAAACTTCGAATAGATGTGTCAAACAAAGCTTCTCAGAGACCCCCAACCAGATGTCAGGTTTCACTGCTTGATCCTTCATGCAAGACAAAACTGGAACTCTTATGAGAAGTGACAAAACTCCACTTCCCAGAACACTGACTACCGGACGGGACAACAGTCCCATGAATGACTCCCAACTGTGATATTTTGCAGAACCTATTCAGCCAAACCAACATTGGATCGCCTCTGCTGGGCCTCAAGTTTTTCTGGATGGTGTGGACCTGACCCTACGGTCTGGTTTGCTCTCACTCATGCACACAGGCCACATTGGCAACCTGAGCCAGCTCCCTTGTTTGGCTCACTGTCTTACCTGTTCCTGGCAGAGCGGGGAGGGGACAGTTTGCTGTCCGCTTCCCCCCTGCCACCCTATTTCTTCCCTCTGGTGGGGCATGGGCATGCCCCACTGTAAACTGGAGTTGCCCTCCTTTCGGCTCCTTATTTCTGTCTATCTGCCCCCCCAGTCTTCAGCCTTCACCCCACTCTATCTGACAGCAACGTGAACATGCCCCAGACAATCTAAAATCACCAATCTAAATTAATTTTGCCCAACATTTTGGACTTCTAGCGCTCCCCGCGACGCGTACGCGATATTTTTTTTTTTTTTTTTTTTAGGTCCTAGCCACTGAAATCTCAGGAAATTAGGTGGCAGGACCTGCCTGAGTGAACTATATACAGTACTAGTGAGTACCTGGTCTGCCTCCACGGGGCGAAAGTGGGACAACGTCGGGCCTCAGTAGGGGTCTGGCGGCTAAATGACCAGATGATCAACGGTACAAGGCATCACACATATACAAAGTCCATACACTTTTGAATCTCTGGCTTTTCCAGTCAACTGGTTCACCCACAATGTAAACTACGCGGAGATGGGAGAAACCCCTGGTGAAGCTTGACCCTCACACTTTACACTTTACACAATGTAAACTACGCGGAGATCGGGGAACCCCTGGTGCCGTCTGACCCTAAATACACTTTACACACTTTTACCTGGATAATCGAGGCGCTAAACATCTACAAAGTCAATCCGATAGTGATAAACTTCCTAGGAAAAACAATGGCGAAAGGGAGTACCATCATTAAGGTAGAAAACGTCACAACCAGGCCAATTCCCATCAGGAGAGGAATCTTTCAGGGAGATGCCCTGAGCACATTGTGTTTCTGTCTAGCACTTAACCTGCTATCTACCATGCTCAACAGTAGCAAGCACGGATATAACCTCAAAGAAGAAAGCAAGAACCTCCACACTGTTATCCACATGATGAACACGGAGCACATAAAGCTCTACGCGGGAAGGGAGAAACAACTCTAGCAACTACGACGTATCACCGAAGAATGCAGCAATCATATATTACAATAAAATGTGGCCTAGACAAATGGAAGACCCAAGGATTGAACCAGGGAAAATTTGTCAGCCGAAACTACCAGCTGCAGACTGGTAAAGACATCGAAGACATGGAAGAGGGGGAGGCCTACAAATTCTTTGGGATGATACAGGATCAGCAGTTACAACACAAGGAAATTAAGGCCTGCCTGACCAATAAAATACTATCAGATACTCAGAAGCCTGCTGAAAGCAAAGCTGAAAGGAGAGAACTCAGTTAAACCCATATAGACTTCTATGCAGTCTCAGTGCTAACATACTCCTTCGGGGTCATTAATTGGAACAACATCGAGCTGGAGGATATCATGAGTTAGTCAAGGACAATGATGACCAAGAGCCGCCATGCCACCCCGAAATCTGCCGTGGAGAGTTTGATAATTGCACGTGAAGATGGAGAAAGGGGCTGATAGACCTCTTTGAGCAATATAAAACAGCGATAGTTAACCTGAAGGATTACTTCCAGAAACACACAGCAGCACTCCACCAGGCCATAAGGAAGATAGACAAGCGGAATACTCCACTCAACTTAAACGAGGAATTCCCGTCAACGAGGAAGTACAAACGAAGCTAGAAAGATGGGCAGAGAAGACACTCGTGGCAGACACTACAATGACCTCCATCAATATCCCATAGATAAAATGGCTTCCAATACATGGCTCACAAGTGGGATGCTCTTCCCCGTGACTGAAGGATTCACGCTCGCTATCCAAGACCAGGTAATCAACACAACAGAACCTATAGAAAATACATCGCAAATGAGCGCGGAGTGTTCGATGACACCTGGCCTCAGAAACGATCCAAGACACCACCTCCTTGTGCAAGGTTAACACCCAGACTGAGTACACTCATAGACACGACGAGGTAGCTAGGAGAATACATCAGAAGCTAGCAAGAAAATACCAGTTAATCGAAGATTGTGTAGTGTCCTACAACTACGAACCCCAGGCAGTACTGGAAACCCCAACCCATTAGCTGCGCTGAGACTGCGCCATAATAATGGATAGGACAATCACACAAACAGGCCGGACATAATCCTTGTGGACAATTAGGAAAAGGCTACTTATCTGATTGACATAGCATACCCAACACTGGCAACTTGCATAAAAGTTGCCAGTGTTGGGTACATATGACAGGAGATTAAAGAGATTTGGCATATGCAACAAGTAACGACCATCCCGATCATCGTGTCTACCAGAGGTATGGTGCTAAAGACCCTTCATATTAGCCTAGCTGCAATAGGTCTCACAGCGAACATCTATAAGGAACTCCAGAAAGTCGCAAACCTGAACACCTGTAGGATATCAGAGAGTTCCTCAACCAACAGTAACACCAGACACAACAACAATCACCTTGTGTACTTGGAAGCAATACCCGTCAAGAGATGGAACCCCAAATCAGGGAGAAATGATATAAGAGAAATAGTAATAATAATAATACAATACAATTTTCACCAAAAGTATTTGTTTACAACAACAACAATATTATCATTATTATTATTATTATTATTATTATTATTATTATTATTATTAGCTATATGATGCAAGGAAGCTTGAGGCTTATTCTGCACCAGCCAAAAAAAAAAAAAAAAATCCCAAGTTACCCTGAGAGAGAGAGAGAGAGAGAGAGAGAGAGAGAGAGAGAGAGAGAGAGAGAGAGAGAGAGAGAGAGTCAAAAGTAGAAGGGAATTACCAAGAAAGAGAAGAATGATGATATCCAGCTCCAGACCCTGGGTGTGCCAAGTCCATACTCACCAGATGTGAGCCCCTGGGGTTAAATAAGAAGAAGAAGTAGAAGTCTGTGCCTTTAGCACATTGGGATCGTCGCTCTCCTCCCCACAATTGGAAAATACCCTGGTCGGAATTTTGTCGATGAGGCGAGGAACTTTAATTGGCTTTTTTTCACACAGTGGCTGAGTTAGTCGATTTCAAGGGTAGAATTTTCTCCCAGTAAATGGGGTTTTTTCTTCAAGCAAAACTGACAAATCGACCAAATCACTCATGGAATTTAGAGACACATTATATAATGCGTATATAAAAGAAATTCTGGGTGACTCCGAGAAATTAATTTTAATTTAATATTAATTATTTATATATATTTTAAATTTAATATATATTAATATGTCATCTTTTCTCCGAAGACAAAATCCGTACAGAATATTGGGAATTCAGCTTGATCACAAAAATGACCCACAACAAGAGAAGAAAAATATGGGATTTTCTGATGAAAGGTAGATGATCGGATATAGGAGCAGTCACTCACAAATTCTTTCCGGATACAATATATATTCCTAATTAGAAAAGTAAACGGTTTAGTCGGAATATGCAATTCATGTTTTTATTGGACGCGGATTAGTCTTGGGGAAAACTTTAGGAAATAAATGTTTCAGAACCGTCTCATATTTCTGTACGACAGGGAAGGTGGAAACGCAGTCTTTATAAATGTCCAAAATGTGTAGAATTCAGGTAAGAACTTATACAATATGCTCCTTGCTAAGATATCTAGGTTGCGAGCGGTTATTAGTTAGGAATAGGGTACACTTCGGGGTTTTCAATCGATTTGCCCATAATTTATTTCCCACAAGATTGTTAAACTTAGAAAAAGAAATGAGAGATCTATTATAAATTAAAAAAATGGGTAGACAGATATAAACTTCGGAGAGATACAAGAAAGATTAAGAGGGGTTGTATAAGAATTACCAAAAGGTTACATCATACCATGCATGATATAAGGGCATCTATAAGATTCTGTTGCAACAAATCCCATTCTTCCACCAGTACAGACCTTAGCACAACAAGTGCAGAGGCGTTAACTTTCGGTATAGAGGTTCTGTTCTCAGAACCTCTACGCAGATATGGTAGCCCTATCAAAAAAATTAGAAGGGGACAGCAGCTAATCATTATTTCGCCCAACACGAGAACACCGTCTCCACCGTACGTGTCCCTTTCTCTGATGTTGGAAGGATGGTACAGAATTCCTCCTTGTCTCTAGGTAAATTAACGTCCATAATCTGTTTGTAGGCTAACAAGGGAGACTCATCAGAGTACAGAACTATAACTGCAAATGCGGATTTACCATGAAACTAATGAAGCCAAAGTTTGCGGGCCCACACTTGCATGGGGCCTTTCTAAGGCCTGGGAGTTGCCCCAAGTAAAGTGTTCATATGGTATTATGTTTTTATAAAATTTGCAAAATTAAGATATTTTAACGACAATCGTTTAAGACTGCAGTCTCTTTCCACTCTCATTGCTGATTTGACACAAAATAGTTACTTTGACGAAGATAACATAAAATTTAAAATATGCCACTGCAACAAGGACATCGACGACAAATGGTTAATGAGAATCGTCAATTCAAAGAGCATTTAAGATTAGCCACTGTACAACAAAACTTGAAATGCCCTGAAATCTTACAGCTCATATGTGAAAGAAACTTGATATAGACTTTCCCAAATTTGACAACAATCCTTAAATTTTACACGACATTACCAATAACGCGTTGTGAAGCTAAAAGACGAATTTCGATCAACTATGCTAGAGGAAAGACGGAATTAACTTTTTATTTTTTCTATAGCAAATGATATTACAAAATCGTTGTCATATGAAGAGGCAATCAAAGAGCATGCATCATGAAATGAAGAGAAAAAATTATTATAGAGTTGTATCAGGCAGTTAATTAATAAATATATTATTATGTTATATTTTTGGAATCGTCATTATTATTATTAGCCATATGGTGCAACGAAGCCTGAGGCTTATGCTGCACTAGCCAAAAAAATTTTCTGAGTTACCCAGAGAGAGAGAGAGAGAGAGAGAGAGAGAGAGAGAGAGAGAGAGAGAGAGAGAGAGAGAGAGAGAGAAGGAAATCACAAAGAAAGAGAAGAATGATGATATCCAGCTCAAGACTCTGGGTGTGCCAAGCCCATACTCACCAGATGTGAGCCCCCGGGTCATGTTTTGGGTATTTGTCAGTTTTCTAAATTTGTAACTTGATGGGATTTCTTTACTCATTCTAAATAAATATTCACTTTCGTACCTAATTTTTTATTGTTTTTTTTTCTTAAAGAAATCCCCAAAAATTGTATAAGCTTCAGGCCCAACAAATCCTGGATCCATTCCTGATTGTACCAAATTCGTCAGGGCTCCAAGTCACATGTTCATGGCAACGGGTTCGACAAGTTCTGCGGTGGTTTGAGATTAATGAGAAACAAACAACACGCGTAGTTCCACTTGAGTTGAGCCTTCTTAACACATTTCGTTTGGAAACGTGTTCATCTATTGCCCAGCAACTTCAAAGATATATTTGATGACGGGACATTGTAGCGTTCCTTCTTGTTGTTAGAGTCAGATAACGGCCTGTTCTTGTTGATGTAGCTCTCGGTCGACCTTGGCCAGCTCTTCCTGTAATGGTTCATAATGCCTGAAACTGCTTCTACCCAGTGTACATAGTGATAAGGGAAAGGCGCCTAGGGTTACCCACATCTGTGGCATATGAACTCTGTGAAAGCCAGAAAAAGTGTCATGTGTTGTATTTGAAGTATTTTGTTGGGTTCTGTGGTCCGTCTGGCTTTTAGCCAAAAAAAATATATATATACATATATTTGGCTACACGAATAATTAAATTCATATGCCGTGCTCTGTATCTAATGTCTGTTAATTGCGTGTGTATTTTAGTCGATTTGTCTGTTTTGCTGGACGGAAAACCCGAGTTTCTGAGGGGGGGGGACCTTGCTATCTACACCTGAGACGGACAAACTGAGACACGGAGAGAAAAAAGAACATTGAACTTGCTCGCGTCACGAACGGGATTCGTGCCCGGGCCTTTTTCACCTGCTATGGGGAGGATACTGACGATACAAAACTAATATTTTTTGGTCCTACAAATAATTAATTTGTGAGTAGTGCATCTTTTTTATGTCCTTAAATTGCGTATGTTGTATGGCTAATGTGCCTGTTTCTATGGACAAAAACCCAAACTTAACAGGGAGAGGAAAATTTGCTAAATACGTTTGAGACCAACTAACTAGGCCAGAGAGTGAAAAAAGCCCATTAAAGTTCCTTGCGTCATCGACGGGATTCAAACCCGAAACTTTTTAGTGTTCGGAGTGCGGTGACGATACCACTATGCTACTGATGCAGACTCCGGCTCTTGGACGTAGACCCATGCTGCCTATAATTCTCTGGGTGTTCTCCGCGAGGGTTGTCTCAGGTTCCCGTACAGGACCAAGGAAACTGCGTCCAAAGCGCCGAGAAGAAACTGCACGAAACATTAAGCCAACGTGCAACATCCGCCTGAAACTTCCCAGCTTTAAGTTGTCCAACAATCCGCCCTCTCAAAGAATCATCTAAACCGGAGATCCCCAAACTATGGCCTGTGGGCCAGACCCGGCCAACGGATATTTCATTTAAATCGTAAAAATTACTGTTTACATTAGATTACAATAAAAACGCATTTTACAGTTCATCGTCGGTTGACCAATAGTGTTTACTCCTCTGTGTACTCAGCTTAGTCTTTTTAGATATTAATTATGTTATTGCCAATCACAGCTATTCTTTGAAACATCGTTAAAATAATCCGTTAATCTTGAACGTATCATTAAATAGCAATAGGCGTTAGAGATATTAATTATGGATTTCCTAATACCTTGCCAGCCTGCACACCAACCCAGATGCACAGAATATGGGTGCAAAGTTCACCCTAGACTCCCACTATACAAGAATCCCGGATCCAGGATAAAACTTGGTACCTGCAGCATGGTCTGGTGATTGGTATCGGTAAGTTCTTGAACCAGCCTGCACATGAATCTTGATTCCCAGAGTATGAGAGTAAAGGTCACCTTTGGCTTCTACTATTCAAGAACTCCAGATCCAGGATAAAAACACATGATACTATCCTATTGGTTAATGAAGATAATCCCTCTACTATAAATTAACTGCTGGCAGCCTGTATGCATAAAAAGTTTCTGATAGCATCCGCAAATGGAGGCTGTTGGCAGGTATATGAATTTAATCTCATTGTATTGCCTTAGATTTCTTGTTTTCAATTGTTACACATTTCAAAACTTAATACATCTCAAAACAAAACGTAATTTGCAAATTATAACAGTAATATGATAAATTATTCAAATTTGAACCCTTCCTGTTATGCCCACAGCATGGTCTGATGATGGTAAGAGCATCTTACGCCGACGGGCTGGTCTGGTGGGTAAAGCGCCTACCTGGCAACCCAAAGGTCGCGGGTTCGAATCCCTCCTCGGGCTTGGATCAGAGTAAATGCAAAAACTTTGGGAGGTGCAATATGGCCGCTGATGTAGTAGTAGTAGTAGTAGCAGTAGTGGCATGTGATGCAAGAAAGCAAATGTTTATGCAGCATCAGCCAAAAAAAAAAAAAAAAATCACACCATTCCCTCCAAATGCCTGTCCAGTTCCTCCTTAAATTTATTCAACCTATCAACTTCCACAACGACAGATGGAAGTTTGTTGCAGCAATTAACCACCCGCTGTCTAAAGGAAAATTTCCGCACATCTATTCTACATCTGTCCTTTCTTAATTTGAATTTATGCCCCCTTAGGTTCGTAATCTGAACAAGTGGAAGGATCCCATCAGAATTCAGCGTGCTCAACCCATTCAAGGCCTTATATACCTCAATCAGATCACCGCGCAGGTGCCTAGTCTCCAGCCACTGCAATTTGCAGAACTTAAGCCTCTCTTGGTAAGAGGATCCCTCCATTCCCCTCACCAATCTTGTTGCCCTTCTCTGTACACGCTCAAGTAAATCTACATCCTTCCTAAAATGAGGCCTCCAGACCTGAACGCAGTACTCAAGTCGTGGCCTGACCATTGCCTTATACAAAGGGATAATCACCTCCTTTTCCCTGCTAGCAAAATTCCTATATATCATTGACAAAACCCCATGACCTGCCCTGGCAGCCTGTCTGCATTGCTCAGAAAACTTCATATCTGCCTGCACAATTACTCCCAGGTCTTTTTCATTTTCTACCACCTTAAGTGTAGTACCACACAGTTGGTACGTTTCTCTGGGGTTACTTCTACCCATATGCAGTACTTTGCATTTGTGAAGGTTAAACTTCAGTTGCCACTTCTTAGCCCATCTGCCCAAATTATCTAGATCCTGTTGCAGTAGCACACTGCCATTACTGTCATTAACAACCCTGCCAACCTTTGTATCATCTGCAAACTTCGACATTAAGCCTGATATACCTTCATCAATATCATTGATAAATATACAAAACAACAGTGGACCTAACACCGAACCCTGTGGGACTCCACTAATAACATTAGTCCAAGAAGAGCAGCACCCATTGATTACCACCCTCTGTCTTCTAGCACTTAACCATCCTTTTATCCATTGTAGCAACTTACCCTTAATACCATTCTGCTCCAATTTGTACAATAGTCTTCCATGCGCAACAGTGTCAAAAGCTTTCCTGAAATCCAAATATAGGAACTGGATGCGAAAAATTATTTTTCGCATCCAGTTCCTTTGTAACCACATCATAATATCCTATCAAATTTGTCAGACCAGACTTTCCCTTAACAAACCCATGCTGTGTCTGAATTATTGCTGCAGTCTTGTCTAGATGATCCTGCAATACATCTTTAACCAGTGAGTCCATTATTTTACCCGGAACAGAAGTTAAACTAACTGGTCTGTATTTACTCGTGTCACCCTTCGATCCCCCTTTGTGAATTGGGGATACATTTGCACATCTCCAATCCGTGGGAACCTCCCCTGAGTCCAAGGATGCTCTCATAATTATGGCGAAGGGTTTGCTTAGTTGCTTTGCCGCCTCCTTTAATATAACTGGATAGATCCCATCCACCCCAGGTGCTTTTCTTACGTTTAACTTCAACAATTTCTCTTCCACTTTGCTCTCAGTTATTACAAAATCATTAAGTATCTTGTTACAATTTGATAACCTTCTGCCATTTTCAAACCTTAATAATTCCTCACGTGTGAATGTAGATGCAAAATACTCATTCAGTTTGTTTGCTATCTGAGCAGGATCATGTACCAAACACTAACAAAAAAAAAAAAAAAAAAATACATCTTACTTCTCTGTGGGATTCGGTGAGTACCCGAAACGTCATCTTATTAAACTATATTATAATTAATAATATAGTTTTATGTTGTAATATAAAAATTTCTGTACAAGGTACATAATTGTCCTGCCGCTAGCACATTTAACGTGTTTTACATTTAAGAATCATCGGCAGGCATTAAAAAACGTTTTCATTTTCAGACATTAATAAAATTCATGGATAATGATATAATAATATTTAAATTTTATTAATAATAATTACATATCGGTTACTTAAAATATTGGCCTGTGATGACTAAAGTAGGATATATAATTTTTACATTGAACACATTTTAGTTCACGACTAAATACACCATGTATAGTTGCTCCATTAAGGGTAGTACGTATTTATCGAAAGATCTGTTGTCATGTCTAGGTTGAAGAATATTTTCATGAACGTGCAGAACTCTTTTCCAGCCTCAGAGTTTAACTGTAAAGATAAAAAAAATTACACTCAATCCGAAAACACTAGGTGACTTGAAAAAATGTGCGTTTGGAACTAACGCATTTCCCAGTTTCCGAAAGTGTTTTGTATCTTAAAACCTTAATATTTCTTTTTCTAAATTCCTTAGCTTTCCAACGATAAGCTATACGTCCACATTATCCTGTTTGTAAGTGAGAAAATATCCTTGATCACATCAGAAGCGGCCCCCCATGTCTATCTCTGCTCTGTGCGAGATTTTTTGGTGCGCCCTCTCTGACTTGAAATTTACAACTAATCAGTGAATATTCGGGGAATTTTGGCGCCCTGTTCTTGGGTACCTAGCTTGGGGTCTTAAGCCGGCCCTGGATCATATGTTCATATTTTTTACAATTCTGGAAAACCTACTGTAATTTTCAGAGGTTCGAAAATTTTTCATCTAGTAGATGACGTCACTTCCGCAACGCTTTTCGCATGATGGTTTTTCGTTACAAAATTTTTGGAATAAAGTTAGGAAAAACGTTTTTAATCAAAACTATAAGTTTTATTTTATAATAACGTAGTGCATTAATATATATTATAATATTGTAGTTTATTAATGTAGGAAACAGCCTAATAAACTATATTATTAATTTCATGTGATATAAGAGTGATATGAATATAATAATGACCTTTATGTTAATATAATTCATAAAATTTCAAGACACGTCAGTGCTTACTTATTTTATTTTAATATTCAAGGGAATTTTTTTATTCCAGTAACCCCATAAAAGCATGTTGAAGATGATGTCGAAAAAAAGAAAAGTTGATGCTGAGTATCGCGTTTTTAAAAAGCGGTGGCCAACTACTCAATGCACAGAGTAGTACTGTTCTGTGACTCAATGATACTTGCACTGGTATTCTTTCAATGAAGCCTTGTCGGTGCTTAATGAATATAATGTGAAACATCACTACACCACAAAACTTGCCTCAAATTATGATTTCAAGGAGCTTTGCGGCAGAAAAAAACTTCAATAAGCAGTGCAGATGGGCGGCAAGAGTAGCTCATGGTGTCTTGTCAATAATATACAGGAATTTTTCTAGCAGGGATAAGGAGATGATTGTTCCCTTGTATAAGGGAATGGTCAGGCCACACCTTGAGTACTGTATACAGGTCTGGAGGCCTCATTTCAAGAAGGATGTAGAGCTGCTGGAACGAGTACAGAGAAGGGCAACAAGATTAGTGAATGGAACAAAGGATTGCTCTTACGAAGAAAGTCTTAAGTTTTGCAAATTACAGTGTCTGGAGACTAGGCACCGGCCAGGTGATCTGATAGAGGTGCATAGAGCCTTGAATGGTTTAAGCATGCTCAGTGCTGATGGGATTCTTCCTCTTGCTCAGAATAATCACTGAGAGGGCATAAATTCAAATTGAGGAAAGGCAGATGTAGGATAGATGTGCGGGCATTTACATTTAGCCAGCGGGTAGTTGGTTGGTGGAACAGACTTCCATCCCTTGTTGTGGAAGTTGATAGCCTCAATAAATTTAAGGCTCAGCTGGACAGGTATTTCGAACGAATGGAGGCGTGAAATGGGAGTAGTTTTTTTTTTTTTTTGGCTGATGCTGCATAAGCTTGCTTTCTTGCATCATATGCCTCTACTAATTCTAATAGTAATAGTAGTAGTAGTGGCACGTGATGCAAGAAAGCAAGTGTATAAGATTGTGCAGCATCAGCCAAAAAAAAAAAAAAAAAAAAAAAAAAAAATCACACTATTCCCTCCAAATGCCTGGCTAGTTCCTCCTTAAATTTATTTAACCTATGAACTTCCACAACGACATATAGAAGTTTGTTCCAGCAATTAACCGCCCGCTGGGGGTAAAGGTAAATTTCTGCACATCTATTCTACATCTGTCTTTTCGTAATTTGAATTTATACTCCCTTAGGGGTTCTTCCACTTGTTCGTAATGGGATTCTTCCACTTGTTCGTAATCTGAACAAGTGGAAGAATCCCATCAGAATTCAGCGTGCTCAATCCATTCAAGGACTTATACACCTCAATCAGATCATCGCGCAAGTGCATAGTCTCCGGCCACTGCAATTTGCAGAACTTAAATTCTGTACAGTGGGATCAACTGACAATGTTACCAACAGTAAATTCTAAGTGGGAAGCATTCAAGGAATTAATCCTGGATGCTACTAAACGTTTCATACCTATTAAGAAATATTGTTCAAGGTTTAGACCTAAATGGTTATCAAATGAGACTCCTGACAGAGAAGAAAAATGCATGCGATGCATACAAATTATCATGCGATTCAGAGGCCTATGGTTGATGTAAGCTTCTCTGTAATCAGGTCACAAAGGAGGTTAGACAGGCGAAGGCAGATTAGGAGGATTAAATTTATTTACTAAACTCCTAGCACCAATGCTAGGAGTTTAGTAAATAAATTTGATGAATTTGAGGTATTGCTCAAAACATCGAAGGCAGATATTGTTGGGATATCAGAGACGTGGTGTCACACAGATATAAGGGATGCAGAACTGCAATTTGGGGAGTACAACGTCTACAGAAAGGATAGACAGGATAGGAAGGGGGGAGGGGTTATGCTATTAGTTAAGAAACACATAAAAACCAAGGAAGTGAAGCCAGTCGACATCGCTGGACAGTGCAGTGTGGAGTCAGTTTGGTGTGACATAAACATTATGAGATCAAAATTGAGAGTAGGAGTGTGCTATAGGCCAAACGACTCTGATGAGTATAATAAGGAACTGTACAGGGAAATAGAGTGGGCTAGTAAATGAAAGTGTCTTATAATGGGAGATTTTAATTTCCCAGATATTGACTGGAATTTGGGGGCTGGTTACTCACACACTAGCAGGGCTTTTGTGGATTTATTGGATGATTGTTTTCTACATCAGCATGTTCGGGAGGCAACTACAGGGAGTAATACTCTTGATTTGATTATCAGCAGTGATTCTTCATGCATTAAGAATCTGCAGATAAATGAACCACTAGGTGGCAGTGATCACAGTGTGCTGAAGTGGGATTTACTGAAAGAGGTAACTACCATTAGGGGTAAAGGGAAGGGTTATTGCTTCCGTAAAGGCGACTACGATGGACTGAGACAGTATTTAAATTCTATACAGTGGGACCAACTGATGATGTTACCAACAGCAAATTCAAAATGGGAAGCTTTCAAAGAACTTATCTTGGAAGCTACAAGGCTTTTCATACCAACTAAGAAATATTGTTCAAGGTTTAGGCCAAAATGGATGTCAGATGAACTAATGAGGCATATGGCAGAGAAGAAAAATGCATGGGATACATACAAATTAACACATGACACAGAAGCCTATGATAGATACAAGTTGATATGCAACAAAGTTACAAAGGAGGTTAGACAGGCGAAGGCAGATTACGAGAAATCCTTGGCAAGGGATGCAAAGAAAAACAGCAAAGAGTTCTTTACTTATGTAAACTCTAGAAGGAAGAGGATGAATCAAATTGGTCCACTTGATATCAATGGTTCAACTGTTGATGATCCTGCTCAGGTAGCTAACAAACTAAATGAATATTTTGCATCGACATTCACACATGAGGAGTTATTCAGCGAGGGGAATGCCAGAGGTGTATTCAACTCTAGCTTTAAGCTACAGAATCTTGAAATAACGGGGAGTAAAGTGGAGGAGAAACTGTTGAAGATAAACACAAGAAAGGCACCCGGGGTGGATGGGATCTATCCAGTTATATTAAAGGAGGCAGCAATGGAAGTAAGCAAACCCTTAGCCATAATTATGAGAGCTTCCTTGGACTCAGGGGAGGTACCCATAGACTGAAAATGTGCAAATGTGACCCCAATTCACAAAGGAGGATCAAAGGCTGACACAAGTAATTATAGACCTGTGAGCTTAACTTCTGTTCCAGGAAAATTAATGGAGGCACTGGTTAAAGAAGCACTGCAGGATCATTTAGACAAGACTTCAGTTATAGCTCAGACACAGCATGGTTTTGTTAAGGGGAAGTCTTGCCTGACCAACTTGATTGGATACTATGATGCAGTCACAAAAGAACTGGATGCAGGGAATAACTTTGATATTATATACTTGGATCTTAGAAAGGCTTTGATACTGTTGCAGATGGATGACTGCTACACAAATTGGAGCAGTGTGGCATTGGAGGCAAATTGCTGCTATGGATAAAGGGGTGGTTGAGGGGGAGAAGACAGAGAGTGGTAATCAATGGACACTGCTCATCGTGGACTGATGTTATTAGTGGAGTCCCTCAGGGCTCAGTGTTGGGTCCATTATTGTTTTCTGTATTTATAAATGATATTGATGATGGTATATCGGGCTTAATGTCCAAGTTTGCAGACGATACAGAGGTTGGCAGGGTTGTCAAAGACACTACTGACCCTATGCTGCTGCAACAGGATCTGGAAAGGTTGAGCAGATGGGCTGAGAGGTGGCAAATGAAGTTTAACATTGACAAATGTAAAGAACTACACATGGGAAACAGCAACACCAGAGCAACGTATCAACTCTGTGGTACTACACTGACAGTGGTAGAGAATGAAAGGGACTTGGGGGTGGTTGTGCAGGCAGATATGAAGTTCTCTGAGCAGTGCAGACGGGCGGCAAGAGTAGCTCATGGAGTATTGTCAATGATATACAGGAATTTTTCCAGCAGGGATAAGGAGGTGATTATTCCATTGTATAAGGCGATGGTCAGGCCACACCTAGAGTACTGTATACAGATCTGGAGGCCTCATTTCAAGAAGGATGTAGAGCTGCTGGAACGAGTACAGAGAAGGGCAACAAGATTAGTGAATGGAACAAAGGGGTGCTCTTAGGAAGAAAGGCTTAAGTTTTGCAAATTACAGTGTCTGGAGACTAGGCACCAGCGAGGTGATCTGATAGAGGTGTATAAAGCCTTGAATGGTTTAAGCATGCTCAATGCTGATGGGATTCTTCCTCTACCTCAGAAAAATCACCTGAGAGGGCATAAATTCAAATTGAGGAAAGACAGATGTAGGATAGACGTGCGGAAATTTGCCTTTAGCCAGCGGGTGGTTGGTTGGTGGAACAGACGTCCATCCCTTGTGGTGGAGGTTGATAGCCTAAATAAGTTTAAGGCTCAGCTGGACAGGTATTTTCAACGAACAGAGGGGTGAAGTGGTAGTGGGGTTTTTTTTTTTTTTTTTGGCTGATGCTGCATAAGCTTGCTTTCTTGCATCAAATGCCTCTACTAATGCTAATGCTAATGCTAATTACAAGAAAGCTTTGGCAAAAGATGCTAAGAAAAACAGAAAGGATTTCTTTACTTATATAAACTCTAAAAGGAAGAGGATGAATCTGATTGGTCCACTTGATATCGATGGTTCGACTGTTGATGATCCTCTTCAGATAGCAAACAAACTGACTGAGTATTTTGCATCTAGATTCACACATGAGGAGTTATTAAGGTTTGAAAATGGCAGAAGGTTATCAAATTGTAGCAGGGTGCTTAATGATTTTGTAATAACTGAGAGCAAAGTGGAGGAGAAATTGTTGAAGTTAAACGTAAGGAAGGCACCTGGGGTGGATGGGATCTATGCAGTTATATTAAAGGAGGTGGCAAAGCAACTAAGCAAACCCTTAGCCATAATCATGAGAGCATCCTTGGAATCAGGGGAGGTCCTCACGGACTGGAGATGTGCAGAATTATCCCTAATTCACAAAGGGGGATCGAAGGGTGACACGAGTAATTACAGACCAGTTAGTTTAACTTCTGTTCTGGGTAAAATAATGGGGTCACTGGTTAAAGATGCATTGCAGGATTATCTAGACAAGTGTGCAGCAATAATTCAGACACAGCATAGATTTGTAAAGGGTAAGTCTTGTCTGACAAATTTGATAGGATATTATGATGTGGTTACAAAGGAACTGGATGTAAAAAATAATTTTGATATCATATATTTGGATTTCAGGAAAGCTTTTGACACTGTTGCGCATGGAAGACTATTGTACAAATTGGAGCAGAATGGTATTAAGGGTAAGTTGCTACAATGGATAAAAGGATGGTTGAGTGGGAGAAGACAGATGGTGGTAGTTAATGGGTGCTGCTCTTCGTGGACTAATGTTATTAGTGGGGTCCCACAGGGTTCGGTTTTGGGACCTCTTTTGTTTTGTATATTTATCAATGATATTGATGAAGGTATATCAGGCTTAGTGTCGAATTTTGCAGATGATACAAATGTTGTATCATCTGCATAAGTAATGGCAGTGTGCTACTGCAACAGGATCTAATGCTAATGCTTTAACATTAGCATTTGCATTACCATTAGTACCAAACTTTTCAAAGTCAACAACAGAAGATTAGAACTTCTACTCATCAAAATTTTTCTGCAGTCAGAGCCAGTTTTCGAGCTTCTCAAATTTTTGCCGCTCAACGAAAACTAATCTTTTCAAATACAGTAACAGCTTTTTTTTTTTAATAATGAGCATGCGTGTTAGTACTCTGTGGATTTTAATCGTCGCGTCAGTTCAAAGATCTGATACTCGTGGCGCTGGGGGTTTTTGAGAAAGTGTCACAATCTGTATCTTACTTCTCTGTGGTTAGGAGTTGGCAATCTTTATTCGGAGCAATTTGTGTGTAAATGTTTGTCAGTAATGGATGGTTCTGGAAGTGGAGAAAGTATTGATGATATTTTACAAAATTTAATTGATCGATTAGAAATTAATTGCCAACATCTTAGAGGTAAGTAACAAAATTAACTTAATAAACTGACATATTGCTGAAATTCACGATATTTTACGTTCGAAATCCACAGATTAAAAGATTTCCATTAACACAATTCTAATGAATTTATCTGTAATTCTTCGATAATGGCATTTTTAATGGGCACATAAGGTTAAACTTCAGTAGAACATCCAAAAGGATTGTGCTTAAGCAGTAGTGTATGTTTGGTGATCGTCATATGCGATCAATATTGAGCATGAATGAATTGGTTGTCCAATCCAGTAGTTCCCAAATTGTGCTCCGTGAACAGTTTGTAGGAGATTGTGGGTATATTTCTGTAACAACCACTTTTATTTTTTTAGATAAAGGAATGTTTTGTTAAAAATAATCACGAAACTTCTTTAGCTTTAGTAGGGACATGTGATGCAAGATAGCAAGCTTATATCCAGCTTAAAAAAAAAACAAAAAAAACCCCCTTCCCATTTCACCCATACATTCCAAATGTTCTAGTTCTGCCTTGAACATAAGTTGTCAACCCCCCTCTATGATGGATAGGAATTTGTTCTAACAATCAACCACCCACTGGCTAAAGGTAAATTTCTGAGCAATTTATGCTACAACTGTCTTTCCTCAATTTGAATATATGCCTCCTCAGGTGAGTAATCTGAGAATGAGAAACAATCCTCCCATCAGCATTGAGCTTGCTCAAACCATACAAGGCCTTATACACATTAATGAGATCACCTCGCAGGTACCTAGTCTCCAGACACTGCAATTTGCAGAACTTACGCCTTTTGGTAACAGCAACCCTTTGTTCCATTCACCAATCTAGTTACCCTTTGCTGTATTTGGTTCAGCAGCTCAACATCTTAAATGAGGGCTCCATACTTGGATGCAGTACTCAAAGTTGTGGCCTGACCATTGCCTTATACAAGGGGATAATTACATCCTTATCTCTGCTTGCAAAATTCCTATATATCATTGACAAGACACCATGAGCTACTCTTGTAGCTGTCTGCCCTGCTCAGAAACTTTCATGTCTGATTGCACAATTACCCGTAGGTATTTCTCATTCTCTACCAACCTGAGTGTAGTACCTGACAGTCTATACATTACTCTGGGGTTTACTGCTACCCATATATGCAGTACTTTACATTTTTCAATGTTAAACTTCATTTGCCACCTCAGCCCATCTGCTTAACTTTTCTAGATCCTGTTTCAGTAGTGTACTGTGATTAACAACCCTGCCAACCTTTGTATCATCTTCATTGATTTTGGAGGCACAATATGGCCCAAGTATCCCTTGCGCCAGAAAACTCCACAACAACAGCATATTATCTGCAAACTTGGAAATTAACCCTGATATACTTCGTCAATATCATTGATAAATATAGAACACAACAATGGGCTCAACACCGAATCCTAGGGATTACACTAATAACGTTAATCCACGAAGAGCAGTGTCCACTGATTACTGCTCTCTGTCCTCCCTTTATCCATAGCAGCAACTTCCCCTTAATGCCATACTGCTCCAGTTTGAATAGTAGTCTTCCATGTGCAACAATATCAAAAGCTTTCCTAAAATCCAGGTATATGACATTAAAATTATTTTTTACATCCAGTTCCTTTGTGACCACATCATAGTATCGAATCAAATTTGTCAGATAAGGCAGCCTTAAGAAATCAATGCTGTGTATGAACTATAACTACAGTCTTGTCTAGATGATCCTGCAATGCTTCTTTAACCATTAGCTCCATTATTTTCTCTGAAGAGAAGTTAAACTAACAGGTCTGTAATTACTTGTCACCCTTTGTGAATGGGGACACATTTGCACAACTCCAGTCCACGAGAACCTCCCCTGAATCCATGGAAGCTCTTATTATTATGGCTAAGGGTTTGCTTACTTCTTTTGCTGCCTCCTTGAATATAACTGTCTAACCAGTGACTCCATCATTTCCCCCAGAACAGAATTACAGACCAGTTAGTTTAACAGAAGTTAAACTAACAGGTCTGTAATTACTTGCGTCATCCTCCATTGTGAATTGGGGATACATTTGCACATATCCAGTTAGTGGGGACCAAGGAATTTCTCATAATTTTTCTGCCTCCTTTAATATAACCGGAAAGATCCCATCCACCCCAGGTGACTTTCTTATGTGTAAATCCAACAATTTCTCCTTGATTTCGCTCTCAGTTATTACAAAATCAGTTTAATAAGCTTCTACTATGATTTTTAGTGTTTCTCACCAACCATGGAATAAAACGAAAGACGAAAAACCCAAATTTTTAAAATATTTAATATTTACAATAAATTTATTTACAAACAAAATACCATATTACTGATAGCAATTTTAAAATAAGACAACTGTGATATACAGGATAATAAAATACCGAATTTAAAATGCAATAAAATATACTAGGTTGAAAGCGCTAAAATACTAACTGAAGCTTTCAAAGGCTTCTGCCTTCTTTCTCAACAGTGTAATTTCTATTCTGTGGTGCATCATTAAATACCAGCAGGTTCACGGTGCGTCTCACGTGAACGTGTACTGTTCCCGTCAGAACCGGAAGTGGCTCGGGAGCGTTTCAGGCAAAAACGTTCATCCCCTCCAAGGATTACCGCCTCAAAGAGGGGATGAATGCGTGTGCCCCTATCTCTATTTATATTTTTCTCAGTAGAACTAATTCGCAAGCTCTCGAGCCAGTTGCGGTCCCAAAATCTATGCGCCCGATCAGTGATGACCACTTCATCTGGGAAGGCCAGCATTTGAAAACAAAAGTATTTAGAAAATCTATGTGCAGGGGCTAATATTCACACTACAACTCAGCGCAGACTAATTATCACAGGAACAGTGTAGTAAGAGCATTAGTGGATAGGGCAAAATCCCATTGTAGTACCTCAGAGGATAGAAACTTTGAGTATGAACGTGTTACGGCGGATCTTTTGAAGTGTGGCTACCCCCGGAGGATCATAGAGAAATACATTAGTGGAGGGCAGAGTAGAAGTGAGTCCTTCACGCCAATAGCCACCGCATACATTCCCTACTATCCGGGTTTATCCGAGCGTTTAGCTCGCGTATTAAGGAATTACCAGACACGTTGTGTGCAGCTCCCAGGCAGGAAGCTGCACACAATCGTGTCACAGGTGAAGGACCCTATCTTAAATGAAAATATAAGTGGGGTCGTATACAGTATTAAATGCCCGGAATGTGGGGAGTGTTATGTGGGAGAAACAAAACGGCATCTCAAAGATCGTCTGGGGGAGCACACAAATGCGATAAGAAATGCAGACTATGGTAAATCCGCCGTAGCTGAACATTTCTGGGAGAAGCAACATCAAATCTCCCCAGATGAAGCGGTCATCACTGATCGGGCGCATAGATTTTGGGACCGCAAGTGGCTCGAGAGCTTGCGAATTAGTTCTACTGAGAAAAATATAAATAGAGATAGGGGCACATGCATTCATCCCCTCTTTGAGGCGGTAATCCTTGGAGGGGGTGAACGTTTTTGCCTGAAACGCTATCGAGCCACTTCCGGTTCTGACGGGAACAGTACACGTTCACGTGAGACGCACCGCGAACCTGCTGGTATTTAATGATGCACCGCAGAATAGAAATTACACTGTTGAGAAAGAAGGCAGAAGCCTTTGAAAGCTTCAGTTAGTATTTTAGCGCTTTCAACCTAGTATATTTTATTGCATTTTAAATTCGGTATTTTATTATCCTGTATATCACAGTTGTCTTATTTTAAAATTGCTATCAGTAATATGGTATTTTGTTTGTAAATAAATTTATTGTAAATATTAAATATTTTAAAAATTTGGGTTTTTCGTCTTTCGTTTTATTCCATGGTTGGTGAGAAACACTAAAAATCATAGTATGAGTATACCCAACCCCAGAGGCCTATTTGAAGAACTAATAAGCTTCTGTCCTTCACTTTCTTCTAGAATTCCTCGTGCGAATGTAGATGTGGAATACTCATTCAATTTGTCATATATCTGATCAGGATCATTAACAGTTGAACTTTCGATATCAAGTGGACCAACGTGGTTCATCCACTTCCTTCTACAGTTTACATAAGTAAAGAAGTCTTTACTGTTTTTCTTTTCGTATTTTGCCAAAGATTTCTCATAATCTGCCTAACCTCCTTTGTGACTTGATTACAGACTACCTTATATCTAGCATAGGCTTCTATATCATGTGATAATTTATATGCATCCCATGCATTTTTCTCCACAAGTCTCATTTTTTTTATCTGACAGCCATTTAAGCATAAATCTTAAACAGTATTTCTAAGTTGGTATGAAAAGCCTAGTAGCTTTCATGGTTACTTCCTTGAATGCTTCCTATTTAAAATTTGGCTGTTGGCAACATCAACAGTTTGTTCCACAGTATAGAATTTAAAAACTGTGAGACCACCATAGCCACCTTTACGAAAGCAAGAATCTTTCCATTTACCCCTGATGGTAGTTACATATTTAATTAAATCCCACATCACTGTGATCACTGCCACCTAGTGGTTCCTTTATCTGCAAGTTCTTAATGCACAAATAATTACTGCTGATAATCAATCGAGTACCTCTCTCTCTCTCTCTGGTTGCCTCTCAAACATGCTGCTGTAGAAAACAGGCATCCAGTAAATCCTCAAAAGTTTTGGTGTGCGAGTGACCAATCCACAAGTTCCAGTCAATATCTGGGAAGTTAAAAACCCCCATTATAAGACATTCTGATTTACTGGCCCACTCTATTTCTCTGTACAGTTCATTGTACTCCTCAGAGTTATTCGACCAATAACACACTCCTACTCTCATTTTTTCTTTCCCAGTGCTCATGTGAGTTGCACTGGGAAAGAAAAGTGTGTGCCCTTAAATTTTATGTTTCTTATCTGATAGCATAATCTTCCTAACCTGTCTATCCTTTCTGTACACATCGTATTCCCCATATTCCAATTCTGCACTGCTTATATGTGTTTCTGATATCTGAACCATCTCTGATATCCAAATGGTATCTGCCTTTGATGTCTTGATCAGCACTTCAAATTCATCTAATTCATTTACTGTACTCCTAGCATTGGTGTACTGTAAGTATACATGCACCTGTTCTTACTGTTAACAGCCTACCTTAGCCCATGTATTTACTTGTTCCGTGATCACTCCCTCGAGTCCTTGAAATTTCCAGCACCTAGCTTTCCAGGCTGCTGCTCATTGTAATAGAAGTAGTGCAAGAATCACATTCACCTCTGCTTACGGCTACTGTTAATCTTTTAGTCTGTGAATTCCCCGAAGCTAGCAGTTTTCTGACCCACCTAACACTGTCTTGATATCATCAGCAGATATTCTTGCACCCTTTCTATTTAAGTGTATACCATCCATGTAAAGCAGTCTCTCCAGAAACGAATTGGTTGAAAAGCTCTCATAATATACTCCCTCCTATTGTGTCTGGGCAGAATTGCAGACACATTCAAATTTAACTCTAACTTGTGAATTTTTTTCAACATTGACCTGTACTTTTTAAGTAAATCTGCAGATCTCATACTCTTAATGTCATTAGTGGCAACATGTACAACAATATCAACCTCTGTGCCCTTAAAAGTTATCTGCTTTACGGCATCAATGTTTTGACCCTGGCAGACATATCCTGCAGGATATACATGCAGGGTTGCTAGCAAACTTAAGAAGTAATTTTGCTATGTTTTTTAGTAATATTAGTTCTGTAAAGTTAGTAATGTTATTTCTGTTGTCCCTATCTGTCTCATCAAAACAGTTAGCATAATTTATTGATATAGTTCTGTTAGCACATGGATGCCATGGTGATCATATTAGTATCCCTAAAATGTATATTCATCTAAGATTATTTTAAACACTTGCTGAAAAACAACTAAAGTTATCTCATCTTAGTCTTTCCTTGTACAGACTCAATAATCATGTTCCAATGTAGTCATAAATGCACATTTTTAAAAGGCAACTAATTAGCGAAGTAAGTTCCATAACTGATCAATTGAAATGGCTCATGTGAGTTGCACGTGAGTTGTAGTAATCATTTATTTGCTGTTATGCTTTTGTCTAATTCTTCAACCCAGTAGCGGATTAAGGTCGGTTGAGGCCCCGGGCGCAGAAGAAAATATTGGGCCCCTTAAAAAAAAGAGAGACAGGGAAAATAAAAATACATGTTAACCATTTTTTTTAAATAAATAAAAAATATTATATACTATTAATGTTTTATTTCCAATGAAATTTGAATATAATATATGTATAATATAATTAATAATAGCATAATAATAATCACAAAGTTTTGAACTAATAGTTGAACATATTAGTTCAACTAATTTGTTGGGGTTTTGCGTGGGCCCTTCAGAAGTCGGGGCCCAGGGCGCGCGCCGGTGCGCCCGCCGTTAACTCCGCCTCTGCTTCAACCCTGTTTATAGCTTTGGCTAGTTGCTCAAACTTCCACAGAACTCTCCTCCAACCTTTATGGCAGTGACATTGATCGCTGTCTATCGCTCTCCTCAAAAGAAGATTCTTCCATGGTTAGATATGCTGCTTTGGTGAAAAACAATATAGCTGCGTAACAGTGAAAGTCAATTAAATGCCATCTGATTTCCTTTATATTATTAATATATTTTAACAAGATAAATATATAATTTTTTTTTTTCAGTACTAATAGAAAGATTAGAAAAGTAATTAATGAATAGTAATGCGTTTTAAGCTTATTCTGATTGGATTACTGCTTAAATTCTAAATAAGGAACCCAAGCTTGTACAGCAACAGCCAAAAGGAAAAAAAAAAAAAAAAAAAACGCTTACTGTATTTCCCTATGTATGAGACGCACCCTTTTTCGAAAAATTTGGGGTCTAAAAACTGGGTGCGTCTTATACAGTGGTTGTAGATTTTTTTACTTGCATTTCCCGCTTTTTCGCACTTGTTGTCTTTGCGCTCATTGTTTCGCACTTGTTACCGGTATATTAGGTTACATTTTGCCATGTTCTGCCCAGAAATGGCTCAGAAAAGATTTTCGTACAGTGCTGAATTCAAGTTAAAAGTGATCCAGTTTGCAAAAGTGAATGTAAATCGTGCTGCTGAACGTAAGTTTGGTCCTCCTCCAACTGAAAAAACAATCCGAGACTGGCTATGGGAAGAAGAAACCCTACTGAAAACGCCATGGCAGAAGAAGGCCATGAGAGACAAGTCAGCAAAATGGCCTGATTTAGAGAGGGAATTAAAGATATGGATTGAAGAGCAAAGGGCAATTGGAATTCCTGTGTCCACAAAGATGGTTCAGCATGAGACAAGAAGAATTGCTGATGAAAAAGAAGTTACTGATTTCAAAGGAGGACACAATTGGTGCTTCAGGTTCATGAAACGGAATGGACTAAGCATGCGTACCGCACCAGACTTGCCCAAAAGATGCCTGAAAGCTATGAGCAGAAGGTCCTTGAATTTCATCGTTTTGTCATTCAATGTCGGAAGACACATCAGTTTGAGCTGGGTCAGATTGCAAATATGGATGAAGTCCCCCTTCAATTTGATGTCCCAAGTAACAGAACTGTGTATATAAAGTGCTTAGCATCATAATACACAGCCATTTCTGAATAAACAGAAAATTTTTAAGGTGGCATCGTTTTAGGTTATATCTCATATTGTGAATACCTTCACAACGAGTTGCCATGATATTGCACTACTTCGAATAAGTAACGCTTCACCTAAGGAGAAGACTAGTGTTACTTATTCTCAGATAGGTACCACCACCCAGACAGCACTGTTTCAGGGCTATTTGGCCCTTCGTCAGTGAGTGGGTAGGTACCCAAGTGATGCAATGATGGCAAAACAGTTATGAAGTATAACTCCACAATATGAGAGATGCCTGATGGTGTATGATGTATTTAGACTAAGGCGCATTTAGGGCTGGAGCCTCAAGCTGCGAACAAATTTAGACTATGTATATAAAGTGCTTAGCATCATAATACACAGCCATTTCTGAATAAACAGAAAATTTTTAAGGTGGCATCGTTTTAGGTTATATCTCATATTGTGAATACCTTCACAACGAGTTGCCATGATATTGCACTACTTCGAATAAGTAACGCTTCACCTAAGGAGAAGACTAGTGTTACTTATTCTCAGATAGGTACCACCACCCAGACAGCACTGTTTCAGGGCTATTTGGCCCTTCGTCAGTGAGTGGGTAGGTACCCAAGTGATGCAATGATGAAGGTATGATGAAGTTGTGAAGGTATTCACAATATGAGATATAACCTAAAACGATGCCACCTTAAAAATTTTCTGTTTATTCAGAAATGGCTGTGTATTATGATGCTAAACACTTTATATACATAGTCTAAATTTGTTCGCAGCTTGAGGCTCCAGCCCTAAATGCGCCTTAGTCTAAATACATCATACACCATCAGGCATCTCTCATATTGTGGAGTTATACTTCATAACTGTTTTGCCATCATTGCATCACTTGGGTACCTACCCACTCACTGACGAAGGGCCAAATAGCCCTGAAACAGTGCTGCTAGGGGGAGCTTGATGATGTCCGGAGTTTCCGAGAATAGGTAACAACAGCCTTCTCCACTGGGGAAGCGTTGCCTATTCGAGGAGTTTATGAGTTTTTGAGTGGTGTGAGTTGAAGGAGTTACTGTCCCTTTCATTCTTCTACACTGTTTCTTTTCCTCTTCCACTCCTACTATAACTTTCCCTCTACCTTTTTTGCTTTTCTAAGTCTAATAGGGACAAGTGGATATTCGAGTAGATATTCACATACATACATCAAATAGCCCTGAAACAGTGCTGTCTGGGTGGTGGTACCTATCTGAGAATAAGTAACACTAGTCTTCTCCTTAGGTGAAGCGTTACTTATTCGAAGTAGTGCAATATCATGGCAACTCGTTGTGAAGGTATTCACAATATGAGATATAACCTAAAACGATGCCACCTTAAAAATTTTCTGTTTATTCAGAAATGGCTGTGTATTATGATGCTAAGCACTTTATATACATAGTCTAAATTTGTTCGCAGCTTGAGGCTCCAGCCCTAAATGCGCCTTAGTAACAGAACTGTTAATAAGAAGGGGGTGAAAACTGTAACTGTGAAGACAAGTGGACATGAAAAGAGCCATTATACAGTTGTTCTAGCTTGTTGTGCTGAGGGAACCAAGCTGCCTCCTATACTGATTTTCAAATGCAAAACAATGCCAAAAGAAGACATTCCAGGATGGGATGAAGATCTTGTTTGAGAAAGTTTGGAGCATGAGACCAGGTGGGCTCTTACACAAACCTGCCCTATTGGTGCTTGATCAGTTCAGGGCACACATAACAAAAAACACAAAGAAGATTACTGCAGAGCAAAAAACAAAATTTGCCGTCAAACCTGGAGGCTTGACATCTCAGCTCCAACCACTTGATGTCAGCATTAAGAAACCCTTCAAAGCTGCCATGAGAGACGAATGGAACCAATGGATGAAGTCTTCTGGGGACAATTTGACACCAGCAGGAAGAGTGAAGAAACCAACTATAGGAGAAGTTTGTACCTGGGTGAAAAGATCCTGGGATAATATCAAGATTGAGATCTTTGTCAAGTCATTTAAGAAGTGTGGCATTTCAAATGCCATAGATGGAACTGAGGATGAGGCAATATATGAAGACAGTGATTCGTCATCAGACACAGATGAGGACAAGCTAATGGATGGGAGTTTTGACAGTGATGAGGAGTTGTATGAATTTTATGATGAATAAAACTTGAGTTAAATAACTTTATGTAATACATTTTTTTTCAAATTTTCGGCCCCAAAATTAAGGTATGTCTTATACATGGGAGCATCTTATACATGGGGAAATACGGTAATTTTGAACATTCTTTTTGATAATTTGGCCAATCTGCTCTTAAATTTTTTCAACCTACCACAAGCTATTTATGGCGGTTCTCTTGCAAAGCATAGCTACACTTGTGCTAACTATAGTTTTTTTTTTTTTTTCTGAATTATCTCTAGTAGGATGTGATACAGCCAAGGGGAGGGATGTCTTTGTGTGCTTTCATTGTAAAGTGTGAGGAACTTAATGACCAAATCAGTTCTGATAGGCTTATATGAGGGCTTCATGTCCTTGACGAAATTAAAAAAATTGACCTAACAAGCACTCAGTGCCCAGCACCGAGCTGGAGACCACACTCGTGCAACACAGGACAATAACATCCTTCATAGCAGTGTGCTGTTCCAAAAGGAAGTAGCTTTGGTGGTAACTTTTGTCATGGAAGCAGGAAATATGTTTAATAAAAAAGATAGGTGGAATAGAACCAGGATAAAATCAGGACTTAGACATGAGGCAACATGGCAGCAATCCCCAAAACAGAATGTGCTGGTCTCACAAGAGGCAGTTATTGTTGGTGACTCTATTGTCAGGGAAATGGGAAATATATTGTGCAAAAAAGGATAAATGGAATAGGACCTTAGACATGAGGCAACATGGCAGCAATCCCCAAGACAAAATGTGCTGGTCTCACAGGAGGAAGTTATTGTTAGTGACTCTATTGTCAGGGAAATGGGAAATATATTGTGCAAAAAAGGATAAATGGAATAGGATCAGGGTATGTCTTCCAGGGTCAGAAGATGATGACATTGTATAGTAGACATCATCTTCTAAGGACACCGAAGATGTTATTGCTGTTCACATTGGTGCTAAAGATATTAAGGGTATATTATGATGAATAGGTAAACTGTGTTGTTTGAAGATTACAATGCACTCAAAATCTATGGTGGTATTATTATGATTATTTTCACATTGGAAATATGAACATAATGGAGTTAAACATTTCATGGTATTTTCTAACTACTTCTTCAGTGACTGCAAAGACAGTAACTAAGGGTTATTATAATGGAATTCTTAGAATTAAATAGTGTATTAAAAGTTTTAGGAAATGAAAGATCTAATTCGAAGAATTTTTTTGTTGTAAGGTTAATTTTATAAAGTAAATAATAACAACACAAACACTTACCAGCTGTCTTTGCAATATCACTGTCTCAAAAGGCCACTTCAATCACAAGAACTTGTTGATTTGTTTATGGGTGAAACATATATATATAGCTAAGTGATTTTGTAATAACTGAGAGCAAAGTGGAGGAGAAACTATTGAAGTTAAACTTAAGGAAGACACCTGGAATGGATGGGATCTATCCAGTTATATTAAAGGAGGCAGCAAAGGAAGTAAGCAAACCCTTAGCCATAATTATGAGAGCTTCCTTGGATTCAGGGGACTTTTTGAATTGGTGACACAAGTAACTACAGACCTGTTAGTTTAACTTGTGTTCCAGGGAAAATAATGGAATCACTGAAGCATTAAAGAAACATTGCAGGATCATCTAGACAAGACTGCAGTAATAGTTAAGACACAGCATAGGTTTGTTAAAGGAAGGACTTGTCTGACCAATTTGATTGAATACTATGACGTGGTCACAAAGGAACTGAATACCAAAATTAATTTTGATATCATGTACTTGGATTTCAAGAAAGCTTTTGATACTGTTCACATGGAAGACTGCTGTACAAATTGGAGAGGTGTGGCATTAAGGATAAGTTGCTTCATGGATAAAGGAATGGTTGAGTGGGAGACGACAGAGAGTGGTAATCAGTGGACACTGCTCTTCGTGGACAAATGTTATTAGTGGAGTTCCCTGCGGTTTGGTGTTGGGCCCATTTTTGTTTTGTATATTTATCAATGATATCAATGAAGGTATATCAGGTTTAATGTCCAAGTTTGCAGATGATACAAAGGTTGGTAGGGTTGTTAACGACAGTAAAGACAGTATGCTACTCCAACTGGATCTAAATAAGATCTAGAAAATGGGCTGAGAAGTGGCAACTGAAGTTTAACATTGACAAATGCAAAGTACTGCATATGGGTAGTGATAACCAAAAAGAAACATACGAACTCCGTGGTACTACACTCAGGGAAGTGGAAAGTGAAAAATACATGGGGGTAATTGTGCAGTCAAATATGAATTTTGCTGAGCAGTGCAGATGGGCTGCCAGGCCAGGTCATGCAGTCTTGTCAATGATATATAGGAATTTTTCTAGCTGTGTAATGGGAGGTGATTATCCCAATTTACAAGGCTATGGTCAGGCCACACCTAGAGTACTGTGTACAGGTCTGAAAGCCTCATTTTAGGAAGGATGTCGAGTTGCTAGAACGAGTATAAAGAAGGGCAACCAGATTGGTGAGGGGAACAAAGCGGTGCTCTTACCAAGAAAGGCCTAAGTTCTGCAAATTGCAGCACCTGGAGAGTAGGCACATGTGAGGTGATCTGATTGAGGTGTATAAGGCCTTGAATGGGTTGAGCAAGCTGAATGCTGACGGGATTCTTCCTCTTGCTCAGACTAAGAACCTGAGGGGGAACAGTTTCAAATTTAGGAAAGATAGTTGTAGAATAGATGTGCGGAAATTTGCATTTAGCCAGCGGGTTGATTGGTGGAACAGGCTTCCATCTTTTGTTGTGGAAGCTAATAGCCTAAATAAATTTAAGGCTGAGCTTGACAGGTACAGTCAGTCCTCGTATAACACGTGTTTACACTACACGAATTCAATCATACACGATTTATAAATAGGGGAACGATATCTTATATAACACGAACTGAATTCGCTTATGCACGATTCGCCTTTTGTTTACAAGAAATGGCAGTTGAACGCAGAATCACCCCAACCGAACGCAACACGATAGTAATGAAGAGAAGATTCTGAAAATGTATTTGTTTTTTATATCAGTGAAGGTGAAACACATTTCACCATAATAACGTAAAAACCAACACATTTCCAGCTATCAGTATAATCGCAAATGCAATTAGATCGAGTTTACCAGTTTATAACAGATTCCACTAGCAGAAAGGCAAATTGTTTTTATTGTTTTATGTAACCCCTAATGTGCTTTAGTAAAATGTGAGGTGTTAATAGTGTATCTCTGCCTTTACGGTGTTGTTTATTCAGTTGCTACACGCGCGCAGGTTTGTTTATGTGTATCAAGCGTGCCCCCTCGTTTTGTAATTGTGATTTATTCCCTAAAAATGAGTAAAATACTTAACTAAAAGGTGGAAAAGGAAGCGTCCTGGTGAAGACACTGCAGATTCAGAGAGAAAAAGAAAAGCGATATCAATAAACAGAGGCGGACTGAGTCAAAAATTCTTACCTGGGAAAATTTATAGTGGCCTCATACTATGGTTTATGGCCAAAATCACACCGGCCTCTGGCCCACTGAGGTTTCCCCTGGTAAGGCTTATGGCCAGTCCGCCTCTGTCGATAGAGAAAAATATGAAATTGAGAAACGCTTTGAGCGAAATGAAAGACCATGTGATATTGCACGTGCTACAGACCTAAATGAGGCAATGCCGAGAATTGCAAAGAATGCAGAGAAAATAAAAACAACTTTCATAGCAGGAACAACTCAAAGTGTAATTAAAATCCATCAGATTAAGACACAAAGAATTGGAAGAGATGGAACAGCTGGCATCTGTTTGGAAAGAAAATCAAACAAAAAACAAGTTTGATTACGACAGAAGCAAAAGCATTAGCAATATTTTATTACGTAATAGTCGTAATAAAATGCGTAAGTATTTTATTATGATTATTTATTGTGTTTTGTAATGTTTTGGTTACAAATGTGTGTTCAATCTTGAGTGGTCGGCACCTAACCCTACTTTTCCCATAGGGCCTGTTGTTTATATTGCACGAGGGTTTCTAGGAACACAACTATCGTGCTATACGAGGAATGACTGTATTTGGAACGAATGGAGTGGTGAAATGGGAGGTTTTTTTTTTTTTTTTTTTTTTGGCTAATGCTGCATAAGCTTGCTTTCTTGCATCGTATGATAATACTAATGCTAATATGTTTAAACATGTTTATTGAAATGCACACACGGGTTTACTTAACCTTGTTACCAGGTGGTTTGGTGTGCCTCTGTAGCCAGGTGGGGAGGAGCAGCAGTGCGTAGCACATGCTTCTTGATTAGACCGGGGTTCGAGCCCGTCACCACCAAATACGGAGGATGCGGAAAGGTCAGGGAATGACCACTGCATATCCCTGGAGCAATATGGCCTTAGTTGGTAATGCTCCTAAAAACCAAATAACAACAACAACAAGTGGTTTGGCAAACAAGTCTAAGAGATTATCTTTTATAGTCTTGATCCCAGGATTTACTTGTGTTCTGAGGGTATCATTATTGCAGATATTGGCTTAATGGTGATAAAAAAGTAAATAAATAGAAATTAAAATGGAATAGAATAAGACAAAATTAAATAAACTAAATTATATGATATAAATATTATTGTTGGGGTTAATATTTTTTAGAATACGGTGCCCCATCCCATGGATCATTGCGAGAGGTAATGATTGACAAGCCTAGCCCCATGTACGAGTTGTTTTCCTCTCAGTGTTTGGGAGATCTAGTCTTCTGTGTAATTTACCACTTATTTGCATTTTCACTTGTTTGCTAGGATGCTTTTCCTGTACCATATTCTGAAGTTTAACAAAAGAAAGAAAATACACTAACCTAAATGGGTACTATATACTGTTGAATCTCGTTAATACAAAGTTCACTGGACCTAAATTTTCATGTTTTGTTAAAAAGAGGTTTGTAGTAATCAGGTCCCCGAAAAGTGTCAAAATTTTACAATTTTTTTTGGTACATACATACATTTTTTTTTTATGAAAACCCCAAACACGAGAGGTATTAGAATCTTTAGTACTTAGTACCATGCATGGGTTGGAGGTTGAAAAGAAGAAAGAAGATATTTGTTGACATTGGACTTGAACTTCTGTAGTATGAAGGAAGATTGTTCCAGAAAACAGCAGTTGATTGAATAAACGAGGAAGGTGAAAAGTTGGACAGTAAATGGATGTTGGCTGGTGGCAGCATGTGTTCGGACTATTTTGAAAGAGAGAGAGAGAGAGAGAGCGGGAATTATAGAAGCCAATTCAGAAGAACTGTGCCCATGGAAGAATCTGTAGAAAAAGCATGCAGCAGAAACAGTATGTCTATGAGACAGCGAGTGGAGAGACTGTTAGAGATGAGTCATTAATTAACCTAACTTCCCTCTTCTGAATGGAATCTAGAAGCCTGAGAGAGGTTTTGTGGGCACCGCCCCAGATATGGGAACAATATTCCATGGTAAGGCGGGTTTGCGATTTGTACAGAGTGAACAGCTGTTTGGAAGAAAAGTAACGCTGAGAACGAAAGTGAAAACCAAGTTTTTTAGATGCACAAGGAAGCAGTATTTGTAATGTGCTTGTGCCAAGAGAGATTAGAAGTCAGGCTAATCCCCAAAAGAGATATATCATCTTGCCTAGAAATTGGAGTGTCACCAAAGAAAAGCATAGGAGCAGAAGAATCCTTTTTTGTGAGATATAAGACAAGACTGAGTTTTAGAAGGATTGAAATCAACTAAGTTGTCTTTGTCCCACTGGAGAATTACCTGGAAATCGGCATTTAAGGAATTGGTAGTGGTTATTCGAGAAGTTGAAGCTGATTGAGCAGGGCAAGGTTTCTCAAAATGGAAAGTGGAATGCAATGTTCTATCATCAGCAAAACTATTGATAGGATTTCCAGTCAGTGGAAGGTCTTAATATACAAGAGGAAAAGAGTGGGGAAAAGTACTGAACCTTGTGGGACACCGGCATTAGTGGAGAAGTTGGAAGACAGAGAGCCATCTACCATCACCCTCAGTGAGCAATCAGAGAGAAAACTAGATAACCAATTACAAAAAACAGTTGCAAACCATAAGATGGAAGCTTGTTTAGAAGACCTTTATGCCAAAACGATCGAAAGCCTTTGAGATGTCAAGAGCAACTGCTTGTGTTTCACCGAACTTTTCCATTGAATTAGTCCATAAATGGGTAATATAAGCAGAATATCACCAGTGGATCGACACTGACGGAATCCATACTGGCAATCGTTGATCAGACGGAAGGTTTCTAGGTAGTTTAAGAGTTGGCAGTTAATTGATTTCTTCATTACTTTAGAAAGAGTAGAAGTAATTGCAATGGGACGATAATTGGATGATCTGGCTGGATATGAGCAAATTTTCAAGCAGAAGGAAAACACCTTTGGAATAAGAAAATGAAAAAAGGCGGCAAAGAACAGGAGTAAGTTCGGGAGCACAGGTCTTGAGAAAAAGTGGAGAAATACCATTGGGCCCTGGAGCTTTCTTAGCATCAAGATTCGTCAAAATCCTTCTGACATTCTTTTTGGCGTTAGACAACAGGAGGCATTGAATGGAGCATGTTAGGAATGTTGGGAAGTGTTTTACCAAGATCATTAATACATGAGTTGGAAGAAAAATGGGATGCTAGAAAGTCAGCTTCATCCTTGGCTGAAGTGACAACAGAACCATCTGGTTTTGACAGAGGGGGGAGCAGAGATGAACAAAAGTTGTGGCAATAGCTTTGGCAAGAGGCCAGAATTCTCTGTTACCATTAGGCTAAGAAGCAAGTTTTCAACTCTTAGCCTGTTCAAAATCTAGTTTAGACTGATTAATAACTGCTTTACAATTGTTGTGAGGTTTGGTGTAGGCAAAAATGAAACTGAAGAATTGGAAACAAGCCAATTACGATATGTAATGTTCTTCTCTTTGGACAGCCTCAGCACGTTTATTGGAAAACCAAGGTTTAGATAAAGGTCGAGATATTAAAGTGGAATGTGAAATAAAGGATTCCATTCCTACAAGAATAATTTCACTGACACAGTCTGAGCAAATGTTGACATCAGAAGTTTTGAAACAGTAATCCGACCAAGGAAAAGAAATCTTGCAGGTCATCCCATTTTGCATTCTTGTAATGTCAAATAATATGATGTTGGGAAAAGCCATGAGATAAAGGCTCCATTGGAGAAGAGACAATCACCAAGTTGTGATCTGAGGTGCCTAAAGGATCACTCACTTCAACCGTGTACTTAGAAAGGTTGTTTGTAAGAAAAATATCAAGCGTGTTGGCTGAATGTTTAGGATTGTCCGGTGTTCTTGTAGGTAAATGAACAATCTGTGCAAGGTCATTAGTAATTGCAAAAGCCTCAGCATCTCGACCAGCTGGGTCGGTGTTACTAGAAAACTAAAGCCGCCTGTAGTTGTTAACATTAAAATCACCAAGAGAAATTATCTCATTGTTAGGAAAGTTGAACTGGAGAAAGTCAAGTTGCAAAGAGAGGAAGTCAAAGAACTCCAAGTGATTAGTGGAGTTGGGAGAACAGTAGAGACAACAGATGAATTTGACAAAATGAGGTAGAGATATTTTAAGTCAGAGAAGATCAAAAAGAGGAGATTACAAATTACCAAATCTCTGACAGGAATATCAGAATGGACATATACACAAGTACCACCTTTGAGGCGAAAGGAATCATACATCGAATAATTTGGGCAACTGAGATGAGCAGTAGTTGAATCAACCGATAACTGAGATTCTGTCAGAAAAAGTAACAGCATCCATTTAGGTTAGTATATTTATTCATTTATTTTTTTATCTGTAGTAAACCTGGAAAATTTAAGGAAACTAAGCAGGAGAAAAAAAATCACATTACTTTGCTGTTGCAGGCTTGTACATCACATTTCTGGTGTCAATTTGTTGAAAATTGGCATTCCCTTTAAAGCAAATACACCAGTAATCAGCAGTCTATCAAAGCAATGGTTGGGAAGAGCTACACTTATTGACCACTAATTACGCCATACTTGCCATTTCCAATGATCGATTGGAAGGAATACTACATGCTAAAGATTGTCCTTGGGAAGCTTTACTAGTTAAAATCTTCTGTTTTTAGGGTGTTTGTGGTAGGGATTGATCTAGGTTATACTCTACTAAAGTAGAGTATAACCTAGATCTCCTAGAGGGTTGCTCACTCCTTTAGGAGTGAGCAACCTCTGGCCTGCGGTTGTTTTCAAAATATTATAATAAGCGGCCTGCCATTTATTATATTTATTTTTGAATTAATGGAATTTCTGTTGTAAATTTAGAAAATACTCTGCACAACCGCAGGGGCTTGCTTCTGGTGAGTATGGGCTTGGCACACCCAAGGTCCTGAGCTGAATATCATCATTCTTCTTTTTCTTGGTGATTCCCCCCCCCCCCCCCCCTCTCTCTCTCTCTCTCTCTCTCTCTCTCTCTCTCTCTCTCTCTCTCTCTCTCTCTCTCTCTCTCTCTCTCTCTCTCTCTCGGTAATTCAGAAAATTTTTTTTTTTTTGGCCGGTGCAACATAAGCCTCAGGCTTCCTTGCACCACATGGCTAATAATAATAATAATAATAATAACAACATTGCTACCACAAATATTGATTCACCGATAAAAAATAAACAGTATTAAATCTCTCATTAAATATTATAAAAAGAAAATATCGAAATTCTTGTTACTGGAATTGTATTTGTATATTGTTACTATAATTGAAGTGGGCAGGAGCAGCAGTGCGTAGCACATGCTTCTTGATGAGACCGGGGTTCGAGCCCGTGACCACGAAATACGAAAAGGTCAGCGAATGACCACCGCATATCCCCGGAGCAATATGGCCTTAGTTGCTAATGCTTCTAAAAACCACAAAACAAACAACAACAAACTATAATTTAATTTAATTTTTTTTTTTTTTTCATTTTCTAGCACCCTAAGTGTATTACTACTCAGTTGGAATGTTACTCTGGGGTTACTTCTACCCTATATGCAGTACTTCACATTTGCCAACATTAAACTTCAGTTGCCACTTCTCAACCCATCTATCTAACTTTTTTAGATCCTGTTGCAGTAGCACACTGCCATTACTGTCATTAACAACCCTGGCAACCTATATGTCATCTGCAAACTTCGACATAAAGCCTGATATCATTGATAAATCATCATCAATATGATTGATAAATAATATTGATGAAGGGCCCAACACCGAATGTTATTAGTTGAGTTCCTGGGGGACTCAACTAATAACATTAGTCCGTGAAGAGCAGTGTTGATTGATTACCACTCTGTCTTCTCCCACTCAACCACCCTTTTATCCATAGTAGCAACTTGCCCTTAATGCCATACTGCTCCAATTTGTGCAGTAGTCTTCCATTTTTCCAGTCTTCCAATTTGTGCAGTATCTTTCCTGAAATCCAAGTATATCATATATGAAAATTATTTTTTTGCATCCATTTCCTTTGTAATCACATCATAGTATCCAATCAGATTTGTCAGTCAAGACGTTCCTTTAACAAACCCATGCTGTGTTTAAATTATTACTGCAGTCTTGTTTAGATGATCTCACATTGCATCTTTAAGTAGTGACTCCATTATTTTCCTCGGAAGAGAAGGTAAACTCATTGGTCTGTAATTACTTGTCACCCTTACATGTGCAAATGTAAAATGGAGATGTGCAAATGTAACGGCAGTCTGTGGGGACTTCCCCAGAGTCCCAGGATGCTCTTATAATTATGGCTAAGGGTTTGCTTACTACCTTTGCTGCCTCCTTTAATATAACTGGGTAGATCCCATCCACCCCAGGTGCCTTTCTTATGTCTAACTTCAACAATTTCTCCTCCACTTTGTCCTCAGTCATTAGAAAATCATTAAGCTGTTAACAGTTTGTTAAACTTCTTGCATTCTCCTCCCTTAATAACTCCACATATGTGAATATAGATGCAGAATACTCATTCAGATTGTCAGTTATCTGAGCAGGATCATTAACACTTGCACCATTGATTTCAAGTGGACCAATCTGATTCATCCCCTTCCTTCTACAGTTTATATGTCTAAAGAGGTTCTTGCTGTTTTTCTTACCATTCTTTGCCAAAGATTTTTTGTTATCTGCCTTCACTTGCCTACCCTCCTTTGTGACTTGATTATAGACCTGTTTATATCTACCATTGGATTCTGTGAAGCCTGATAATTTATATGCATCCCATGCATTTTTCTCTTGTGCCATAAGTCTCTTTAGTTCATCTGACATCCAATTAGGCTTAAACCTTGAACGGTATTCCTTAATTGGTAAGAAAATCCTAGTAGCTTCCATGATTACTTCCTTGAATGCTTCCCATTTAGAATTTGCTTTTGGTAACACCATTAGTCCCACTGTACAGAATTTAAAATTTATCTGAGACCACTGTAGTCATCTTTACTAAAGCAAAAATCCTTCCTCTGATGGTTTTTTTTTTTTTTTTTTTTATGAAAACCCCAAACACGAAAGGTATCAAAACCAATAGTACTTAGTACTGTGCATGGGTTGAAGGAGAAGTATGGGGGGAGGGAGTTGCCGGAAACTGTTCTAGAGACTAAACATGGGTTTCACCACTTCAAGCCTCCAATAAGCAAAGTTGTGGTATTTCACCGGTTGATGAAAATCATCTACCACCTCTTTAAGTAAATCCCATATCAGTACACTGTTAAATTCTTAATGCACAAATAATCACTGCTGATAATCAGGTCAAGAGTATTACCCTCTCTAGTTTTCTGCCTTTGAGGTCTTAACCAAATCTGCCAACAATATCTGTCTTTAATGTCTTAACCAGATCTGCCAACAATATCTGCCTTTGATGTCTTGACCAGCACTTAAAATTCATGAAATTTATTTACTATACTTCTAGCATTGGTGTACATGCAAGTATACATGCTCTTATTCTTAGTTACTATAACACAGCCCATGTATTTATTTGTTTCAAGATCTCACCCGCGATCCCTGAAACCCCCAGCACCTTGCCCTGCAGGATGCTGCACATTTTAATAGAAGCAGTGCAAGAATCCCTTTAATCTCTGCCTGCGGCTACTTTTAACCCTTTAGTCTGTTAATCCCCCCCCAAGCTAGCAGTTTTATGACCCACTTAACGCTGCTTCGATAGCATCAGCAAACACTCTTGCACCCATTATAAGGCGCCTCCATAGCCAGGTGGGAAGGAGCAGCAGTGCGTAGCACATGTTTCTTGATTAGACCGGGGTTCGAGCCCGTCACCACCAAATATGGAGGATGCGGAAAGGTCAGGGAATGACCACCGCATATTCCCAGAGCAATATGGCCTTAGTTGCTAATGCTCCTAAAAACCAAACGAACAACAGCAACAAGCACCCATTATATTTAAGTGCATCCTGTCCCTGTAGAAGCAATCTCTCCTGTTAACAAGTATAGACCAAACTGCTAAAGACTGCCCCATGAGCCTTGCAGTCTTTCCAGGTTCGAATTGATTGACAAGGCTGTCATCATATACTCCTTCCTATTGTGTCTGGACAGAATTGCAAACACTAAATAACTTAACCCTAAATAATGACTTTTTTTCAACATTGACCATGTAATTAAGTAAATTTGTAGCTCTCTTACTCTTAATGTCATTAGTGCCAACATGTACAACAGTATCACTCTTTGTGCCCTTAAAAGATGATATCTGCTCTACAACATCATCAGCTTTTTCCCCTGGTCCTATTCCAGATATTGTTTTTACACGGTATATAACCTGTCTCTCTGACAGTATAGTTACTGATAATAACTAGCTCCTGTGTGACCAGTTCATTCTGCCTTGTAGATTGCCGCTGTGTTGTCTGATGCACAAGAGTGAGCTCTGGCATTGAGTTGGGCAGCTGAGAGCTTGATTGGTCCTACATACCTTCAGGAGCATCTACGCTACTCTTTTAACTCTCATAAGCGCCAATCAGAATACTGAATTGACACCTGATTTTTTTGACACACTGCACCTAGCCCATACAGAGACATACTCCTTGGCTAGATCATGTCCTGTTCCAGAAAGTTCCGCAAACATTTCACAATCTGCACATTTTTTTAGGCTGTGATGCATTAGAGAATCATCCCCCTCAGTTCTTCCCTGAGTCACAGCACTCATGCCACTTTGTGCCCGTTGCTTTTCTGCTCTAGTCTGTGGCATGATATTGTGTACTATTGATTAACAATGAAAATTAATAATATTAATAACTTTAATTAATTATCAATACTTCACTATGTAATAGATTCCTAAATGCAGTAATATGTATTATTCTATCTAATTTTTCATTAGAGCAACCTATTTACCACAGTTAAAACTTTAAATTCCTTTTATATACTATAATAATGGCTGCAGTATTTGAACGAAACAGTGGTTTTACGTATAATATACAAAAACTGTTTTGAAGCTTGTAATTTGTAGCTGGGACTTGTAAAGACAGTCAACGCCCTTTCCTAGTCTAGTTCTGCCTTGAATTAAAGTGGGGTAGCCTAACACTGCCTCATCTATCTACACAGGCCAGCAGTAGTGCTGACCTGTGTAAATAGACAGACTAATAGATTAACAGCAGCCACAGGTGTAAATGATTCTTGTGCTTCTTCTATTGTAAAGCACGGTATTGAGATCCTCAGGGAACAAGGAAATACATGGACTTTGTTAGCGTAATTAAGAGTAAGAATGGGTACATGAATACTTGCATGTACACGAATGCTAGGGGTATAGTAAGTAAATTAGATGAATTTTAAGTCAACAAATGGAGACATTGTGGAGATATCAGAGATGTGGTGTCACTCGACAGACTGGATACAGATTTTAAATATGGAGAGTATAATGTGTACAGAAAGGACAGACAGCACAGGAAGGGTGGGGTTTATGCCCTTATTTAAGAAGCACATGAAATCATGAAACATTATGCTAGCGACATTGGTGGCTAGCATAATGTTCAGCAGTTTGGTGTGACATAGGTATTGGGAAAACAAAAGTGAGGATAGGAGCGTGTTAAAAGCCTGATGAGTATAATGAACAGCTGTACAGACATACAGAGTGGGCCAGTAAATCAGAATGTGTTATAATGGGGAAGTTTAATTTTGTAGTTATTGACTGGATCTTGTGAGTTGGTCACTCGTACAGATTCTATAGATTTATTGGCATCTGATTATCAAAAAGTAATCAGATGCCAGTCTGATTCTCAGAAGTGACCCTTCAGGCATTAAACATCTGTAGCTAAAAGCCACTAGGTGCATGTCATCACAATGTGTTGATGTAGGATTTACTTAAAGATGTAATCTAAGTAAATCCCATCAGGGCTAAAGGAATTGGATTTTGCTCTTGTAAACGTGACTACAGTGGTCTCAGACAGTTTATAAATTCTATATAGTGGGACTAACTGATGTTACTAATAGCAAAGGCTAAATGGGAAGCAATCAGGGAAGTAATTACTTCCCTGAATAGAAGTAGACTTTTTATACCAACTAAGAAATACTGTTCAAGGCTTAGACCCAAATGGATGTCAGATGAGCTAATATCACATAGCACGGAAGAAAAATGTATGCAATGCTTTTTAAATTATCAGATGATAAAGAAGCCTGTGGTTGACATAAATTGGTCTGCAGCCAAGTTACAAATGTAGTTAGGCAAATTATGAGAAATCTTTCGCAAAAGATGCAAAGAAAAATAGCAGCGACTTCTTTATGTAAATACTAGAAGGAAGGGCGAACCACATTGGTCCACTAGGTATGAATGGTGTAACTATTGATGACCCAGCTCGGGTTATAGACAAAATGAATAGGTATTCTGAACTAAATCCACACATCAGGAATTCTTTAAGGAAGGATATGCCAGAATTTTAATAAACCCTAACAGGAGTCACCTGGATAATTACAGACTCCTGTAATTATCCAGGTGTCTCCAAGATAATTACAGACCTGTTCGCTTAACTTCTTTTCCAGAAAAATGGAGTCACTTGTTAAAGAATTAATGCAGGACCATCTGGACAGGAGTGCAGGTTGTACGGCAGTTACACCATCTATTTATTAAAGAATGGTCTTGCCTGACTAGGCTGATTGGATATTGTGGTGCTGTAAATAAGTAACTGAAAAAAAAAAAAAAAAAGAAAATTTTGATATCATATACTTTGATTTCAGGAAAGCTTTTGATCCTCTCTTTGGTGTGTAGCATTAAGGGCAAGATACTGCTATGGATAAAGGGATAGTTCAGTGGTAGAAGTTAGAGAGAGAGAGTGGTTATTAATAGACACTGCACTTTGTGGGCTAATTTCATTAGTGGAGTCCTCCAGGGTTTGGTGCTGTGGTGTTATGCTGTAAAAGTATACCTGTATTAATGTTAAAAATAAATGGCTTAGTTCTGAGTTACTTTACTGCTATTATCACTAATATTTTGAGAATAACCCTTCATTCCGTATAAGTATTCAGCAAAATTGTCTGTTTATTGATTCTTCATAAACAGATTATATAGTTTAAATTATTTAACAGTAATAGCTCAGTATCTCAGTAATCCAGCAGCATATCATTTGATTTCAGCCCACTCTGGTTTCAGTTCTCAAGTCTGTTGCCTTGGTAATTTGTCGGTTGTGTAGCTTTATGAACATGAAATATTGCTTAGTACTTACACACAGTGATGTGTTATTCTTAAAATATTAATTTCAATTTATACCTTTCATTAAACATTGAGGTTCTTGTTTTTGGCACACTTTATTGAAAGCAATTTCTTTTATATATATAAATATATAAAACTTTTATATATTTACCTAGATGAAAATGCTCTCGGTTGTAGACTTGAAGACTTCAAAAATGAAGACTTTAAAAATACAATAAGTAAGTAAATTCTAATTATTTCAGATATAAAACAAAATTAATGCACTACCTGTACATTCAGTAAGTAGGAGCAGTTCATCATTTCAGTTATATGGCATTTGTTTTTATGTGGCATCCAAATTTCTGTATTTTAATTTTTGTTTCAAATTTACTGCATATCTTGGATCAGCATTCTTGTTTATGAAACAAACAGCCTAAAATTTTCTGATCTTATAGTTTGAAGTACTTACATTTCCTGTTACTGAAAGTTCAAATGGTTTACAGGAAACATTGAGCAGTCAATTTCAGAATTCGGATCTTGACAGTTGCTCAAAATTCTTCTGGATTTTTTGGTATAAACAGAAAAAACATTTTTTTTTTTTTAATGTATCCTACAATTCTGATAGAAATCCAACTAAACACTAAACTTGTTACTCGCCAATGCAATCTTTCCAACAGATCTATATCCTTCTTAATATAAGATTTCCAAACCTGTATACAGTTTCATGTTGCATATATTTCACGAGAATAGTGTACGTATATTTCATAGCATATATGAAAATGTATATTCTTGAAAAATAAAATTTATTTATAATTTTTATGCTTTAACTTGCTTATGTACTATTTTCAAAACCCTCAAGGCTTGGAACATGATTTTCTCGAGTGATCATGTCATTTTGTTTATATGCACAGTTTCATTTTTGTGATTGACAATACTTATCTAGCTTATTGCATAGAGATAATATTCAAATAAAAGAGGGTATAAAACATGTATAATGTGCTGCAGGGATTTTTATTTTTAAAAATAATTAAAAAAAACAATTTTAATATGAAAAAAGGATTTTTCACACTTGTGTTCAGAAAAGAACCCAACTGTGAGTGCGACTTTTATTTACGAAAATAAAGATGGCATCAAAAAGTGAAGAATTTTGAATTAATTCTTGTCAAGGTGCTCTATAGCCCCAGCAGCTCGTGCGCCATTAAATCCCCATATCACACACACACACAATTCTTGCCAATTTTTAAGTCTTTAAAATGGGATAACTTTTTATCTGATTGAGTGCATGCGTGAGGAAAAGTAAGGTATTGCTGGCCCAGATAATTCTTTTCTTCATTAATATATGTGATCTTGTTCACTATTTTTTGGTGCAGCTCTTTTATCTAATTTGTTTCCTCCTGAATGATTAAGTATAAATTGTTTCTGCTTTCAAAATCTAAAAAACCTTCACCAACCTCATCTTTAATCATCGAATTCACAGAAAATACATCAAGATGTAGCGCCTCTGTTTCTGACATGAAATATACGCAAGCGTGTGGTAGTAGTGGTAATGGAAGTGAGTCCTAAAAGTAGAGATAAGCACAGGAATAGTGTACGTGTATTTGATGAAATATCTTTTCATGTTTCTAGTAGTTTAATTCCCATTTGGTAGCTCATTTCTTATTCTCATCCTCTCAATTAATTTATATATATAAACAATGTGTGGTTTGTATCATAAATATAGTGTCTGTATAGATGGAAATGAAAAGTACACAAAGTGCCTGAACTAAGAGAGGTTTAAAGGAAAGTAAAAACTGGAAGTAAAGTAGTGGTGAAAAAGTGAAAAAATTTAAAAAACCTAGTGCAAAAATGAAATGGGACTAAGGAAGCAAACAATATAAAAAATAATCTGTACAAAAAAATAATACATAAATAACACTGCATTCATATATGGGAGGGCAATTTTAGAAGAAGTCAAATAAAGGGATGGCAAATTTGCAAAATCTGAATACAATAAACAAAAAAAATGATACATGGCCAGGCATTTCATCAGGGGACTACTCCTGACCATGTATCAGGCACTGCGTTTCCAAACTTGTCTATAGTACAAGAAGAAAGGGGGGCAAATATGTGACCTTTATTTTAATACTATCAGACAAGATAGTCCCTACGCAGTGTAAAAATTAAGTTAATGTAATGTAAAATTTAATGTAAAAAATAATACAAATATACAAAAGTTGTGTACCATGTGGTAAGGGTAAAAGGTAGTTAGATTAACGTGGTTTAAAAAACCTTTACTTCTTATTTTGCCTCTTAACAAAATCATATTAGTACAACATGTAAATATATATATTTATTTATTTATTTATTTTTATATCAAGCATTCATCATTCTCACTCACACCAGGATTGGGGGTATGTGATAGAAACTAAATATTTTTATAAACAAAACTCACACCATTTAAATAACTTATATTCTTAACAATAAAAGTAAGTAATGAAATAATTAACACATAATTTCATTCATATAGGTTCCTTCCGCCATCAGAGGTCCCCCCCCCTCCGCACTAACTCAAATAAACATCCTAAAACCCTCTCAAGGCCATCAGAACATTTGCATTGATATAGGGCATATTGCCTACAGCAATTCACCATCACGCCATAGTCAATGAAAAGTGCGGCTGTGCACCATCATTTAGTCAGCACACACAAAACAACCAGAAGGCAGGAATTTACTTCTAATTCTAATTTACTTCTTATACTACCACAGTATAAGAAGTAAGGACCTATTCTCATTTAATCTGATACATACCTTTTGGGCTTTATATTGCCTATCCCAGTTTGCTGATACTGACACTATTTTTACAAAATTTAAATTTAACACATCTATTCTCATTTATTATCACTTTTATATATAATCACCTAAAAATTAAACTCAGGCAAAACTGGACTGGCGTAACAGAAATGGGTAAGTGTGGGATATTCTTTTAGTCTGGCTATCGTTCTGCTCAAAGCCCCTGAAGTAGCAGACCAATGACCAAGTGGGAGAATGTTATTTTCATTTTTTATTTTTTTATTATTCACTATTCTAATTTAATTTTTCTTTACATTCTGCACATTATTAGCCCTCGCCTTTAGTATGGCCTGGTTCCAAACTAACAAGTTAGTAAAAGAAAACTACCTTTAGTCTTAAAGGTAGTTTTCTTTTACTAACTTGTTAGTTTGGTCCATATACACCTAATGCTCTACAGATAGATACCATATAATAAAATTGACTAATATGATTTCATGCATGTATAATGCCTAATTGCCTCTTGTATGATAGCATTAATGTTGCACACCTGACCTTGACTTATTATGGTAAACTTTACTAAATATCATTTTTATGGTCTTCAGTAAGAACACAATGTATATATATAAAAAATGATAAAGATGCAATGAAATTATGAAAGTCTAATCAAACAGGAATGAGCTGTTAGAGTTTATGAAAAATTTATAAAATATATATGACTAGATTATGGATCCGGGTACTATGGTAAATGCAGAAAGGACCGGCAGCCATAATGAATAATAGACAAAAAGGTAAATATTAGTATATTTGTGTATATGGTAGGGGAGTTGAGCTATTAGGTGTAATAACCATGGAAGAACAGGGAGAACCTGTAAGTAAAAAATCAATTTACCTGAAATAAAAATAAAATGCAATTAATAATTATTGAAAGCACCTAATGCTGTGGGTCCTAAGACTTTAACTACTTCATCAAAGGGTTGGCAGCGAAAATCGTAGGAGCCACGGCAATAGGCCGGGTCTATGTTTCTGTTATGATGTAAACGGTATACATATACATCACAGCCTACCCGACAGAGACCAGAAGGAAGAATAAAAAACTATAAAATAAAAATAATAATGATAAATAAAATCCTGTTGAAAGAGAAGAATGAAATGTAAACTCAAAAAAATCTGAGAGATGGGACAAAACAAGAAAATTTACTGTCTGTATGGACCGGCAGATGTTGAAAGGCAATGTGATTGAAGGAGAGAGCTGAGTGTTCACTTGCAGTGTATATATGTGTCAGTTGAAGTAGTCCCATGTGGGGGGGGGGGAAAGGTGTCAAATCGTAAACCAGAACTGTACCCCTGCGATGGGGAAGTGAGCAATTAAACAGAGGGAGAAACAAAAACTAACAAAGTAGTGTGGAAAAGACACTAAACTTTGTAATAGAAGAAACACGTAGCGATAGTACAGAAATAGCATCTTGATATTGCTTTCGGCCAGCCTAATTGCTCACAAGAAATAAAATGTAGTAAAAAGAACAGCAGAAAGTAATTGAAATGGAGGTGAATAAAGTAGTGCTCGGGCAGTCCGGGGTTGCAAGCCCGTACCACAGATAGTCCCTGGACGGATGACTGGACAGTTGCCTCATACGTTTAGGTCAATAGTGGAAATGTTAAAGAAATTAAAATCAAATGTTTCTCTCTCTGCTGGCTTTTTGCCTCATCTGTTTAATTGCTCACTTCCCCGTCACGCGGGTACATTTCCGGTTTACGATTTCGCACCTTTCCCCCCCACACGGGGCTACTTCAGCTGACACATATATACACTGCAAGTGAACACTCAGCTCTCTCCTTCAATCACATTGCCTTTCAACATCTGCCGGTCCATACAGACAGTAAATTTTCTTGTTTTGTCCCATCTCTCAGATTTTTTTGAGTTTACATTTCATTCTTCTCTTTCAACAGGATTTTATTTATCATTATTATTTTTATTTTATAGTTTTTTATTCTTCCTTCTGGTCTCTGTTGGGTCGGCTGTAATGTATACGTATACCGTTTACATCATAACAGAGACCTGGCCTATTGCCGTGGCTCCTATGATTTTCGCTGCCGACCCTTTGATGAAGTAGTTAAAGTCCTAGCACCCACAGTGTTAGGTGCTTTGCAATAATTATTAATTGCATTTTATTTTTATTTCAGGTAAATTGATTTTTTACTTGCAAGTTCTTCCTATTCTTCCATGGTTATTACACCATGATAGCTCAACTCCCCTACCATATACACAAATATACTGATTTTTACCTTTTTGTCTATATATATTCATGCTATATTTGTTTTTTTTTTAAAGAAATTTGATATTTTATTTTAAGTTTAGTTCAAAGAAGTCAATGTATTTAATTTGTATTTTATGTGAATATTTTTTATATATAAAAAATTTAAAACAATATGTTTATAGGGGGGATTGAAATCTCCACACCCAGATGTCCCACATTGGAATGCTAAGGATCTGGTAACTTTAATGTAAACAGGCCTTTTTTGCTTGCCTTTTACTTTATTCTATAAGACTGAATGGTATGTAGGGTAGGGTAAAGTGAAACAAGGGTAAATGATAAATGTATCCATAGAAAGACATTATTCAAATTGATGCACATGGCACGAGTTTGTAACACTATCTCTCTAGATGAAATCAAACCATTTTTCATCAAAGTCTCTTCCACATTGGTTTCAGCACTTCATTTCACTTCTATCAACCTTATTCACTTTTTTTTTTTTTTTTTTTTTATGTGAACCCCAAACACGAGAGGTATTAGAACCTATAGTACTTAGTACCGTGCTTGGGTTGGAGGTTGAGAAGATAAAAAAAAATATTTGTTGACATTGGACTTGAACTTCTGTAGATTGTAATTTTCAGGAAATACGCATGAAGGAAGGTTGTTCCAGAAAACGGCAGTTGAATAAATAAATGAGGATGATGAAAAGTTGGTTCTGTGGGTTTGAAGTTGGACAGTAAATGGATGTTGACACGTGTTCGGACTGTTTTGAAAGAGAGAGCGGGAATTATAGAAGCCAATTCAGAAGAACAGTGCCCATGGAAGTATCTGTAGAAGAGGCATGCAGCAGAAACAGTGCGTCTATGAGAAAGCGAGTGGAGAAACTCGGTTAGAGATGAATCATTAATTAACCTAACTGCCCTCTTCTGAATAGAATCAAGAAGCCTGAGAGAGGTTTTGAGGGCACCACCCCAGATGTGGGTACAATATTCCATGGCAGGGCGGATTTGTGATTTATACAGAGTGAGCAGCTGTTTGGAAGAAAAGTAACGCCGAGAGCGAAAGAGAGAACCAAGTTTTTTAGATGCAGAGGAAGCAATATTTGTAATGTGCTTGTGCCAAGAGAGATTAGAAGTCAGGGTAATCCCCAAAAGAGATATATCATTTTGCCTAGAAATCGGAGTGTCACTAAACATAAGCATAGGAGTAGAAGAATCCTTTTTGAGAGATATAAGACAAGACTGAGTTTTAGAAGGGTTGAAAACAACTAAGTTGTCTTTGCCCCACTGGAGAATTACCTGAAGATCGGCATTTAAGGAATTGGTAGCAGATTTTCGAGAAGTTGAAGCTGATTGAGCAGGACAAGGTTTCTCAAACCGGAAAGTTGAATGCAATGTGCTATCATCGGCAAAACTATGGATAGGATTTCCAGTCAATGGAAGAAGGTCATTGATATACAAGAGGAAAAGAGTGGGGGAAAGAACTGAACCTTGGGGGACACCGGCATTAGTGGAGAAGTTAGAAGACAGAGAGCCGTCTACCATCACCCTCAGTGAGCGATCAGAGAGAAAACTGGATAACCAATTACTAAAAGCAGTTGGCAAACCATGAGATGGAAGCTTGTTTAGAAGACCTTTATGCCAAACACGATCAAAAGCCTTTGAGATGTCAAGAGCAACTACTTGTGTTTCACCGAACCTTTCCATTGAAGTAGTCCATAAATGGGTAACGTAAGCCAGGATATCACCAGTGGATCGACACTGACGGAATCCATACTGGTGATCGTTGATCAGACGGAAGGTTTCTAGGTGGTTTAAGAGTTGGTGGTTAATTGATTTCTCCATTACTTTAGAAAGAGTAGAAGTAATTGCAATGGGACGATAATTGGATGGGAGGGATTTGTCACCCTTTTTAGGAACTGGCTGGATATGAGCAAATTTCCAAGCAGAAGGAAAAACACCTTTGGAATAAGAAAGTGAAAAAAGGCGGCAAAGAATAGGAGTAAGTTGCAGAGCACAGATTTTGAGAACAAGTGGAGAAATACCATCAGGACCTGGAGCTTTCTTAGCACCAAGATTCATCAAAATCCTTCTGATATCCTTTTGACGGAAGACCACAGGAGGCATTGAATGGACTGTGTTGGGAATGGTGGGAGGTGTTTTACCAAGTTCATTAACACATGGGCTGGAAGAAAAATGGGATGCTAGCAGGTCAGCTTTATCCTTGGCTGAAGTGACAACAGAACCATCTGGTTTGGACAGAGGTGGAAGCAGAAATGGGCAAAAGTTGCGACCAATAGCTTTGGCAAGAGACCAGAATGCTCGGCTACCATTAGGGCAAGAAGCAAGTTTTCTACTCTTAGCCTGTTCAAACTCCAGTTTGGACTGATTAATAACTGCTTTACAATTGTTGCGAGCTTTGGTGTAGGCAGAAAATGAAACTGAAGAATTAGAAACAAGCCAATTACGATATGCAACATTCTTCTCTTGGACAGCCTTAGCACATTTATTGGAAAACTAAGGTTTAGATAAAGGACGAGATTTTAAAGTGGAGTGTGGGATAAAGGATTCCATTCCTGCAAGAATAATTTCACTGACATGATCTGAGCAAACGTTGACATTAGAAGTTTTGAAACAGTAATCCGACCAAGGAAAAGAAGAAAAGAAGTCTCGCAGGTCATCCCATTTTGCATTCTTGTAAAGCCAAACAACACGAGGTTGGGAATAGCCATGAGATAAAGGTTCCATTGGAGAAGAGACAATCACCAAGTTGTGATCTGAAGTGCCTAAAGGACCTCTCACTTCGACCGTGTACTTAGAAGGGTTGTTTGTGAGAAAAAGATCAAGCGTGTTGGCTGTATGATTCAGATTGTCCGGTATTCTTGTAGGTAAATGAACAATCTGTGCTAGGTCATTAGTAATTGCAAAAGCCTCAGCATCTCGACCTGCTGGGTCGGTGTGACTAGAAAACGGAAGCCAGCTGGAGTTGTGAACATTAAAATCACCAAGGAAAATTACCTCACTGTTAGGAAAGTTGGACTGGAGAAAGTCAAGTTGCAACGAGAGGAAGTCAAAGAGCTCCAAGTGATTAGTGGAGTTGGGAGAACGGTAGAGACAACAGATGAATTTGACACAATGAGGTAGAGAGATTTTAAGCCAGAGAAGATCAAAGAGAGGAGATTCCAAATTGCCAAGTCTATGACAGGGAATATCAGAACGGACATATGCACAAGTACCACCTTTGAAGCGAAAGGAATCATACATCGAATAATTTGGCATCTGAGATGAGCAGTAGTTGAATCAACCGATAACTGAGATTCTGTCAGAAAAAGTACATGTGGTTTGGCAGACTGCAAGTGGAAATGGACATCATTTAGATTAGAATTGATACCACGTATATTTGTGAAATGAATTAGGAAGTCCATGGGAGGTTTAGATCTTTTCGCAGATAAGCTTGTTCTATTAGTTTGACAATTCATGGTGTATTCAATAGTAAGAAAAAGTGGGTGGGACATGCTGTATGAAGTAATGAAATTTTTGGATATGGCGTACATGTGGTAAGAATATACCCAGATCCTTGACATAACGTGGCCTCGACAATGCTCCCCGCATACACACTACTCGGACTCCCTCCAGTCACTATCTGGCAGAGTAGAGGTAGCAAGATTATACAGTAGCTGATCCGGAAGCCTCCTAGAGAGTTACCAATAGGTTCGGTCCGGTGTACTAACTAGCGGCCGGCCTGCGAGAACCATTTTAGAGCTCTACCCTCGAAATGTAAGGAATATTGGATCTTGCCACGACGTTCATCATAACCTCAAAAGTCATCAATCATACTGCATGATGGAAGAGATAGGGAAGGGTTGGCCGGAACTGAGCTCTAGAGACTAAACATGGGTTCCACCACTTGAAGCCTCCAATAAGCAAAGTGGTGGTATTTCACCGGTTGATGAGAGTCATCTACCACCTAGTACTGCCTGGTAACATAGAGGGGCGGCATTCCTCCATGTGGTGTGGGCGCCACACCTCGACCCCTGCTTACGTTGGTTCACACTTGGGCGGTCACCCACCATGTACTTGTGCATGGAGGTTACACCCAGGATTACTAACAGTCCCACCATCGTGAAGGTGCAAGCAGAGGATTTGGCTGTCACAGACCGTCCGGACTTCGCCGAAATTGGGTCCACTTGACTTGAGTGTCACCCGAATATCAGTTCCATCAGCGTTTTAGACTCCCAGGTAGCAAGTACAGCTTGTCTGGCATGTCTGAGAGAATGTCTGTGACAACCTCAAGGACCATTAAACCACAGGCAGCCCATCTTGGTCTCAAAACTCTACCAATCTTTATAATTTCAATTCCAAGCTGTTCGGATATTTTGGAAAGTTCAATTTGGTTCTTATTGGATTGATGAAAAATAGTATATATCTTATCAATAAATATTTTAAAATGATTTACTTGCTTTGTTTCCTTTATCGAATCATCTAAAACAAGATGGAGGCGATGATTTAAACAGTGCCATATTATTATGTTTGGAAACTCTGTTGCAATCCTAGTGCTCACTCAAGATTTTATTCCAAGCATAACGCTGGCACCATCGGAGCAAAATCCTATTAAATTTTTTCTAGGTAGTTCTTAGTAAGCAGTAAGCCCAACATTATTTAAACTTTCCATAACTGAAGAACGTATTGTCTCTGCATCTTGTTTTTCCAATTCAACTAGTTCAACGAAAATTGTTGGTGATGTAACTGAATCCAAGGCCAATTCTAATACAGCAAATTCTGATTTTGGTTTCTTATTGAAAAAAATCTGTCAAACTCTGTTGCCTTTTCATCCTTTTAAGGGCTACTGCAAAAAAATTTTAAAAATGTTTTAATTTAATATATTATAGAGCAGGTGCGGATATGTGCCAATATATTTGAATATTTTTACTGGTTCTGTCCACGTGTGGTCATATCATAAACTTTTATAAACAAAGCACTATGCTTATAGCATTGATAAACATCAGTCAGAATATACATTTTCTTCATTTTATCGATATTAAACGAAAATTTCTTGCTGAATTAATAAATGGCATAGAATACCAGGAGCCCACCTTAGAGAGAACCCTGATCACAAGTGCCATTTTAACAACCCCTTCGCCGAACTCAACAAAAAATTAGGTATCGGTTCTGCCGAACCGGTGCGAACCGGCTGAATCCCACCACTGCCTCTGGTGTACATGCAAGTATACATGTACCTATTCTTACTCTTAGTTACCCTAACACAACCCATGTATTTACTTGTTCCATGATGATTCCCAGCAGCCCTTTAAACCCCAGTACTTAGCTTTTTGGGCTGCTGTTCATTCCAATAGAAGCAGTGCAGGAATCACTTTCACCTCTGCCTGTGGCTACCTTTAATCTATTAGTCTGTTTTCTAATAGCAGTTTTCCGACCCACCTAACACTACCTCGATAACATCAGCAAATATTCTTGCACCCTTTCAATTTAATTGTATTCCATCCCTGTAGAAACAATCTCTCCTGTTAACAATCACAGACCATGCTGAGAAAAATTGTACCCCATGAGCCTTGCACAATCTTTCCAGATGTCTTGTCTAAATGATCCTGTAATGCTTATTTAACTGTGACTCCACAAATTTAAATGTATACACCAACCGTTTATAACTGATTTAATAATAAAATAAAATGAAACAAAAGAGTGTAAAATAATATTTACAAAAAATATGATTATTTACAAAAAACTAATTTACAACAAAAATAAAATAAAATAAGTAAATAAGTTAAAATGCATTAAAATATAAATTTAAAATCGATAAAAACACTATTAAAGCTTTCGGAGGTGTCTACCTCCTTCCTCAGCAATAATGAATATTTAAGGGACACATCCTTAAGTACCACGTTCACGGCACACGTGGATGACCAGGCCCATACTCGGTATTCCTTTCACTTGTACCAGAACCGGAAGTGGTCTGGGGACGTGGAAAACTAAAACATTTATCTCTGGCAATAATCACCGCCTCAAAAAGGGGGTGAAGCCTAACTCCCCTGTCTCTGTTCATGCTATTGTTGCCAGAGGATCCAATCCACAGACTTTCCAGCCACTTGCGGTCCCAGAATCTGTGCGCCCGGTCAAGGATGACAGCGTTGTCGGGGGAGATCTGGTGTTGTTTTTCCCAATAGTGCTCGGCAGTGGCGGATTTATTGAGCTCTGCAGTCCGTATCGCTCTTGAATGTTCCCCCAGACGGTCCTTGAGACACCGTCCTGTCTTCCCCACGTAACATTCCCCACAATCCGGGCATGTGATCTCATATACGACCCCACTACTAGAATCCCTAGTAATGGGGTCTTTGACCTGTGACTACTGTGTGCAACCTCCGGCCCGGGAGCTGCACACAGCATGTCTGAAAGTCGCGAAGCATCCTCGCAATGTGATCCGACAGGCCCGGATAGTAGGGAACATACACTGTGGTAAGCGGTACAGGCGGAACTACCCGATTGGGCTCTTCCTCTCTATTGTATTTATCAATGACCCTCTGGGGGTACCCGCACCTCATAAGATCCGTCATTATTTGCCTAATTTCCTTCTTCCCCCTCCTCAGAGGTGCTGCAATGTGTCCTCACCCTACCCAAAAGTGCTCTGGCCACACTATTTTTATGTTGGGCAGTCTGTGCCATCCTGGCCCAGACGTGTAGGGGCCAGTGTGTACTGGCCCCTACACATTGGTTTCCTATCAACCTTAGTTCTAAGTCTGGGGCCTTCCCTATATACCATAATGTCCAGAAATGGGAGGGTACTATCTATTTCTACCTCCGGGTTGAATTTTATAAAGGGGGAAAAATCCATTGAGAAACGAGACCACATCTTCCTCTCTCCCCTTCTTTACAATAGTAAACGTGTCATCAACATATCGTTTCCACTTACGCATAGGGAACTCCAATCTTGCAAAAACCCTATTCTCTAGTTCCTCCATAGCCAGATTTGCAACGATGGTGCTGATTGGAGAACCCATGGCTGTGCCGTGAACCTGTTTATACATCACTCCTTGGAAAACCAAGGTTGCACTGGAAAGACATAATTCAACAGCACAACATATATCTTCTATGTTTAGGTGGGATCTAGCACTTAAGGTATTATCCTTCTGTAAAGCCAACTTCACACATTCTACCCCATGTGCTATGGGGATACACGTGAATAATGATATGACATCTAATGACATCATCATCTCGTCCTCTCCAATATCTTGACTCCTTACAAAGTTCACAAATTCCACACTATCTCCAATAACCAACGCGGACCGACCCACAACCGGAGAAATCAGCTGCGCCAGATATTTAGATAGAGCATACGTAGGGTGACCGATGAAGGAAACTATGGGCCGTAATGGAACATTCTCCTTGTGCGTCTTAGGTAACCCATAAAATCTGGGCAGCCGACACCCTGTTGCATGCATGGACTAATACTTGTCCTTTGGAATCTTTTCCATTTTTAGCCAGGAAATTAGCATCTTATTTACACGCATCTTATTGGAGGAAGAGCCCAATCGGGTAGTTCCGCCTATACCGCTTACCACAGTGTATGTTCCCTACTATCCGGGCCTGTCGGATCGCATTGCGAGGATGCTTCGTGACTTTCAGACACGCTGTGTGCAGCTCCCGGGCCGGAGGTTGCACACAGTAGTGTCACAGGTCAAAGACCCCATTACTAGGGATTCTAGTAGTGGGGTCGTATATGAGATCACATGCCCGGATTGTGGGGAATGTTACGTGGGGGAGACAGGACGGCGTCTCAAGATCGGCGTCTGGGGGAACATTCATAAGCGATACGGACCGCACAGCTCAATAAATCCGCCATTGCCGAGCACTATTGGGAAAAACAACACCAGATCTCCTCCGACAACGCTGTCATCCTTGACCGGGCACATAGATTCTGGGACCGCAAGTGGCTGGAAAGTCTGTGGATTGGATCCTCTGGCAACAATAGCATGAACAGAGACGGGAGTTAGGCTTCACCCCCCTTTTTGAGGCGGTGGTTTTTGCCAGAGATAAACGTTTTAGTTTTCCACGTCCCCAGACCACTTCCGGTTCTGGTACAAGTGAAAGGAATACCGAGTATGCGCCTGGTCATCCACGTGTGCCGTGAACCTTTTACTTAAGGATGTGTCGCTTAAATATTCATTATTGCTGAGGAAGGAGGTAGACACCTCCGAAAGCTTTAATAGTGTTTTTATCGATTTTAAATTTATATTTTAATGCATTTATAAAAAAAGTAAACTTATTTACTTTTTTTATTTTATTTTATTTTTGTTGTAAATTAGTTTTTTGTAAATAATCATATTTTTTGTAAATATTATTTTACAGTCTTTTGTATCATTTTATTTTATTTTATTATTAAATCAGTTATAAACGGTTGGTGTATATGTTTAAATTTGTGGTATGAATAATCCCAACCTTAGAGGCCTTATTGCAGATATAACTGTGACTCTATTATTTTCCATGGAACAGAAGTTAAACTAAGGGATCTGTAATTATTCATGTCACCCTTTGATCCCCATTTCTGAATTGGGGAAAAATTTACACATCTCCAGTCCATGTGACTCCTCCCCTGAGTCCAAAATGCTCTCACAATTATGGCTAAGCATTAGCATTAGCATTAGTAGAGGCATTTGATGCAAGAAAGCAAGCTTATGCAGCATCAGCCAAAAAAAAAAAAAAAAAAAACCCACTTCCACTTCACCCCTCTGTTCGTTCAAAATACCTGTCCAGCTGAGCCTTAAACTTATTTAGGCTATCAACCTCCACCACAAGGGATGGAAGTCTGTTCCACCAACCAACCACCCGCTGGCTAAAGGCAACTTTCCGCACGTCTATCCTACATCTGTCTTTCCTCAATTTGAATTTATGCCCTCTCAGGTGATTTTTCTGAGCTAGAGGAAGAATCCCAGCAGCATTGAGCATGCTTAAACCATTCAAGGCTTTATACACCTCTATCAGATCACCTCGCTGGTGCCTAGTCTCCAGACACTGTAATTTGCAAAACTTAAGCCTTTCTTCGTAAGAGCACCCCTTTGTTCCATTCACTAATCTTGTTGCCCTTCTCTGTACTCGTTCCAGCAGCTCTACATCCTTCTTGAAATGAGGCCTCCAGACCTGTATACAGTACTCTAGGTGTGGCCTGACCATCGCCTTATACAATGGAATAATCACCTCCTTATCCCTGCTGGAAAAATTCCTGTATATCATTGACAATACTCCATGAGCTACTCTTGCAGCCCGTCTGCACTGCTCAGAGAACTTCATATCTGCCTGCACAACCACCCCCAAGTCCCTTTCATTCTCTACCACTGTCAGTGTAGTACCACAGAGTTGATACGTTGCTCTGGGGTTGCTGTTTCCCATGTGTAGTACTTTACATTTATCAATGTTAAACTTCATTTGCCACCTCTCAGCCCATCTGCTCAACCTTTCCAGATCCTGTTGCAGCAGCATAGTGTCAGTAGTGTCCTTGACAACCCTGCCAACCTTTGTATCGTCTGCAAACTTGGACATTAAGCCCGATATACCATCATCAATATCATTTATAAATACAGAAAACAATAATGGACCCAACACTGAGCCCTGAGGGACTCCAAAGGGTTTGCTTACTTCCTTTGACGCCTGGTTTAATACAACTGGATAGATTCCATCCACCCCAGGTGGCTTTCTTATGTTTAACTTCAACAATTTCTCCTCCACTTTGCTCTCAGTTATTACAAAATCATTAAGCTCTCTGCTAGAGTATAATAAACTTCTGTCCTCTACTTTCCGAAAGAATTTCTTATGTGTGAATGTGGATTCAAAATACTCATTGAGTTTGTCAGCTACCTGTGTAGAATCATCAACAATCGAACTATCGATATCAAGTGGACCAATCTGATTCATCCTCTTGCTTGTAGAGTTTACATTAGAAAAGAAGTCTTTACCGTTTTTCTTTGCATCCTCTTCCAACCCCAGGGGCTCACATCTGGTAAGTATGGGCTTGGCACACTCAGGGTCCTGAGCCCGATAACATCATTCATCTCCTTCTAGTTGATTCCCTTTTACTTCTCTCTCTCTCTCTCTCTCTCTCTCATGGTAATTCAGAATTTTTTTTTTCTAAGCCTCAGGCTTCCTTGCATCACAAGACTAATAATAATTGATTTCTCATAATCTGCCTTTGCATGCCTAACCTCCTTTGTAACTTGATTTCTGACTGATAATTTATATGCATCCCATGCATTTTTCTTCTCTGCTGTGAGTTTCATTAGTTCATCTGACATCCATTTAGCCCTAAACCTTGAACAGTATTTCTTAATCGGTATGAAAAGCCTAGTAGCTTCCACAATTAATTCCTTGAATGCTTCCCATTTAGAATTTGCTCTTGGTAACATCATCAGTTTGTCCCACTGTATAGAATAATTCTTGAGCAGTACTCTATATACATGACAAAGAATTATCGAGTTGATGTGCTGATGAATGTGCTGGGCTATACACATTTTATTCATTCTATTTTGAAATTTGGTTCTGTGTTACATATATAGAATAATCTGCTTGAGGATAATAATTCGTCCATTATGCAATATTCTGCCTAAGGCCACCAAGGGTTGATTGTTCATTCTTTAGTAGCCTAAAGATAAGCATTCCTGTACCTTGAAAGTAGTTAACTGTAAACTGAAAGTTGCTTATGTACTATATTAAGTGTCTGCTTTTTTTTTTTTATTACTAGAGTTGGTTTGTGCAAACTGTTTATGGTTGAATGTTTTTTGAATTGACACTGATACTGATAAAATAGTAATGAGAGTATTTGTGTTTGAATTATTTTTTTATGTATAGTTGCTTTGATGTTAGAGAAAATTTAAATTACCCTGCAGTTGCTGTGTTAAAATATATATAGAATAGTAATGAAATCCTACATGGTAGAATGATGTGCCATTGGTCATTCATATTGCTAAGAGAAGATAAAACTCAATTAGTCAAGACAAGAGGGAAAGTATTAGGTCATGCATGGGAATTAAGAGAATTTTTTTTTTATTTTTTATTTTTGGATACTCTTGGTTTTATAGAGTTAAGGGATGTCACACTTGTCACCCATTTTTATATGGTTCCCTCTTTCCCAGGCAACTAGAATTTTTGTCTCTCAAGTGTGATCAGTATTATCTGATCTCACTTAGTTGTGAAAGGTGAGTTTAGATCTCATAAATTTTCTAAAACACAGTTTATCATTTTAACAATAAATGTTTATTGTAGGTGTTATGGAACTTGGTGATTTAATTGTATAAAAAAAATTTATAATTTTAGTTGGTGCATCAAAACTGGTGTCCCATGAAGCAACTAAATTCTGTATGGTCTTAAGTAAACCTCCTCTACCAAGTTCCCAAGAGTGTCAGTTACTCTCCAACAAGTTAGAAACTGCTTGTCTGTCTCTGCTGTCTGTTTTTTTTGGACTCCCTAGACATGCAGGTAAGGGTATTCAAATAGACTTCACATTTTATTTTTATTTAAAAAAAAATAAAATTTTTTTTGTGTGATTTCAAACAAATGTGAAAATTTAATAGGGATAGCCAATAAGTATTTGTCATCACCTTGAAATATTTAAGTAGGGATTTGAAATGTGGCTGGCAATTTCATCCTTCTCTATGTAGTTATGTTCTAGAGCTACATAATTTTCACAGATGGGAAAAATGTGTAAATTAAACTCTTTCGGGCCTCTTCAGTAGAACTGCTCACTTTGAGCTGAAAACCAGGTTTCCACCTTATTAGTCTGAAATCTGTTCCTCGTATTGATTTCTCCATTTTAGGGAAGAGTAAAAAGTTGGAAAGTGATAGGTCAGGAGAATAAGGTCTTAAGGATTTGAACATCTGCGGCACCCACTTGGCGCCACAGATTTTCACAGTTGCACCCGATTGCAGTCCACTGTGAGAACAGCCTTGCGAACAAGAGCATTGCCTAGGAGACAGACACCTTTGGGTAGCCTCCCACATCTCTTCAACTTGATAGCCTCCTTTAGCATTCCCAAGAGGTTTCTGTAGTACTCCCAAGTGACGTTGTTGCCTTCTAGGAGGTAATCTGTAAGGAAGATACCTTTAGAGTCCTAGAAGAGTCCTAGAGCATGCCAGTCTTCTGGGACTTTTATGGCAAATATTGTTGACAATATCTGACTTTGTTGTCACGCATTGTCTGATCTTGTTGGTCAGACAATGAACCAACAAAATCAGACAATGGCAAAAATGACTGTTTCCATTGTTTGTTCATCTGTTTTGTTTCTGTATATACGTAGAAGTGATGTACCCAGCATTCATCCATTGTCACAATTCAATCAAAAAAAATCATTAACATTTCTTCTACAAATCTCCAACAATTGTGCAGAACACTATTTCCTGTGGAGCTTTTTAGGAGGTGTCTCCAACCTTGGAACCATCAGGTTGCCATTTTTGACATGCAGAAATTCATTCAGTGTGGTGCCTATATTCATGCAGTGTGGTGCCTAATTTTTTCTTGATAGATTTACTAGTACCGCTGTCACTTATTCTCTTAGTCGGCACCATGATAACAGTCAAAATTAAATTTTCTGAAAAGAACTTCACAGGGTTAAGGCAAAAAGTCACTATTAGAGCCCCATATGAGCTCGCATTTTACTAAAGCACATTTCTGGAGGTCACTGCTATAAAACAATAAAAACAATTTGCACTTTCCGGGCTTTATTGGGCTTTTCTGTTAGTGCAATTCATTATAAATGGGTAGTAAACTTGATCTTATTGCATATGCGATAATACCGATAGTTGGAATTCTGTGGGTTTTTATGTTATTATAGTGAAATGTGTGCCCCCCTTCACTGAAATCTTCAGTCATAAAAAATATATATAAATAACATAACGTAAAATAAAATAACATCACCTTTATTTTTTACAATGTCACGTATGGTTTGGTCACAAATATTATAATGATTCTTTGAAGATTTAACGGATGCACCATTTTCAAACTTTTGAATAATTTCAAGTTTTTGTTTAATTGTAAGCACAACCCTTGCGTTTGCCCATAATTTTCTCGATTTAAAAAAATTTCAACATTTTAAAAAAATTTAAACAAAAAAAAAAAATTTAGTATAAAAATTTGACATCCCTGACATAAATAATGAAACAAAATTTGTGCTTGTCTGGTGTGACGAAACACAACAATAGATGCGACGCACTAAAACTAAACTTTTTTTTTTTTTTTTGAGTGGTGCGAGTGAAGACAGTGTGGAGGTTTGCATGATAATAATCTCCCAGTGACAACATATAACAGTGCTTCTTGTCACTTATTTACGACTTGCAAAATATCTGCTTATGCCTGTTCTAGTTATTTCTTGAATTTTATGTCTGGTTGATTTTTTTTATTTTAATTTGGAGTTTTGAAGTCCCGGTTAATGTGAACTGGGTAAATCAAGAGTCTGCTGTATATGAATCCAACTTTTCAATTTCTTCTCCTTCAATGATTATACTGCTTTCTCTGGCATACTTGTTCATTGTTACTGTTGTTTTTACAATATTCATCTTTAGTCCAAAATCCTGACTGATTAAAATTTTCCTCTAATTCTCTGGGATGATCTACAATGCAGATGACATTGTGATCATGGCTTATGATCACAGTGTCATCTGCAAATGGTTTCGGTACTTTCCATTCAGATTGACTCCTTTCTGCGACCAGTAAGTTCTTTGAAAGTTTCTTCAGCAGTAAAGAACTTTGGAGATATTGTATCTCCTTGTTGAACTCTTTTTTTTATAATTTTAAATTTGCTACTGGCTTTATCTAGTCTAATAAACGTGGTAGCATATTCATACATTTTTTTTTTCCAACATCATAATGTATGGGGTATCTATGCCTTGTCTTTCCAGTGCCCGAAACATTGCCTTATGCTTTATCGAGTCAAATGCCCTTTCATAATCCACAAATGACAGGCATAATGGTGTTTTATATTCATTTGCTTTCTCCATTAGCTGTGATATTCCATGGTTGAGAATCTTGTCCTAAAGCTAGCTTGCTCTTTCGGTTGATTCTCATCAAGTATTCTTTTCTATCTGTTAGTATATGTTGCTAATTTGTGATCCATCTTCATGACATGTCTCTTTCTCCTAATTTTAACAACTCTACAGTAACTTCACTTTCACCTGGGGTTTTTGATTCTTCATTTTCTTCAATGCATGTTGTACCCCATCAATAAGGATATCAGGTATGTCTTATGTGTTGCTAATTCGTGATCCAACTTCCCCACTGTTGGCATCATTTCTTGCTCCTTTTATAATACTTTATAGTGTCTTCTGCTATTTGAATTATGCCTTCTCTGCTATTTATAAGTACACATTCACTATTCTTCAGATTTAATGTCATTTGTGTTTCTGTATTACTGCTCATGACTGCTGATTTAAGGCTTTTGTTTTGCCTTAATGCTTGTTCTACTTTTCTTGTGTTAAATCGTATGTCATCTTTGAATGTCTTTCTAATGGCTTTTCATAGCTCGGTATACTCAATTTTGTCCTTGTCGGTGTTTATTTTGCTCTTCATTTGTCATCTTTGGTTCATCATGATCACTGTTTCTTGAAAAATTTGTTTTTCTTTGGATTTCTCTTTACACATAGATTTCTTGGGCTTTATCACTTTCACAAAGTTGTATTCCTCGTTGATGTTGAATGGTCCTGAATGGTCTGCAGAAGCTCAGACTTGTTTCTAAGTTACAGTACATACTGCTTTATCTCCTCTTCTGTTAACTCAAAAAAGACCTTCGTATTTACTTGAGTCAGTTTTTTTGTTTCTTTTCTTACATCTATATATTAAGTATGCATCTTACCATTCTGTGATCATTTCCAACATTTACGTTGTTCAGGATGGTAACATTGTTCAAAATATATTAGCATTAGCATTAGTAGAGGCATATGATGCAAGAAAGCAAGCTTTTACAGCATCAGCAAGAATTAAAAAAAAAAAACCCTTCCCATTTCTCCCATCCACTCACTCCAAATGTATGTCTGGTTCTGCCTTGAATTTATTTAAGCTGTGAAACTTCCATCAACAGATGGAAGTTTGTTCCAGCAATCAACCACCTGCTGGCTAAAGGCAAATTTCCGCATTTCTATTCGACAACTGTCTTTCCTCAATTTCAGTTTATGCCCCCTCAGTTTTGTAATCTGAGCAAGAGGAAGTATCCCATCAGCATCGAGCCTGCTTAGCATTAGTAGAGGCATATGATGCAAGAAAGCAAGCTTATGCAGCATCAGCCAAAAAAAAAAAAAAAAAAAAAAAAACCTTCCACTTCACCCCTCTGTTCGTTCGAAATACCTGTCCAGCTGAGCCTTAAATTTATTTAGGCTATCAACTTCCACAACAAGGGATGGAAATCTGTTCCAACTACCTGCTGGCTAAAGGCAAATTTCCACACATCTATCCTACATCTGTCTTTCCTTAATTTGAATTTATGCCCTCTCAGGTGATTATTCTGAGCAAGAGGAAGAATCCCATCAGCATTGAGCATGCTCAAGCCATTCAAGGCTTTATACACCTCTATCAGATCACCTTGCCAGTGCCTAGTCTCCAGACACTGTAATTTGCAAAACATAAGCCTTTCTTCGTAAGAGCAACCCTTTGTTCTATTCACTAATCTTGTTGCCCTTCTCTGTACTCATTCCAGCAGCTCTACATCCTTCTTGAAATGAGGCCTCCAGACCTGTATACAGTACTCAAGGTGTGGCCTGACCATTGCTTTATACAAGGGAATAATCACCTCCTTATCCCTGCTAGAAAAATTCCTGTATATCATTGACAAGACACCATGAGCTACTCTTGCAGACCATCTGCACTGCTCAGAGAACTTCATATCTGCCTGCACAATTACCCCCAGGTCCTTTTCGTTCTCTACCACTGTCAGTGTAGTACCATAGAGTTGATACATTGCTCTGGGGTTGCTGTTTCCCATATGTAGTACTTTACAGTTGTCAATGGTAAACTTCATTTGCCACATCTCAGCCCATCCACCTTTCCAGATCCTGTTTCAGCAGCATAGCGTCAGTAGTGCCCTTAACAACCCTGCCAACCTTTGTATCGTCTGCAAACTTGGACATTAAGCTTGATATACCATCATCAGTATTATTTATAAATACAGAAAACAATAATGGACCCAACACTGAACCCTGAGGGATTCCACTAAAAACATTAGTCCACGATGCGCAGTGTCCATTGATTACCACTCTCTGTCTTCTCCCCCTCAACCACCCCTTTATCCGTAGCAGCAATTTTCCTCTAATGCCACACTGCTCCAATTTGTGCTGCAGTCTTCCATGTGCAACAGTATCAAAAGCCTTTCTAAGATCCAAGTATACAATATCAAAGTTATTCCCTACATCCAGTACTTTTGTGACTGCATCATAGTATCCAATCAAATTGGTCAGGCAAGACTTCCCCGTAACAAAACCATGCTGTGTCCGAGCTATAACTGAAGTCTTGTCTAGATGATCCTGCAGTGCTTCTTTAACCAGTGCCTCCATTAATTTTCCTGGAACAGAAGTTAAACTCACAGGTCTATAATTACTTGTGCCAGCCTTTGATCCTCCTTTGTGAATTGGTCACATTTGCACATCTCCAGTCTATGGGTACCTCCGCTGAGTCCAAGAAAGCTCTCATAATTATGGTTAAGGGTTTGCTTACTTCCTTTGCTGCCTCCTTTAATATAACTGGATAGATCCCATCCACCCCAGGTGCCTTTCTTGTGTTTATCTTCAACAATTTTTCCTCCAATTTACTCTCAGTTATTACAAGATTATCTAGCTTACTGCCAGAGTTGAATACACCTCTGGAATTCCCCTCGCTGAATAACTCAAGTGTGAATGTCGATGCAAAATATTAATTTAGTTTGTTATCTACCTGAGCAGGATCATCCTGAGCAGTGCAGACGGTCTGCGAGAGTAGTTCATGGTGTCTTGTCAATGATATACAGGAATGTTTCTAGCAGGCATAAGGAGGTGATTATCCCCTTGTATAAGGCAGTGGTCAGGCCACACCTTGAGTACTGTATACATGTGTGGGGGCCTCATTTTAAGATAGATGTAGAGCTGTTGGGATGAGTACAGAGAAGGGCAACAATATTAGTGAATGGAACGAAGGGTTGCTCATATGAAGAAAGGCTTAAGTTTTGCAGATTACAGTGTCTGGAGACTAGACACCTGCAATGCGATCTGATTGAGGTGTATAAAGCCTTGAATGGTTTGAGCATGATCAATGCTGATGGGATTTTTCCTCTTGCTCAGAATAATCACCGGAGAGGGCATAAATTCAAATTGAGGAAAGACAGTTGTAGGATACATGTGCGGAAGTTTGCCTTTAGCCAAGGGATAGTTGATTGGTCTAACAGACTTCCATCTTTTGTTGTGGAAGTTGATAGCCTAAGACTGAGCTGGACAGATATTTGGAACGAATGGAGGGGTGAAATGGGAGTGGTTTTTTTTTGTTTGATACTGCAAAAGCTTGCTTTCTTGCATCATATGCCTCTACTAATGCTAATGCTAATTACTCTACTTTGTTACTGCCAACCAAAGAGTTTCCATGAGGACATAGCAACAATAGGCCTCTTAGAGAACACTTACATGGAACTCCAGTAAGCTAAAATCCTGAACACCTGTAGGACGGTAAGAGGGTTCCTTAACTAAAAATAATATAATAAACCTTTCCCTTTACAAAGGTTTGTAAAGGGAAAATCATGCTTAACAAATCTGGTTAGCTATTTTGGCAGGGTCACTCATGAGCTGGGTTTAGGGAATAATTTCGACATTGTTTATTTTGATTTCAGCAAAGCATTTGACTCAGTAAAGTAATGGCTCATTACTTTATAAGAACAGGTTGGAATCACAGAAAATCCTTAGATGGATAGCAGAATGGCTTCAGGGCAACAGACAGAGGGTTGTGATAAATGGTTATTCCTCATATTGGGTTAATGTAAAAGTGGAGTTCCCCGAGGATCAGTATTGGGAGCACTATTTTTGATTTTCTTAAATTATATTGATGAAGGGATAGAATTTGCAGATGATGTAAAGATCAGTAGAGTAGTTAATGGTCAACAGGGAGTGCTTCTTCAGAGTGACTTAGATAGACTTCAGGAATGGTCAGAAAAGTGGCAGCTATGCTTTAATTCAGCAAAATGTAAGGTCTTAAACCTGGGGAACCCCAGAGCAACCCAAAAATAACTTATTCATTTGGTGGAGTTGAACTAAAATCAGTAGTGGAAGAAGGGACTTGGGAGGTTACAATACTGTCAGACAGTAAGTTCTCCAAGCATTGTTGACATGTTGCAAGGGAGGCCCATGGTGTCTGATCGATGATTTATCGAACATTTGCTAGTAGAGATAAGGACATTATAATCCCACTACAGCCACTCCCCGACTTACATATGGGTAGCGTTCTGCAGAATTCAATGTAAGTCGAATTTTACGTGTCGGAATTTCCCTAAATGCTTATGCAGCACTCGCAACTATACACGCTGAATTTGATTGAAGCAAAAAAGAAATGTTCGACGAAATGAATAAATAGAATTATTTATTCAATTTTTTTATCTTATGCACATTAACTATACACGCTGAATTTGATTGAAGCAAAAAAGAAATGTTCGACGAAATGAATAAATAGAATTATTTATTCAATTTTTTTATCTTATGCACATTAAATATTACAAAAGTGTACAAAATTTTAAAATTACAAAATGAGAGGGGAGACAGGCATAATGTCAGCAAGTTTTACCTTTCAAGCATCGTTTCCAGAATTAACTCTCCAGCTGATAAGCACACCGCTGCAGAAGTTGAGTGCTGTGGAGGTTTAGAAGGGATTTTCTCCAACATATCACAAAATTTCTCTGAAGCTGCAGAATTGGCACTGGTGACTTCACCGCATACTTTAATGTTTTGGAAACCATTGTGATGCTTGAACCTATTAAACTACCCTTTGCTTGCTACAAACTTGGCTTGGGGTTCGCCATACTTATCCTTAATATCTTCATAAATACTTCTTGCTTTTGTTTGAATGGCCATTAGACTCAGGGACCCTTTAACGTGTTCTTTTATACATGCAGTCCCTTAAAATATTCCCTGTTGAAGCAGCAATACCTAATTCCGTGCAATAGATGACAAACTTTGTGCTTCTTTATACTTCCTAATTAATCATCTTCATTTCTAGATCAATTTTGTTTTGTTTCTCAACACTGCCAGCATTTGTACTTCCTGTTGGTACCCTTCCTTTCACCATTGTAATAAGTAAATAGGAATGAAGAAGGCAAAAGTAAAGAAAGCCAACACAAGAACGACAAGAAATGTCGGAGAACTTATTCAGAAAATTAGTTTCCCGATACGGCACTCTAGCACTGCTCGCTCGGTAAACAGACAGTAGGAGTTATCGGTCTGGAGCAAAGTTGAGAACGATATATTGATTGATAGGTAGGCGTGGCAAACGATGTGCTGATTGGTGTGTGAACACAACACATGATAACATTGGTTTAGTATCACTTTAGTAGCACTCAGAAGCACTAATCATAACCTGCCCTAATGAACGCTTTCCATAATGGCGAAAAAAAAGGGCAGGTTACCTCCACTTGAATCCTCCCGAATTTCTTTAGAATCACAGTCATATTTAGAAGTACAGGCATACCTCGAATAACGAATAGGATGCGTTCCACGAAATTACTTCGTTAAGCGAAACTTCGTTTTCAGAGGTAAAAATACTATGGCCAGAATAGGGATACGTTCCTACGTAAAGAAAATGAAAAGCTTTTTTTTCGAACAAAGAAAAGTTTTATTAAATAAACAGTCAACTTACATACAAAGTGAAATCACATTTTAAAATACAAGTCTAAAGTTGTTGTTTATGCTCTTTTTCTCTTTCATTTAACAATTGCCTATACGGAGTTATTGCATTTAACACTGATCGCTTAACAATAACACTTCTTCCTAAATCAGGATCATTTTCACTAAAAATATTTAAAACGTTTTCAATGTCATTTAAGCACCTTTTTAAATCTTTGGTTGTTAACACTTTTTCGGCAGGAAATTCTTTAACCTCGTCTTCTTTATCTTTGTCTTCGTTGCTAACAAGGTTTTCTAAATCTTCCACTGAAAAACCATCATCTTCTGCATACAGTAAATTTCTAACATCCTCTTCATCGACATTTTCGAAACCTATTGATTGAGCCATCTGGATAACTTCATTTCTAATTTCTTGGATGTTATTTTCTTCTTCTAGTACAATTTCTGGCCATATTTTGCGCCAAACTCCATTTAAGCATTTCTTAGTGACTTCTTTCCAAGAACTATCAATTTTTTCAATTGCGTTTTTAATGGTGTAGTTTTTCCAAAAAGTTAACTGTCATTTCCTCTTTATCCTCTAGTTCAGTTAAATTGCTTAATGTTTGACGCAGATAATAAGCTTTAAATGATGCTATTATTCCCTGATCCAATGGTTGAATCAGGGAAGTTGTGTTTGCTGGAAGAAACACAACTTTGACAGGAATGCATGTGTCCAACGTGTTAAGATCAGTAGGATGTCCCGGAGCATTGTCTAACAACAAAAGAGCTTTTTCTTCAAAGTTGTTTTTTTGACAATACCGTTTTACTTCAGGACAAAAGTGGTTAACAAACCAATCAGTAAATAACTCCTTGGTAACCCACGCTTTTCTATTTGCTTTCCATATTACAGGTAAATTCATTTTTATGTCACCTTTTAACGCCCTCGGATTTTCTGAATGGTAAACTAATAACAATTTTAATTTATAATCGCCTGAGGCATTTGATCCAAAGAGTAACGTTAAACGGTCTTTGGCTGCTTTGAACCCAGCAGCTGATTTTTCTTCAATAGAAATGAAGCTTTTTGTTGGTAGCCGTTTCCAGAACAAACCGCTTTCGTCAACACTGAACACCAAATTTGGTGGAAAATTTTCACGTTCAATTATTTCCTTTAGTTTTTTCTGGAAACTTATTTGCAGCTTCTGTTAATTTTACACTATGAATCCTGGCCCGTTTTTTAAATTTCTCGAACCAACCACGAGAAGCCCCAAAGGTTTCCGTAATTTCTTCAGTTTGTTTAGATTTCAGGTGATTAAACTGGAATGTTTTTTTTTTTTTTTTTTTATGTTAAATGGGGCTTGAAATTGCGGACTTCGTTATATCGAAGCTTCGTTATCAGAGGTAACGTTAACCGAGGTATGCCTGTACTTTCATAAAAAAATAAATTTTTTTATGGCTGTATTTTTATTTTCTTGTTCAGTAATATGCGTAATGGTGAAAAAAGGTCAGGTTACCTTCACTTGAATCCTATGGGAGCTTGAACCCCTCATGAAATGGAGGGGGTAACCTAATATTTTTTCTTTAGAATCATGGGTGGACAAGCGCATAAATTGTTTATTAACAAAATAATAATTTTTTATTACTTTACTTTTATTTTTAAAGATACTCATGCAGATACACACATATCATAATGTCAATCAACACCTCAATAGCTGTTCACTATATATATATATATATATATATATATATATTATTATTATTATTCTTTTGTATTATCATTCTATTGTGGTTTAATTCGTCTTTGTTCATCATTAATGTCATTGTTTTTCGCCATGATGGCTAATTAAACATTGTCCGTGCCAGTGTTTTTTACCTATAGATATTATAGTTAATACATTACTGGTCTTTAAGCTAGCCTATTTTCGGTTATCTTAATTACCCGTGGCCTATACATTTAGGATTTTGCAACTTGTTGCGTATTGCTAAAGAAATTTTCATAACACTTATTGATGAAAAACTGTAGCAATAGGCAAATTATCAATACTATTTTATAACTATATAATATAATTTATACATTTTTGTATTACATCACATGGACGTCAATCCCCTACTTCATCGGGGGCTTTGAGTGGATTGACGGCCCATTCAATGTAATGCATTTTTACTTACCCGTTTCTGTTTTCATCTATCACAGCTTTGCTATTTAATTAATTCTAAATTCCAAGGTTTTTTTTGAATTTTTATGGACTTATGTTTATCTTATTCTTCTTAATTGTTGTTAGTTAAATTAGTATTATTTATTATGAATTAAATTAATTCTTTATAATCTCTACAGCAACTGTGATAGAATACACAAAGCCCTACGGGTAAGTTTTTTGTATTGCAATACTATTACTTACTTGATGTGTTCCAGTGGAGGTCGAAGAGTCGAAAAGGGAAAGTTTCCCGCCTTTAACTTGTTTTGAGGATGGCTATTTTTATGGCGCAGTCGCATTAACGTTTCACTGTGTGCCGATGGTGTATTGGCCGAAGTCCCCGATTTTCAGGCCAATGTCTATTATGGTGGTTTTGTTGTTGATTCGATGAATTTATTTATTTGTGTATTTACATATTTGTGTATTTACATTATTTTTATATATTTTTATATATAATTATATATTATATATAATTTTATATATATATATATATATATATATATCATATCTAGAACACATCAACACAGACCGATGTAACGCATAATCTGTCACTTAGATGGCATTAATCGGTGCTGATCTCTATATTGAAATTTAGAAATAATATTTACAAATAAATTCTTCACCTAATACAGATATATATATATTTATATATATATATATATATATATATATACACACACTGTAAAATCTCGTTAATACAAACTCGGTTTATACAAAGTACTCGTTTATATGAAGCACACACCATTCCCCTACGAAAGGATAGGCTTTTCTATGTAAACATTCATTTATTAAAAAATTCAGTTAATATGTATTACGAAGTTCGTTTTCACCCCGTGATAAATAAATATTGTCATTTTGTGTGTTTAATACAAATCTTGGCAGAGTGATCCAATTATTGCCCCTGGCCACCTGGCTTCCTACTTCCCGAAGGCACTGACCTGTTAGAAATTGGCTTTGTGTAAACAAAAGTAGTTTATGGTAGCTACAATGTCAAGTGCACTCTGAGAAACATTTTTCTGAAGGATGAGTTGTTAAATTAACAAAAGAATAAAAAGTTTTTCTGAGTTGTTTACATGCACTCCCTTGCTCTCCATGGGAATAAGGTCAGTTGCAATTGTTACCCCAGTTCAAAGAGTCTTTTGCTGTCGTATACAGCAATCTATTTTTTGTGCCATTTTATCTGAGCTGATGTCTTTTGCAGAACTTGTGTCTTGTTTATATTAAATCTTATCTAACAGTGTTATGGCGACAAACCGTAGATGGACAGAATTAAGCTTGGAAATTAAATTAAAAATTATACAAGAGGCTGATAGGATGGAAAGAAGCAAAACGGACATTGCAAAGGAATGCAATATCCCTTTACCTACTTTATCTACAATACTGAAAAACCGAAAAAGACTTGAAGTGCATGACACCGGAGCAGAGATGAAAAACAGGAAACTAATTTTGTGGTACAAAACATGAGAAGCTTGAAAAAAAAACTTTGAGTGGTATCAAAAAATGCGTCCATCTAATTTGCTAATATCTGATCCAATTTTGCAAGAAAAGGCAAATTATCTAGCTCAGCAACATGGGATTAGCGACTTCAAATGCAGCAGTGGCTGGCTCCAAAGATTTAAAGACAGGAATAACTTGGTTTCACGAAATGTTTGCGGTGAGTCTGGATTAGTCGACAAAGAAAAGGCTACAGACTGGGTGTGTTCCGTACGGTCCATCCTTTAAAAATATGAGGCAAAGAATATTTTTAATCTTGATGAGACAGGTTTATTTTATAATTTCTAGTCAAACAAAACATTTGCTGTTCGAAGAGAGTCTTATCATGGTGGAAAATTAAGTAAACAAAGACTCACTGTTCTGTTATTCTGCAATTCAGATGGCAGTACAAAACTACGCCCACTTGTGATTGATTTGTTTTCGAAGTTTTCGAAGCCAAGATGTTTTAAAGTAGATAACCAACTTCTCTGATTATGAGGCCAATAAGCCTCATAGAGGTCAAATGATTATGTGGTCAAAATTTTTCAGTCTTGGTTATCAAAATTGGACAGAAGAATGGCTTCAGAAAAAAAGGAATATTTTGATGATTTTAGACCGTTGTACAGCGTATTTTGCAGACAGTTGACAAATATACGGCTGTTGTTTTTAACCCCCCCAATACCATCTGTTTAATGCGACCACTGGATCAAGGCATTATTTATAACCCCAAGAGAGCATATAGAGCCTGCCTTATAAGGTACTTGATCCACAACATAGGAGGAGGGAACAATTTTCAGCCAAATTGGAATGTCTTGGATGCTATCCGTAATCTTGTTATTGCTTCAGAAAGAGAGAGTGGCTTTGTAAAGAACATCATCGAAAAACATGGTCCAGCAGACAAATGTGATAGCAACAGTGAGGAATATAGGAATTTGAAGGAGGATATGGATTTTGTTGGTAAATTTGAGGAGTTTGTGAAGGTGGATGATGATGTTGCTACCAATGCAACGCCAACAACAGAAGAGCTGCTGGATACCAAACAAAATGATGATGGTTTTGTTACCAGTGAAAGTGAAGAAGCACACACACTGCCATCTAAAAAAGATGTCCAAAATTTAAAATAATACAGAATGTGTTGACCTGCAGTAACATTTGATAAAGAAACAACTATTGCATTTGATAATTAGCATTAGCATTAGTAGAGGCATTTGATGCAAGAAAGCAAGCTTATGCAGCATCAGCCAAAAAAAAAAAAAAATAAATAATAATAATAATAATAAATAAATAAATAAAAAATAACCACTTCCACTTCACCCCTCTGTTCGTTCGAAATACCTGTCCAGCTGAGCCTTAAACTTATTTAGGCTATCAACTTCCACGACAAGGGATGGAAGTCTATTCCACCAACCAACCACCCGCTGGCTAAAGCCAAATTTCCTCACGTCTATCCTACATCTGTCTTTTCTCAATTTGAATTTATGCCCTCTCAGGTGATTATTCTGAGCAAGAGGAAAAATCCCATCAGCATTGAGCATGCTCAAACCATTCAAGGCTTTATACACCTCTATCAGATCACCTCACTGGTGCCTAGTCCCCAGACACTAATTTGCAAAACTTAAGCCTTTCTTCGTAAGAGCACCCCTTTGTTCCATTCACTAATCTTGTTGCCCTTCTCTGTACTCGTTCCAGCATCTCTACATCCTTCTTGAAATGAGGCCTCCAGACCTGTATACAGTACTCTAGGTCTGGCCTGACCATTGCCTTATACAAGGGAATAATCACCTCCTTATCCCTGCTAGAAAAATTCCTATATATCATCGACAATACACCATGAGCTACTCTTGCAGCCTGTCTGCACTGCTCAGAAAACTTCATATCTGCCTACACAACCACCACCAGGTCCCTTCCATTCTCTACCACTGTCAGTGTAGTACCACAGAGTTGAAATGTAGCTCTGGGGCTGCTGTTTCCCATATGTAGTGCTTTACATTTGTCAATGTTAAACTTCATTTGCCATCTCTCAGCCCATCTGCTCAACTTTTCCAGATCCTGTTGCAGTAGCATAGTGTCAGTAGTGTCCTTGACAACCCTGCCAATCTTCGTATCGTCTGCAAACTTGGACATTAAGCTGGATATACCATCATCAATATCATTTATAAATACAGAAAACAATAATGGACCCAATACTGAACCCTGAGGGACTCCACTAATAACATTAGTCCACGATAAGCAGTGTCCATTGATTACCACTCTGTCTTCGCCCCCTCAACCACCCCTTTATCCATAGCAGCAATTTGCCTCCAATGCCACACTGCTCCAATTTGTGCAGCAGTCTTCCATGTGCAACAGTATCAAAAGCCTTCCTAAGATCCAAGTATATAATATCAAAGTTATTCCCTGCATCCAGTTCTTTTGTGACTGCATCATAGTATCCAATCAAATTGGTCAGGCAAGACTTCCCCTTAACAAAACCATGCTGTGTCTGAGCTATAACTGAAGTCTTGTCTAGATGATACTGCAGTGCTTCTTTGACCAGTGCCTCCATTAATTTTCGAGGAACAGAAGTTAAACTAACAGGTCTATAATTACTTGTGTCGCCCTTTGATCCTCCTTTGTGAATTGGGGTCACATTTGCACATGTCCAGTTCATGGGTACTTCTCCTGAGTCCAAGGAAGCTCTCATAATTATGGCTAATGGTTTGCTTACTTCCTTTGCTGCCTCCTTTAATATAACTGGATAGATCCCATCCACCCCAGGTGCCTTTCTTGTATTTATCTTCAACAATTTCTCCTCCACTTTACTCTCAGTTATTACAAGATTCTCTAGCTTACTGCCAGAGTTGAATACTCCTCTGGCATTCCCCTCGCTGAATAACTCCTGATGTGTGAATGTCGATGCAAAATATTCATTCAGTTTGTTAGATACCTGAGCAGGATCATCAACAGTTGACCCATCGATATCAAGTGGACCAATCTGATTCATCCCCTTCCTTCTAGAGTTTACATAAGTAAAGAACTCTTTGCTGTTTTTCTTTGCATCCCTTGCTAAAGATTTCTCGTAATCTGCCTTCGCCTGCCTAACCTCCTTTGTAACTTGGTTACAGATCAACTTGTATCTATAGGCTTCTGTGTCAGGTGTTAATTTGTATGTATCCCATGCATTTTTCTTCTCTGCCATATGTCTCATTAGTTCATCTGACATCCACTTAGGCCTAAACCTTGAACAATATTTCTTAGTTGGTATGTAAAGCCTAGTAATAATGTCTGTGCTGTAGTTAAAAATGCATATACAGTCAGTCCTCCTATAACATGTGTTTACACTACATGAATTCGATCATACACGATTTATAAATAGGGGAACGATATCTTATATAACACGAACCGAATTCGCTTATGCACGATTCGCCGTTGTGTTTACAAGAAATGGCAGTCGAACGCAGAATCACCCCAACCGAACGCAACACGATAGGAATGAAGAGAAGTTTCTGAAAATGTATTTATATTTTTTATATCAGTGAAGGGGAAACACATTTCACCATAATAACATAAAAACCAACACAATTCCAGCTATCGGTATAATCGCAAATGCAATTAGATAGTTTACTACCAGTTTATAACAGATTCCACTAGCAGAAACGCAAGTGGAAATTGTTTTTATTGTTTTATGGTATTAACCCCTAGAAATGTGCTTTAGTAAAATGTGAGGTGTTAGTGTATCTCTGCCTTTATGGTGTTGTTTATTCAGTTGCCAAACGCGCTCAGATTTGCTTATGTGTATCAAGCGTGCCTCCTCGTTTTGTAATTGTGCTTTATTCCCTAAAAATTAGTAAAATACTTAAAAGGTGTGAAAGGAAGCGTCCTGATGAAGACGCTGCAGATTCAGAGAGAAAAAGAAAAGCAATATCGATAAACAGAGGCGAACTGGGTCAAAAATTCTTAATCAGAGAAATTTATAGTGGCCTCATACTATGGTTTATGGCCAAAATCACACCGGCGTCCAGCCACAGGGGTTTCCCCGGTAAGGCTTATGGGCAGTCCGCCTCTATCGATAGAGAAAAAATATAAAATTGTAAAACGCTTTGAGCGAAATGAAAGACCATGTGATATTGCAGTTGCTATCGACCTAAATGAGGCAATGCTGAGAATTACAAAGAATGCAGAGAAAATAAAAACAACTTTGATAGCAGGAACAACTCAAAGTGTAATTAAAATCCATTAGATTAAGACACAAAGAATTGGAAGAGATGGAACGGCTGTCATCTGTTTGGATAGAAAATCAAACAAAAAATAAGTTTGCTTACGATAGAAGAAAAAGCATTAGCAATATTTTATTACGTAATAGTCGTAATAAAATACTTACGTATTTTATTACAATTATTTATTGTGTTTGGTAATGTTTTGGTTACAAATGTGTGTTCAAACTTGGGTGATTGGCACCTAACCCTATTTTTCCCATAGGGCCTGTTGTTTATATTGCACGAGGGTTTCTAGGAACACAACTATCACGCTATACGAGGAGTGACTGTAGGGCAAAAACTATGCAAATAACATTGGATTCTTTCTTTAAATTAGATTAATTTATTAAAAAGTTAATGGTTTGTATGTCTCCTTTTATATTAAGATTGTAATTCTTTTTACTGTGATACTAAAATATTGTATACATCAAAATATATACTGTACAATATTTTTATTTCCATTAATATTGCTTTTCTTTTAGTTTATCTTACAAATAAAATAAAATCTTTAAAAAATGTTATTCCTATTGCTGTATTGTTGGACAAGGCTTTTGTTTTTATTTTATTTTATTTTTATGAATTTTATCTTATTAATTTTTTTCGATATTATATTTGTTATTATTTATTACAAAAAAAAAAAAAAAAAAAGGTAAAATTTTGACACTTTTGGGGGACCTAGTAGTAGTAGTAGTAGTAGTAGTGGCACTTGATGCAAGAAAGCAAGTGTAGGAGCTTATGCAGCATCAGCCAAAAAAAAAAAAAAAAAAAATCACACCATACCCTCTAAATTTATTTAACCTATCAACTTCCACAACGACAGATGGAAGTTTGTTCCAGCAATTAACCACCCGCTGGCTAAAGGCAAATTTCCGCACATCTATTCTACCTCTATCCTTTCTTAATTTGAACTTATGTCCCCGTAGGTTCGTAATCTGAACAAGTGGGAGGATCCCATCAGAATTCAGCGTACTCAACCCATTCAAGGCCTTATAGACCTCAATCAGATCACCACGCAGGTGCCTAGTCTCCAGCCACTGCAATTTGCAGAACTTAAGCCTCTCTTGGTAAGAGGATCCCTTCATTCCCCTCACCAATCGTGTTGCTCTTCTCTGTACACGCTCAAGCAAATCTACATCCTTCCTAAAATGAGGCCTCCAGACCTGTACGCAGTACTCAAGGCGTGGCCTGACCATTGCCTTATACAGAGGGACAATCACCTCCTTTTCCCTGCTAGCAAAATTCCTATATATCATTGACAAAACCCCATGACCTGCCCTAGCAGCCTGTCTACATTGCTCAGAAAACTTCATATCTGACTGCACAATTACTCCCAGGTCTTTTTCATTTTCTACCACCTTAAGTGTAGTACCACACAGTTGGTACGTTTCTCTGGGGTTACGTCTACCCATATGCAGTACTTTGCATTTGTCAAGGTTAAACTTCAGTTGCCACTTCTTAGCCCATCTGCCCAAATTATCTAGATCCTGTTGCAGTAGCACACTGCCATTACTGTCATTAACAACCCTGCCAACCTTCGTGTCATCTGCAAACTTCGACATTAAGCCTGATATACCTTCATCAATATCATTGATAAATATACAAAACAACAGTGGACCCAACACCGAACCCTGTGGGACTCCACTAATAACATTAGTCCACGAAGAGCAGCACCCATTGATTACCACCCTCTGTCTTCTCCCACTTAACCATCCTTTTATCCATTGTAGCAACTTACCGTTAATACCATTCTGCTCCAATTTGTACAGTAGTCTTCCATGCGCAACAGTGTCAAAAGCTTTCCTGAAATCCAAGTATATGATATCAAAATTAATTTTTGCATCCAGTTCCTTTGTGACCACATCATAATAACCAATCAAATTTGTCAGACAAGACTTTCCCTTAACAAACCCATGCTGTGTCTGAATTATTGCTGCAGTCTTGTCTAGATGATCCTGCAATGCATCTTTAACCAGTGACTCCATTATTTTACCCGGAACAGAAGTTAAACTAACTGGTCTGTAATTATTCGTGTCACCCTTCGAACCTCCTTTGTGAATTGGGAATACATTTGCACATCTCCAGTCCGTGGGAACCTCCCCTGAATCCAAGGATGCTCTCATAATTATGGCTAAGGGTTTGCTTAGTTGCTTTGCCGCCTCCTTTAATATAACTGGATAGATCCCATCCGCCCCAGGTGCCTTTCTTATGTTTAACTTCAACAATTTCTCCTCCACTTTGCTCTCAGTTATTACAAAATCATTAAGCAGTTATTACAAAATCATTAGTGGACTACATAGTGCTGCTACAATTTGATAACCTTCTTCCATTTTCAAACTGTAATGATTCCTCACGTGTGAATGTAGATGCAAAATACTCATTCAGTTTGTTTGCTATCTGAGCAGGATCATCAACAGTCGAACCATCGATGTCAAGTGGACCAATCATATTCAGCCCCTTCCTTTTAGAGTTTATATAAGTAAAGAAATCCTTGCTGTTTTTCTTAGCATCTTTTGCCAAAGATTTCTCGTAATCCGCCTTTGCCTGCCGAACCTCCTTTGTGACCTGATTACAGACTAGCTTATATCTGCTACAGGCTTCTGCGTCGCCTGATAATTTATATGCATCCCATGCATTTTTCTTCTCTGTCACGAGTCTCATTAGTTCATTTGATAACCATTTAGGCCCAAACCTTGAACAATATTTCTGCATCAGTATGAAAAGTCTAGTAGCTTCCACGATTAATTCCTTGAATGCTTCCCACTTAGAATTTACTGTTTGTAACATCGTCAGTCGATCCCACTGTACAGAATTTAAAAACTGTCTGAGACCACTGTACTCCCCTTTACGGAAGCAAAAACCCTTTCCTTTACCCCTGACGGTAGTTACCTCTTTGAGTAAATCCCACTTCAGCACACTGTGATCACTGCCACCTAGTGGTTCCTTTATCTGCAAATTCTTAATACACGAATGATCACTGCTGATAACCAGATCAAGAGTATTACTTTCTCTGGTTGCCTCTCGAACATGCTGCTGCAGAAAACAATCATCCAATAAATCCACAAAAGTCTACCTTGTTACTACAAACCCCGTTATTACAAAGTGTGAAATTTAGGTCCCTTGAATTTGTATTAACAAGATTCCTCTGTATACACACACATATATATATGTGTGTGTGTGTTGCGTGTAGACAATAGTGTTGTGTGTGGACTACATAGTGTTGCGTGTAGACAGTCTACATGCAACACTATGATAAGAGAGACTATTTCAACTTCACAGCAATAAAACTCACCCACTGGGAGAGCAACATTGCTAAACACATCCATGGAAACACCATCAGAAATTAAGCAAACAGGTTGATACATATATGCAATAATATAAAAAGTACCGTGGAAGCTATTCAAAAACTCATAAAAACTCTCATCAAAAATAAAATACCCACCAACTATAGCAGGCATTATATAAAAGCGGCTATACATTCAAATCTCAAAACACACCACCCTAACGTCAACCCCTATACTTTCATTGAAAACGCTATGAAACATTTTAAACTAAGTTGTCTAAAAGTACCAATGCAATAAGTTAATTAATGCCCAGGTTTGTTACATGGGTTTATTGCACTCAGACGAGGCTTGTCTTCTGACTGCACTACAACCTGACTTCAAAGAAACTCCCCTCCAGACTAAATCAAAAAATTTTGAAATTTTAAAACTGACAAACTTAGTAATGATAAATACCACCGGAAACTTACTCCCACAAAACAACATGACAATATCACACAGAGTGACACGGGGTAAATATTCACTTAGAAGGAGGCTGTAAATATGTAAATAGCCATTCCATTGGACATATATGGGTCGTTATGCCTTAGAAAAGCTATACCGGCCCAGTCCAAGGAATGGCATAACATTTGTAAAAACATTGTAAAAATAACTTTCTTCCATTTTCATAAACATATTTCATGTATATTAAACATTACTTCTACCATCGTTTCTTTTCGGAAGGTTTCTCCTGTCTCAAACCCCATCCCCTACACGCATTGACATAGGATATCGGGCCCTGAAGCTAATTCAAGATCACACCACTATATACAATTAGCGCGACTGCACAGTAATAAATTTACTACATATAAAACAAAAAGCAGGCAGGAACTTACCCCTTTCTGACCGACGACCACCACAGGACAAGTTGCAGTAAGTAAGAACCTTCTCATTTATTCAGATACATACCCATTGGGCTTTGTGTCACCTATCCCAGTTTGCTGCTATGGTTGCTTACAAAATTTAAAATTTTAATTCAAACCAAAAACTATAAAACGATTCTTAAATTAAACCTAAAATCATTATATGTATCTAAAGCAAAATTAAAAGCCTACTTAAACTAAAAATATCACTTATATATACAGGGTGTTTCAGTTAAACGTTTCAGAACTTCTAAGAGGGGTAGGGTACATCCTGACAACTCGAAATCTTATAGCAATGTGGGGTCGGAAATGCTTTCCTGAAGCGGTGTTGTACACAGAAGCACCATAAAGAAAAGAGACCGTAAGTGAGAAATCGTTTTAATAATACATGAAAAGAAGCAAAAGGTACATGGATTAAAGTAAGTGTTCGAAGTTTCTTCCACGGGCTACAATGCACGCTTCACATCTCCGACGCATGGACATCCGAACATTCTGGAATACTCTAGGCGAATTTCGAATTTCTTCGGCAGCTACTGCGATTCTTGCAACCAGCTCCTCAGCATTGTCAACAGGGGTGTCATAAACTAGCGATTTCATATGACCCCAGAAATAAAAATCAAGACATGATAGGTCGGGTGACCGAGCAGGCCAACGCACGGGACCACCACGTCCGATCCACTGTTGACCAAATGTGACATCCAGGTAGTTACGAACATCTCCGCTATAATGGACAGGGGCTCCATCGTGTTGGAACCACATTGTCTGTTGCGTCGATGCAGAAATCTGTTCATCTCTCAAAAGTTGTGGCAATACTTGCTGCAGAAAGATCAAGTAGATAGGTCCGGTTAGACGACGGTAACAGGTAAGGTAACAGGTAAGGTCCGATGAGGTGATCTCCCATAATACCGGCCCATACATTGACCGAAAATCGAATCTGTGCTGCACGACGTCGTATTGCATGCGGGTTCTCGACTGCCCAGATATGGTCGTTATGCGTGTTGAAAATTCCTTCCCTTGTGAAGGAATTTTCACGGTCATATGAAATTGCTAGTTTATGACACCCCTGTTGACAATGCTGAGGAGCTGGTTGCAAGAATCGCAGTAGCTGCCGAAGAAATTCGAAATTCGCCTGGAGTATTCCAGAATGTTCGGATGTCCATGCGTCGGAGATGTGAGGCGTGCATTGTAGCCCGTGGAAGAAACTTCGAACACTTACTTTAATCCATGTACCTTTTGCTTCTTTTCATGTATTATTAAAACGATTTCTCACTTACGGTCTCTTTTCTTTATGGTGCTTCTGTGTACAACACCGCTTCAGGAAAGCATTTCCGACCCCACATTGCTATATGATTTTGAGTTGTCAGGATGTACCCTACCCCTCTTAGAAGTTCTGAAACGTTTAACTGAAACACCCTGTATATATTAGCGAAATAATGAATGGCAAAACTGGAATGGGGACAACAGAAACGGGTAGGTATGGGACATTCCTTCAGATGGGCTATCAATCTGCTCAAAGCCCCCGATGAAGTAGTGGATTGATGGCCACGTGATGGAATGTTTTTTCAAAAATTGCAGCACATTATTATTTAGTATTGATATTTTCAAAAATTGCATTGCACATTATCATTTAGTATTGATATTTTCATAATCACTTAATATTGATATTTTCATAATCACTTAGTATTGATATTTTCATTATCAGTTAGTAATGACATTATCATTTTGTATTGATTGCTTCATAGTAATTTTAATGTTTAACTTAACGTTTATAGGCCAAACAGACTTAAGATAGCCCATATATTCTACGTTGATTACTTGATCCGTATACATACTAATACCTATAGTAAAATACCACTTAATTGAATTAATTGACCAATATTTAATCATGTACATATCATAATACCACTTTATTGAATTTATCGACATATATTAAATCATGCACGTATAATGTCCAATTGCCCTATGCACAATGGCATTAACGTTGCATATATGACAAAAACTATAATATACAATTCTATCATTATAAACTTTAAACATTACATATACACTATGCTATATATATATATATATAAAGAATCTTTCTTTCTTTTCCTATTATTTCTTAACCTAACATTTAAGGTTAGGTCACAAAATATAAGGAAACCTTTTCTGTTATTTCCTAACCTACCATTTAAGGTCAGGTTACGAAATATAACGAAAAATAAAGAAACCTTTTCCTTTTTTCGTAACCAAACCTAAATCAACAATATAGTAAAAACATTCATGAACTCCAAAAATCTGCTTTTAATAATGAGAAAAAAACATAATCAAGAACATCAAAATGAATGGTACGAAACTTTTATTAATTTAGTTTTCATTAAAAAATCAACCAATGTTTTATTTTCATTACGAATTTCTTCCCTCTTTAAAAGATTCATCGCTGCTATTACCGGTTTACCGTTCATCATAGAACTATTATGCACCATTCTTTACTCATAAATAGACATTATAATGCCAACCAACGACTACACAGTAGCTTGTTGTCTGTCGCGCCCACCACCAATCATATCATCGTTTGTCACGCCTACCTGTCAATCAATATATCCTTCTCGATTTTGGCTCCAGACCGATAACACCTACCGTCTGTTTACCGAGTGATCAGTGCTAGAGTCTGTGGTGGGAAACTAATTTTCCACGTAAGTTATCCAATGTTTCTCGTCGTTCTTGTGTTGGCTTCTTTACCTTAGCCATGAAGAGAAGATTCTGAAAATTTATGTTTTTTAAATAATCGAAGATTTCAGTGAAAGGGAATCCATTTCACCATAATACCGTAACATAAAAACCTACAGAATTCCAGTTAACAGTATTATTGCAAATGCAATAAGATTGAGTTTACTACTTATTCATAATAGATTGTGTTAACAGAAAAGCCCAATAAACTGGAAAGTGCAAATTATTTTTACTGTTTTTTGGTAGTGACCTCCAGAAATGTGTTTTAGAAAAATATCACAAAGGTGTACAAAACTGATTCTCATAACAAAACATGATAACAATGAAAGTGTAGTGCAATTTCCAATATGAATATGACCTTTTAGAGAGCTTAGTTATACAGTGAATATAGTGAAAATTTCAACTTCCAAGTTCTTGGAACGAATTACCAAAAATAAAAACAATGTGTTATTTGGTTCACATTACGATATTTTCTCGATACCTCCATTTATTCCTTCAGGATGCAAAATACGTTTGCACGATTTTTTTTAAGTTTGCACCGGCTGGCAAAAACTTACGTAAAGTCGAATTTCTGTAAGTCAAGCATTATGTAAGCCGGGTAGTTCCTGTATATAATGTTCCAAGTGTAGTCTAACTATATTGTTAGACCACAATTGGAATATTGTGTTCAAGTATGGAGACCGCACCTAAAAAAGACTTTGAGCTTCTTGAAAGTGTCCAGAGATGGGTAACTCGCCTGGTGAGATCGGCATAAGGTCATCCATATGAGGAAAGACTTTGAATATGTGGGTTGCACAGCTTGGAAACTAGTCTGCTTGGAGGAGACTTGTTTGAGGTATTTAAGGCTCTGAGAGGCAAAAGTAAAATGAATGAGGGTAAAATTTTCATGATTATAAATTATTCTTGAACTAAGGACCATAAATTCAAGTTACGGTGGGGGGGGGTTAGACTGGATTGCAGAAGTTTTATTTTACCCAGCAAGTTATAAATTACTGGAATAAGTTACCTGCGTGAAGAGGGAAATGTATAGGTTGTGTATTTCCTTTTCTTTTATTATTTATTCATTATCTGTTTTATTTTATTATTATTTAACTCCTTTTTTTTAGTTGATGCTGTATAAGCCTTAGGCTTCCTTGCAACCATATGGCCATTACTAATATTGACCATGCCATGCACTTCGTACCAGTAGTACCTATTATGTAGTGGAAGAAATCCCATAAAAGGGGACAAAGTTTTTTTTTTTTTTTTTTTTTAATAATAATTATTATTATTATTAAAAAAACCTTTTTCTCCTTTATGAGATTTTTTTTTCCCGACCTGTGACAGCTACTGGTACCAAGTGCATGGGGTGGTTGGTTGTGCCCTGTTACTATTATTATTTTTATTATTACTGTTGGTCGAGAATTTCCCTTACTATTATACATGTGTTCAGGATTATGGCTCTTTGGAGTTCCACATAAGTGTTCTTTAAGAGGCCTGTTGCTGCTAGGTTCTTATGGAGGCTCTTTGACATCAAGCCAGTAGTTGACACAGTGATCAGGACGGTCATTACTTGTTCCATAGGCGCCTCTGTAGCCAGGTGGGAAGGAGCAGCAGTGCGTAGCGCACGCTTCTCGTCACCACCAAATATGGCAAATATGGCAATATGGCCTTAGTTGCTAATGCTCCTAAAAAACCAAAATAACAACAATAACAATAACTTGTTCCATATGCCACATTTCTTTGACTTCCTGTCTTAGACCTGTGCTCCTAATCTTTTTCTTGTAGGTTTTTTGGAGGTTGCTGGTTCTTGGCACCGCTGTGTTGATCAGGTAGGTAGCCATTACCTGCTTGCCGAAGAGAGTTATGTCTGGTCTGTTGTATGGGATCACCTTGTCCATTATTATGGCATGGTCCTGCTTAGTTTGTGATTAGGGCCTCTAGTATGGCCCAGGGTTTGTGCTTGTAATATGGTACACTTTCTTTCATTAACTTGTATTTATGCCCTAGCTTCTGTTATATTATCCTGGCCACCTGATCATGTCTTTGAGTGTACTCTGTCTGGGTAATCACCTGCATCATGTGGTGATGTGCTGAATTGTCTCTGGGGCCAGGTGGCATCGTTGACATGTATCTTCTGTCACTTAGGGGGGGGTCTTGGCAATGTATTTCCTGTAATTTCTGGTGTTAACTACCTGGCCTTGGATGGTGAGCATGATTTCTTTGGGAAGAGCTTCTCGTTCATGAGCCATGCTTTGGATGCCATCTTCTCAATGTAGTTATATTGTTATTTGGTTTTTAGGAGCATTAGCAACTAAGGCCATATTGCTTACTCAAAGGATTTACTCAAAGAGGTAACTACCATTAGGGGTAAAGGGAAGGGTTATTGCTTTCGTAAAGGCGACTACGTTGGACTGAGACAGTATTTAAATTCTATACAGTGGGACCAACTGATGATGTTACCAACAGCAAATGCAAAATGGGAAGCATTCAAAGAACTTATCTTGGAAGCTACTAGGCTTTACATACCAACTAAGAAATATTGTTCAAGGTTTAGGCCTAAGTGGATGTCAGATGAACTAATGAGGCATATGGCAGAGAAGAAAAATGCATGGGATACATACAAATTAACACGTGACACAGAAGCCTATGATAGATACAGGTTGATCTGTAACCAAGTTACAAAGGAGGTTAGGTAGGCGAAGGCAGATTACGAGAAATCTTTGGCCAGGGATGCAAAGAAAAACAGCAAAGAGTTCTTTACTTATGTAAACTCTAGAAGGAAGGGGATGAATCAGATTGGTCCACTTGATATCGATGGGTCAACTGTTGATGATCCTGCTCAGGTAGCTAACAAACTGAATGAATATTTTGCATCGACATTCACGACATTCACACATGAGGAGTTATTCAGCGAGGGGAATGCCAGAGGTGTATTCAACTCTGGCAGTAAGCTAGAGAATCTTGTAATAACTGAGAGTAAAGTGGAGGAGAAATTGTTGAAGATAAATACAAGAAAGGCACCTGGGGTGGATGGGATCTATCCAGTTATATTAAAGGAAGCAGCAAAGGAAGTAAGCAAACTCTTAGCCATAATTATGAGAGCTTCCTTGGACTCAGGGGAAGTACCCATGGACTGGAGATGTGCAAATGTGACCCCAATTCACAAAGGAGGATCAAAGGGCGACACAAGTAATTATAGACCTGTTAGTTTAACTTCTGTTCCTGGAAAATTAATGGAGGCACTGGTTAAAGAAGCACTGCAGGATCATCTAGACAAGACTTCAGTTATAGCTCAGACACAGCATGGTTTTGTTAAGGGGAAGTCTTGCCTGACCAATTTGATTGGATACTATGATGCAGTCACAAAAGTACTGGATGCAGGGAATAACTTTGATGTTATATACTTGGATCTTAGAAAGGCTTTTGATACTGTTGCACATGGAAAACTGCTGCACAAATTGGAGCAGTGTGGCATTGGAGGCAAATTGCTGCTATGGATAAAGGGGTGGTTGAGGGGGAGAAGACAGAGAGTAGTAATCAATGGACACTGCTCATCGTGGACTAATGTTATTAGTGGAGTCCCTCAGGGTTCAGTATTGGGCCATTATTGTTTTCTGTATTTATAAATGATATTGATGATGGTATATCAAGCTTAATGTCCAAGTTTGCAGACGATACGAAGGTTGGCAGGGTTGTCAAGGACACTACTGACACTATGCTGCTGCAACAGGATCTGGAAAGGTTGAGCAGATGGGCTGAGAGGTGGCAAATGAAGTTTAACATTGACAAAAGTACTACATATGGGAAACAGCAACCCCAGAGCAACGTATCAACTCTGTGGTACTACACTGACAGTGGTAGAGAATGAAAGGGACTTGGGGGTGGTTGTGCAGGCAGATATGAAGTTCTCTGAGCAGTGCAGACGGGCTGCAAGAGTAGCTCATGGAGTATTGTCAATGATATACAGGAATTTTTCCAGCAGGGATAAGGAGGTGATTATTCCATTGTATAAGGCGATGGTCAGGCCACACCTAGAGTACTGTATACAGGTCTGGAGGCCTCATTTCAATAAGGATGTAGAGCTGCTGGAACGAGTATAGAGAAGGGCAACAAGATTAGTGAATGGAAAAAAGGGGTATTCTTATGAAGAAAGGCTTAAGTTTTGCAAATTACTGTGTCTGGAGACTAGGCACCGGCGAGGTGATCTGATAGGGGTGTATAAAGCCTTGAATGGTTTGAGCATGCTCAATGCTGATGGGATTTTTCCTCTTGCTCAGAATAATCACCTAGAGGACATGAATTCAAATTGAGGAAAGACAGATGTAGGATAAACGTGAGGAAATTTGCCTTTAGCCAGCGGGTGGTTGGTTGGTGGAATAGACTTCCATCCATTGTCGTGGAAGTTGATAGCCTAAATAAGTTTAAGGCTCAGCTGGACAGGTATTTCGAACGAACAGAGGGGTGAAGTGGAAGTGGTTATTTTTTATTTATTTATTTATTTTTTATTTTTATTTTTATTTATTTTTATTTTTTTTTGGCTGATGCTGCATAAGCTTGCTTTCTTGCATCAAATGCCTTTACTAATGCTCCGGCGATATGCGGTGGTCATTCCCTGACCTTTCCGCATCCTCCGTATTTGGTGGTGACGGGCTCGAACCCCGGTCTAATCAAGAAGCGTGTGCTACGCACTGCTGCTCCTTCCCACCTGGCTACGGAGGTGCCTATCAATGTAGTCTTGACAGAGGTCATTGTAGTGTCTGCAATTGAGTGCCTTCTTCACCCCTCTTATTGTCTTTGTTTCTTCTCTCTGTGTGAGTGGGGTCTCCTTGTTAAGGTTGATTGTTGTGTGCTGTTTGTCTTTTCTTATGACTTGGTAGATTAGTTCAGTGTTTTTCTGGAAATAAAAATCCCACAGGTTTTTTAATCGCCTTCTCTTGTTCAATGAGGTCATTCAGTCTCTTCCATCCTTCTTTCCAGACTATAGCCAGTCTTTTGATAGCTGACTTCAGGTGGTATTCATTGCTCTTGGACATCATTATCATGGTCATTCTCATAATGTCCTCCAACCATGTGTTAGTGCAATCTGTGATCCTGAAGGAGTACATTACTGTGGGTCTTCATAACTGTTTATGGCTTTGACTATGTTTCCACCATTCAGCTTTGATTTCTTTGATATTTGCAGGCTTCTCAGTCTCTGATGGTATTTCTGAGTTAGGCTGGCATTGATATTGTTTTGGTCTAACTGGTGAACATGTGTCCTCTCCACATTAGCATTAGTTTGTGGCATATGATGCAAGAATGCAAGCCTACACAGCATCACAAGATAACCTTACACAACATTAGAGAGAGAGATCTACATATCTGTAGGTAGGCAGTCTCTGTCATGACTTCAATTTCTTCACTAGCCTTCAGCTGGTAGTTTTGGCCAACTGGATCTCTTTGATGCAGTCCATGTGTCTAGGCCAAATTGCTTCCTGATGTCAGTACTGAACTCTTTGGTGATCCCTAGTTGCTGTTGGAGCTAATTCTCAGTTGTGGCATAAAGTTTGGTGTTATCCATATACATCAGGTGAGAAGGGCTGTAGGGGTTCTTCTTTTAGAGTATATCTACACTTTCTGTTACTAAGCATTGCTGGACAGTGTGTTGAGTACCAGACAGAACCGTAGTAGGCTCAGAGCGTCTCCCTGGAAGATTCCTCTTCTGATGGGGATTATTCCTCTTCTGATTGTGATGTTCTTGGCCTTGATGGTGATCCTCCATTTCACCCTAGCTGCTTCTGGGAAGTGTATCAGTGTCGAGTTTATAGAGTTTCGTTGTATCTATCAGACAGTTATGGGGTATGGAGTCAAAGGCTTTACAGTAGTCTATGTAGGCTGTGTATGGGTTGCAGTGCTTGTTGTAGGCTTGCGTACAGACTGTAGCAATGGTCAATTGCTCCTTGCATTCTTTGCTTGTCTACTTACATACCTTCTGATGCTAGACCATGATGTTCTGGCTCTCCATCTGGTATAATATCTTCTTAGTTATGCAGCTAATTATGATCTTGTACATTTTTGGGAGACATCTGATTGGTCTGTACTTTGCCAGGTATGTGGTGTTTTTGTCCTTAGTCTTCAGATTGTTGATTCCTTGGGTCAGAGACATGGGATTGTGTCAGGGTGTCTTTTCATCTGGGTGAACTGCTCTTCTGTGTGCCTGTATGTGTGCAGTTGAGCTTTTTGTTCAAGTAATTGTTGTCTATTCCTGGGGTTTGCCATTTGTGAGACTTCGCTATTGACTGTTGTACTTCCTTCTGAATTCCCCATTCTGTCATCTCTTGTATATTGGTTTCCTTCCCTTTTAGATTTATCTGGCTGGGGGGGGGGGGGGCACATTATGCCATAATGTGCCATTATGGTTAATTTTGCTGCTCCACAGGTTTCCCAGAACCCCTTGAGTGCCTTCTTGCTGGGTGGGGAGGGAATTGTTGCTTTCTTTTCCCTCTTGTCTGATTTTTTGGTAGAAGGTTCTCTGGGGGCACAGCCATTATGGCTAATTTTGCTGCTCTACAGGCTTCTGCCTTCTTGTTTTTTTGGGGGGGGGATTGTTGCCTTTCTTCCCCTCTTGTCTGATTTTTTTTAGAAGGCCCTCTGGTTTTCACTGAATATCCTGTTGTGTATTTTCTTCTTGGCACTCTCCCCATGACACCATAGTCTTGCTGAGTGCCAGGAATTTCTGCATGAATGTTTTGAGGTATTCTTCAATTCTATTGTTATATATCTTGTGTTTGCTGTGGATGTTGTTGTATTTCTTGAGGATGGTCTTCAATTTTCTGATCGGCTTCTTATCTCTGTTACCTCTTTGATACTGGGTCAAATGGCCTATCTTTTCTGTTATCTCTTCTATCTTGTGCTGTAGCCTTCTTTTCCAGGCTAGCATTTCTTTGTGTTTGGATTTTGTTTTCTGTTGGTCTGGTTTCTTTTCCATTCATGCCACCATCAGCTACATTGGCCCAGTAAATGGCTGTGTAGATGGTATCTAGTGTTACTTCGTTGTGTTTGAGATTTTATTGTGAAACCTTAAGGAAGCAATGAAGAAGGGGCATTTCCTATTTTCCACTGTGCTTAGGGTTTATGAAGTTTTTGGGCCCTATGAAAAAGCATTTATCCAAAAAAAATATAATTCAAATTCAGTATATAATTTGATGATTTATTCTACCAATAAACTTCTACAAGCTAATTTTTAAACAGATATTTTTAAGAGAATTCTTCCTTTGACTTTTTCTATTAACACATCATTAATAACATAATCAAAATTTGTATTGGAAGTAAGTTAAGTTACAGCTGTGATAAGTGTTGTATAAACAACTTCAAAATATATAGAAGTTCTTTCGGATTTCTTTAAATCCAGAAAATTGGATTTAATGCAAGTGCTCATAATGAGAAGTATTTAGGCCCTATGAACAAAAAAAGATATCCCTGCAGTGAAGGTTTAATGGTATTAAGTATAGTAGAATGTCGGTTATCTGGAAGTCAGTTATCCAGAATAATTTGAAGCTGATTTGTCATCTTCTATTTTTTTAAAGTTTTTTTTATTAATGGTAGTATTTGAGACAAATGTTTATTATGCTACGAAAGTACTTCTGTCTGTTTTTTTTATATTGTATATTTTATGAAATGTTGGATTAGGACTAATGGGTTTTATCAGAAACCATGAGAGATAGTTAGTCATTCTCTTCAGTGAACCCAAATTTCCATGACATATTTTGATCTCTTCATTTCATATTATTTATTTTAGCTCCATATTCTTTAAAAATACAGTAACATCAGCCCACCCAAAACTGTGCGATTTATTATTTTTCTGTTTTTTTATGGTAAAATGTCAACAAAAAGAAACAGTACTGAAATGGGCAGAAAGCCAGGAAAAATGCGATGTAATCAAATTGATATTATTGAGGAACTTCACCGATTTAGCAGCAAAAAAATAGGTCACAAAAAAACGATTGAACATTATTTTAAAATTTTACTTTAAATTTTTTCCACATAAAATTTGCAACAAAATACCTATCGTAATATAAATACATCTGTAAATGTGCAAATTTTTATGTATGAGTTATTATTATTATTTTTTTAAATTAAATAAATTCATTTTTTCCACACTCTTTAAAGTCTTTCTTTTACCTTAATACATTATAACAGAAATTATTTAATTTTACCTTACGTTCGATTATCCGGAAAAGATCTGACACTCTACTGTATTTTGATTTTGAGCAAATGGAATATTGGGAAGTTTGAATATGAAGCTTTAAGTGATTGCTTTGGTGACTACTGTTTGTTTATAGTTTATCTCTAGACCAAATTGGCCTTGGTGTAATTAGAACCTGTTGCAATATATGCTATTCATTTACATTTGTTTGATGAAAGTCTCCTTCACTTCTAGGAAAATCATTTTATAAAGATGTGCAGTTTGCTGTATTAAACATTTTTGAAGCTGTAAAGGAACTTGGTAAAGAATCAAAAAAACAAAGGTAGCATCTATCTTTTTTTTTTTTTGGAATTTTATTTTTTATAATTAATTACTGTTAATTTACTCCTTGGCCATCCATATTTTTCTTTTAATACCAGTTTTCCATTTTTATTTATTTTAACATACATATGTATGTTCTGCTTTTTACTAGTCTAAATTGCACTCGTATTTTGAACTTTATAAGCTTATAAGGACATCTGCCTGCTCATCCAGTGTTAAAAAAAAAAAAATTAATAAATGCGCTAGTTTTGAATAATTTTACATTAAATTTTCATACCTTAACTACATTCTATTCCATTTTTTCTATTTTAACTTGTATATATCCTCATAAGCTTGGAGTTTATAAAGTAAGTTAAACTCCATGCTTATGTGATGATATCTGCTTATCACAAAACTTTCTAGCGACAACCAACAAACTGACTTAAAATAAATAAATTAAAATTTATTTATTATCACAAAACATTCTAGCGACAATCAGCAAACTGACTTAACATAAATTTTTAAAATAAATAAATTAAAATTTATTTATTTTAAGTCAGTTTGTCGGTCGTCGCTAGAAAGTTTTGTGATATGCAACCTGAAGCTCAAGGGCTGTTTTCCGATATCTGCTTAGCCAGAGTTTCAAAAATCTAAGAAGTTGCTATTTTTGAATAATTTTGTTCCCATTTGGTTTTCCTGTCTTAACCATATTGCTACATCATAATTGCATCGCTACATGTTTTTTATTTATACAGAACTGAGATCTTTTTCTTAAACAAAAAGTAAACGATATAGTTCCGAAAACCTTTCAGAATTTTTCAGCTGTATTGATAAATTAAACTTATTCAAAAGGGATCAAGTGAAATAATTTTTTAAAAGAAAAAAATAAATGCAAATGAAAACACTGGTGTTTTTCTTGTTAGATAATGCCCCATAGACATCTTTCTTCCTGATGAATTTTATCATTCAATGACGGCATTGTCAAGTGCCTTTTTCTACCCCTAGTACCACAGCCCTGATACATATAGATTGTAGAATTCATAAGCAGCTGTAAATGTTTACATTGAAGGAAACATTTGAAAAGGATTTAGTTTTTGATGATTCTCACAAGAATAGGAAAGAAAGCGACCAGTATTAAAAATTATAATATAAAATGTGCTATTTGCAACTTGACACCATATTCATATTTAGTTAAGTTGCAAATAGCTAGTTTTCCTTACATATCAAGGGTACAGCTTAAAAAGGATATTCACAGGCTGGCCACTAGAGTCCACCAGACTAAACCTATTGATAACTCTCTAGGAAGAATTTCACTTCATCTATTCTGTCGGATAGTGACTCGTGGAAGCCCAATGGGAGCATTGGCGAGGCCACTTAATAAAAAGGAGCTGGATATATTGCTGTATGTAAGCCATATCTAAAAATTTCATTACTTCATACATGTCCTCCCACCTTTTTTTACTACTGAAAACACCCTGAATAGTCAAAACTAATAGAACGAACTTATCTATAAAGAGATCTAAACCTCCTAAATACTTCCTCATTCATTTAAAAAATATACATGGTCTCATTTCTGATCTTAATAATAGACTTTGCCACTTACAGTCTGCTGAGCCCCAACTGCTTTTTTTGACAAAATCCCAATTATTGGTTGTTTCAACCACTGCTCTCAGTTGTTGTTCTAATTATTTGCTATACGATTCCTTTTGCTTCAAACTGCTCTAATATTCTCTGTCAGAGACACTTGGTAATTTTGAATCTGCACTTTTGATCTTCTCTGGCTTAAAATCTCCCTACCCCAATTCTGTCAAATTCATGCGTTACCTCTGTTGTTCTCCCAACTCTACTAATCACTCGGAACTCTGACTTCCTCTCTTTGAAACTTGACTTTCTGCAGACTAATTTTCCTTGGTGATTGTAATGTTCACCACTCCAGCTGGTTTCCTTTTTCTAGTCACATGGACCCAGCTGGTCGAGAAGTTACGGATTTTGAATTGACCTTGCATAGATTGTGCATTTACCTACCGAATACCTAACAATACTAACTATACAGCCAGCCAGCACTCTTCATCTTTTTCTCACAAACAAACCTAAGTGCATGGTTAAGGTCGTGGTCCTCTGGGCATCTCAGATCACAATTTACTAATCGTCTCTTCTCCAGTAGAGCCTTCTCTTTTGCCATTCTCAACCTCATGTTGTTTGGCATTACAAGAATGCTAGTTTGAAAGTTGGGATGATCTGCGAGATTTCTATTCATCTTTTCCTTTGTTGGATTATTGTTTTTAATTTAATGATATCAGTGTTTGCACAGATCTTGTCCATGAAATTATTTTTATAGAAATGAAATATTTTATTCCACATTTCACGTTAAAACCTTGCCCTTTATGTAAACCTTGGTATTCCAATAAATGCTCTAAGGCTGTTCAAGATTACAAAGTTGTATGTTGAAATTGGCTTGCATTCAAATCTCCAGATTAATTTTCTGGCCATACCAAAGCTTTGCAATTATTGAAGCAGTCTAGCTATGCTATGCTATTTATTAATCCGTCCAAACTAGATTTTGAACAGGCTGAGAACAGAAAACTTGCTTCTTGTCCAAACAGTAGGTAAGAATGATAAGCACGATTACGATAAGCATTCCGGGTTTCTTGCCAAAGCTATTTGAAAATCCGACAATTTTGTTGCCACCTCAGCCAAACATAAAGTTGACCTGCTAGCATCCTACTTTTCTTATAACTTGAAAACAATATCTTGTATTGATTATCTGGTCAAACAGCCCTTACGATTCCCAGTATATTCCATTCACTGTTTCCGTCTTCCATCAAAAGGATGTCATATAGAATTTTTAACAGTCTTGATGTTAAGAATTTGCATATCACAATAGTCTTGCATCCAAGTCTTCAGGTTCATTTTCTGCCAACACCAAAGCTCACAACATTTGTAAATTTGTAAAGCAGTTATTAATCAGTCCAAACTAGATTTTGAACAAGCAAACATAGAAAACTTTCTTCAGACAGAGTCTAGTTTAGATGAGTTCTTGCCGACCGGGCTAGCCTGGAAACTCAAAGGTCGCGGGTTCGAATCCCGCCTCGGGCTTGGATCAAAGTACTGCAAAACCTTGGGAGGCGCATTATGGCCACAGAAGCTGATGCGCCAACAACTACAAAAAAAAAAAAAAAAAAAAAAAGAGATGAGTTCTTAGGTATCATTCATACAACCCAATCAGCAGATCCCTTTCATAGCCTAGCATACATTTGCTATTTCTTTGTTTCAGGCATCCGTTTGCTTCTTCTTTAATGGTTTCATTCTTCCCTGGTACTGTAATTGAACACATTCATTCATATTACTTTTAATCTAGCTCTTTCTTGCTGCCTAATGCATAGCCTTCGATTCTATTCTGCTCATTTAGTTATTTTTGCATTCATGTCAGTTCTTTTGCATTCTCTTGTGTACTCAATCATGCCACATAATATTCTCTGCTTTCTTATTTGTTGCTCTTATTCTCTGTTTACCTTCGCTTTACAAACTATAGCTAGCTATGCTATTTATTCATCCATCATTCATTTGACTAAGCACTTCACATCCAGAGCTTTCAGTTTTAAACAGTCACACTAAGCCCTCATGTACTCAATAGTCTGTCACCTGGGATTGACTCTGTTTATTATTATCATTATTAGGAATGCTGAGTTAAATGTGGTAACAGACTTTTTTTGCATCAGCCAAAAAAATAAAATAATAATGAAATAAAATAAAAATACGCAATATTCATACTATATTTCATTGTGCTCTAATCTTTATTATTCCTTGAGATTTTATATTCACCAATGGGCCTTCCTCATTCATTTGACTCAGCCTTTTCAATGCTTTATATACCTCATATTCCTCCCTCCTTGTATGTATAGCTGTCAAACTTTGCATTTCCCACCTTTCAAACCATCCTTAATACTTATATCAATTTGCACTCATTTCTAATCTGGTCACCTTTTTTAAATCCTCTCCAAAAAGGGTGACAGTTCTGTCTTTTTCAGGTACAATCTCCAGTCCTCGAATACAATTCCAAATGCAGTCTAACAATTGTCTTGTATATAGAGAAAATGACATTCTGCTCTCTACTAGCAAAGGTCCTATAAGTCATAGACATGACTTACCATGCCCTATAAACATGGTTAATCCTGTTTGGATCATCCTATCAACCATTTCCTTTCTAGCTACGCTTTACACTGCATGGAAAATTTCATGTCATCTTGCAAGGCTGAGATTGTTAGCCCCTTTGTTTCTGGCTTATATGTGACTTCGCAATTTCATTTAGAAGCATTAAACTTCATTTGCCAATTTTCAGACACACATATATATATATTTTAAATTAAATAAAACATAAGCCAATGCTCAATTATTTATTTATTTACTTTATTATAATTTAACTTTTGTCAATATTTAATGGTAGTATATATATATTATTTTTTTTTTATGTAAACCCCAAACACGAGAGGTATTAGAACCTATAGTACTTAGTACTGTGCTTGGGTCGGAGGTTGAGAAGACGAAAGAAGATATTTGTTGACATTGGACTTGAACTTCTGTAGACTGTAATTTTCAGGAAATATGTATGAAGGAAGGTTGTTCCAGAAAACGGCAGTTGAATGAATAAACGAGGAAGATGAAAAGTTGGTTCTGTGAGTTTGAAGTTGGACAGTAAATGGATGTTGGCTGGTGGCGACACGTGTTCGGAATGTTTTGAAAGAGAGAGAGCGGGAATTATAGAAGCCAATTCAGAAGAAAAGTGCCCGTGGAAGTATCTGTAGAAGAGGCATGCAGCAGAAACAGTACATCTATGAGACAGCGAGTGCAAAGGCTCTGTTAGAGATGAATCATTAATTAACCTAACTGCCCTCTTCTGAATGGAATCAAGAAGCTTGAGAGAGGTTTTGGGGGCACCACCCCAGATGTGGGAACAATATTCCATGGCAGGGCGGATTTGCGATTTATACAGAGAGAGCAGCTGTTTGGAAGAAAAGTAATGCCGAGAGTGAAAGAAAACCAAGTTTTTTAGATGCAGAGGAAGCAATATTTCTAAGGTGCTTGTGCCAAGAGAGATTAGAAGTCAGGGTAATCCCCAAAAGAGATATCATTTTGCCTAGAAATCGGAGTGTCACTAAAGATAAGCATAGGAGTAGAAGAATCCTTTTTGCGAGATATAAGACAAGACTGAGTTTTAGAAGGGTTGAAATCAACTAAGTTGTCTTTGCCCCACTGGAGAATTACCTGAAGATCTGCATTTAAGGAATTGGTAGCAGATTTTTGAGAAGTTGAAGCTGATTGAACAGGGCAAGGTTTCTCAAAATGGAAAGTGGAATGCAATGTGCTATCATCGGCAAAACTATGCATGGGATTTCCAGTCAATGGAAGAAGGTCATTAATATACAAGAGGTAAATAGTGGGGGAAAGAACTGAACCTTGGGGGACACCGGCATTAGTGGAAAAGTTAGAAGACAGAGAGCCATCTATCATCACCCTCAGTAGCAATCAGAGAGAAAACTGGATAACCAATTACTAAAAACAGTTAGCAAACCATAAGATGGAAGCTTGTTTAGAAGACCTTTATGCCAAACACGATCAAAAGCCTTTGAGATGTCAAGAGCAACTACTTGTGTTTCACCAAACCTTTCCATTGAATTAGTCTATAAATGGTTAACATAAGCCAGAACATCACGAGTGGATCGACACTGACGGAATCCATACTGGCGATCATTGATCAGAAGGAAGGTTTCTAGGTAGTTTAAGAGTTGGCAGTTAATTGATATCTCCATTACTTTAGAAAGAGTAGAAGTAATTGCAATGGGATGATAATTGGATGAGTGGGATTTGTCACCCTTTTTAGGAACTGGCTGGATATGAGCAAATTTCCAAGCAGAAGGAAAAACACCCTTGGAATAAGAAAGTGAAAAAAAGGCGGCAAAGAATAGGAGTAAGTTCAGGAGCACAGGTCTTGAGAAAAAGTGGAGAAATACCATCGGGACTTGGAGCTTTCTTAGCATCAAGATTCGTCAAAATCCTTCTGACATCCTTTTGAGAGAAGACCACAGGAGGCATTGAATGGAGCATGTTGGGAATGGTGGGAGGTGTTTTACCAAGATCATTAATATGAGTTGGAAGAAAAATGGGATGCTAGCAGCTCAAATTTATCCTTGGCTGAAGTGACAACAGAACCATCTGGTTTGGACAGAGGTGGGAGCAGAGATGGGCAAAAGTTGCGGCCAATAGCTTTGGCAAGGGACCAGAAAGCTCGGATACCATTAGGGCAAGAATCAAATTTTCTACTCTTAGCCTGTTCAAACTCTAGGTTGCACTGATTAATAACTGCTTTACAATTTTTGTGAGCTTTGGTGTAGGCAGAAAATGAAACTGAAGAATTAGAAACAAGCCAATTACGATATGCAACATTCTTCTCTTGAACAGCCTTAGCACATTTATTGGAAAACCAAGGTTTAGATAAAGGAAGAGATTTTAAAGTGGAGTGTGGGATAAAGGATTCCATTCCTGCAAGATTCCATTCCTGCAAGCAGAGATGGGCAAAAGTTGCGGCCAATAGCTTTGGCAAGGGACCAGAAAGCTCAGATATCATTAGGGCAAGAATCAAATTTTCTACTCTTAGCCTGTTCAAACTCTAGGTTGCACTGATTAATAACTGCTTTACAATTTTTGTGAGCTTTGGTGTAGGCAGAAAATGAAACTGAAGAATTAGAAACAAGCCAATTACGATATGCAACATTCTTCTCTTGAACAGCCTTAGCACATTTATTGGAAAACCAAGGTTTAGATAAAGGAAGAGATTTTAAAGTGGAGTGTGGGATAAAGGATTCCATTCCTGCAAGAATAATTTCACTGACACGATCTGAGCAAACGTTGACATCAGAAGTTTTGAAACTGTAATCCAACCAACGAAAAGAAAAAAAGAAATCTCGCAGGTCATCCCATTTTGCATTCTTGTAATACCAAACAACACGAGGTTGGGAATAGCCATGAAATAAAGGCTCTATTGGAGAAGAGACAATCACCAAGTTGTGATCTGAAGTGCCTAAAGGACCTCTCATTTCAACTGTGTACTTAGAATGGTTGTTTGTGAGAAAAAGATCAAGCGTGTTGGCTGTATGATTAGGATTAACTGGTATTCTTGTAGGTAAATGAACAATCTGTGCTAGGTCATTAGTAATTGCAAAAGCCTCAGCATCTCGACCAGTTGGAGTCAGTGTGACTAGAAAACGGAAGCTAGCTGGAGTTGTGAACATTAAAATCACCAAGAAAAATTACCACACTGTTAAGAAAGTTGCATTGGAGAAAGTCAAGTTGCAAAGAGAGGAAGTAAAAAAGTTCCAAGTTATTAGTGGAGTTGGGAGAACGGTAGAGACAACAGATGAATTTTACACAATGAGGTAGAGAGATTTTAAGCCAGAGATGATCAAAGAGAGTAGATTTCAAATTGCCAAGTCTCTGACAGGGAATATCAGAATGGTCATATGCACAAGTACCACTTTTGAGGCAAAAGGAATCATACACCGAATAATTTGGGCATCTGAGATGAGCAGTAGTTGAATCAACCGATAACTGAGATTCTGTCAGAAAAAGTACATCATTAAGATTAGAATTGAGACCATGTATATTTGTGAAATGAATTAGGAAATGCTTGGGAGGTTTAGATCTTTTCGCAGATAAGCTTGCTCTTTTAGTTTGACAATTCATGGTGTATTCAATAGTAAGAAATTGGGTGGGACGTGCTGTATGAAGTAATGAAATTTTTGGATATGGCATACACATGGTTACACATAGCGTCAGTAATGTTCTTAACAACCCTGCCAACCTTTGTATTGTCTGCATCTTGGACATTAAACTTGATATACCATCATCAATATCATTTATAAATACAGAAAACAATAATGGACCCAACACTGAACCCTGAGGGACTCCACTAATAACATTAGTCCACGATGAGCAGTGTCCATCGATTACCACTCTCTGTCTCCTCCCCCTCACACATCCCTTTATCCATAGCAGCAATTTGCCTCCAATGCCACACTGCTCCAATTTGTGCAGCAGTCTTCCATGGTGATGCTATCGAGGCAGTGTTAGGTGAGTCGTAAAACTGCTAGCTTGGGGGGATACAAGGACTAATAGATTAACAGTGGCCACTGGCAGAGGTGAAAGTGATTCTTGCACTGCTTTTATTGGAATGAGCAGAAGCCTGGAACACAAGATGCAGGATATTTCAGAGACTGCTGGGAATCATTGCAGTACAAGTAAACACATGGGTTGTGTTAGGATAGCTAAGAAAAAAAGCAGGTGCATGTATACTTGCATGTACACCAATGCTAGGAGTTTTGTAAATAGATTTGATGAATTTGAAGTATTGCCCAAAGCATCAAAGATGGATATTGTTGGGATATCAGAGACGTGGTGTCACACAGATATAAGGAATGCCGAACTGGAATTTGGGGAGTACAATGTGTACAGAAAGGATAGAGAGGATAGTGGCCAAGGAAGTGAAGCCAGTCGACTTCGCCGGACAGTGCAGTGTCGAGTCAGTTTGGTGTGACATAAGCATTGGGAGATCCAAATTGAGAGTAGGAGTGTGCTATAGGCCTAATGACTATGACGAGTATAAGAAACTGTATAGGGATATAGAGTGGGCCAGTAAATCAGAGTCTTATAGGGGGGGGGGGAGGATTTTAATTTCCCAGATATTGACTGGAATTTGTGGGTTGGTCACTCACACACTAGCAAGGCTTTTGGGGATTTATTGGATGATTGTTTTCTACATCAGCATGTCCGGGACGCAACTAGAGGGAGTAATAATCTTGATCTGATTATCAGTAGTGATTCTTCATGCATTAAGAATCTGCAGATAAAGGAACCACTAGGTGGCAGTGATCACAGTGTGCTGAAGTGGGATTTACTCAAAGTAACTACCATCAGGGGTAAAGGGAAGGGTTTTTACTTTTGTAAAGGTGACTGCGATGGTCTGAGACAGTATTTAAATTTTATACACTGGGACCAACTGATGATGTTAACAACAGCAAATTCACAATAGGAAGCATTCAAAGACCTTATCTCGGAAGCTTGGGTGCTTTACATAGCAACTAAGAAATATTGTTCAAGGTTTAAGCCTAAATGGATGTCAGGTGAACTAGTGAGACATATGGCAGAGAAGAAAAATGCTTGGGATACGTATAAATTAACATGCGACACAGAAGCCTATGATAGATATAAGTTGATCTGTAACCAAGCTACAAAGGAGGTTAGGCAGGCGAAGGCAGATTACGAGAAATCTTTGGCAAGGGATGCAAAAAAAAAACAGCAAAGAGTTCTTTATTTATGTAAACTCTAGAAGGAAGGGGATGAATCAGATTGGTCCACTTGATATCAATGGTTCAACTGTTGATGATCCTGCTCAGGTAGCTAACAAACTAAATGAACATTTTGAATCGACGTTCACACACGAGGGGTTATTCAGCAAGGGGAATGCCAGAGTGTAATCGACTCTGGCAGTAAGCTAGATAATCTTGTAATAACTGAGAGTAAAGTGGAGGAGAAATTGTTGAAGATAAACACAAGAAAGGCACCTGGGGTGGATGGGATCTATCCAGTTATATTAAAGGAGGCAGCAAAGGAAGTAAGCAAACCCTTAGCCATAATTATGAGAGCTTCCTTGAACTCAGGGGAGGTACCCATAGACTGGAGATGTGCAAATCTGACCCCAATTGCACATCTTCAGGTCTCTATAATTAGGTCTCTCGTAATTTCTCGTAGTCTAGAAGTTACTCTCACTAGACCTGTGAGAGTAACTTCTGTTCCAGGAAAATTAATGGAGGCATTGGTTAAAGAAGCACTGGAGGATCATCTAGACAAGACTTCAGTTATAGCTCGGACACAGCATGGTTTTGTTGAGGGGAAGTCTTACCTGACCAATATGATTGGATACTATGATGCAGTCACAAAAGAACTGGATGCAGGGAATAACTTTGATATTATATACTTTGATCTTAGAAAGGCTTTTGATACTGTTGCACATGGAAGACTGCTGCACAAATTGGAGCAGTGTGGCATTGGAGGGAAATTGCTGCTATGGATAAAGGGGTGGTTGAGGGGGAGAAGACAGAGAGTGGTAATCAATGACCACTGCTCATCGTGGACTAATGTTATCATGTTATCAGTGTAGTCCCTTGGGGTTCAGTTTTGGGTCCATTATTGTTTTCTGTATTTATAAATAATATTGATGATGGTATATCAAGCTTAATGTCCAAGTTTGTAGACGATACAAAAGTTGGCAGGGTTGTTAAGGACACTACTGATGCTATGCTGCTGCTGCAACAGGATCTGGAAAGGTTGAGCAGATGGGCTGAGAGTTGGCAAATGAAGTTTAACATTGACAAATGTAAAGTACTACATATGGGAAACAGCGACCCTAGAGCAACGTATCAATTCTGGGGTACTACACTGACAGTGGCAGAGAATGAAAAGGAATTGGGGATAATTGTGCTAGCAGATATGAAGTTCTCTGTGCAGTGCAGACAGGCTGCAATAGTAGTTCATGGTGTCTTATCAATGATATACAGGAATTTTTCTAGCATCGATAAGGAGGTGATTATTCCCTTGTATAAGGCAATGGTCAGGCCACACCTTGAGTACTGTGTATACAAGTCTGGAGGCCTAATTTCAAGAAGGATGTAGAGCTGCTGGAACGAGTACAGAGAAGGGCAACAAAGTTAGTGAATGGAACAAAGGGTTGCTCTTACGAAGAAAGGCTTAAGTTTTGCAAATTATAGTGTCTGGAGACTAGGCACCATCGAGGTTTTCTGATAGAGGTGTATAAAGCCTTGAATGGTTTGAGCATACTCAATGCTGATGTGATTCTGCCTCTTGCTCAGAATAGTCACCTGAGCGGTCTTAAATTGAAATTGAGGAAAGACAGATGTCCGGAAATTTGCCTTTAGCGAGCTGGTAGTTGGTTGGTGGAACAGGTTTCCATCCCTTGTTGTGGAAGTTGATAGCCTAAAAAATTTAAGGCTCAGCTGGATAGGTATTTCGAACAAACAGAGGGGTGAAGTTGAAGTTTTTTTTTTTTTCCCCCCTGGCTGATGCTGCATAAGCTTGCTTTCTTGCATCATATGCCTCTACTAATGCTAATGTGCAACAGTATCAGAAGCCTTTCTAAGATCCAAATATATAATATCAAAGTTATACCCTGCATCCAGTTCTTTTGTGACTGCATCATAGTATCCAATCAAATTAGTCAGGCAAGACTTTCCCTAAACAAAACCATGCTGTGTCCGAGCTATAACAGAAGTCTTGTCTAGATGATCCTGCAGTGCTTCTTTAACCAATGCCTCCATTAATTTTCCTGGAACAGAAGTTAAACTCACAGGTCTATAATTACTTGTGTCAGCCTTTGATCCTCCTTTGTGAATCGGGGTGACATTTGCACATCTCCAGTCTGTGGGTACCTCCCCTGAGTCCAAATAAGCTCTCATAATTATGGCTATGGGTTTGCTTACTTCCTTTGCTGCCTCCTTTAATATAACTGGATAGATCCCATCCACCCCAGGTGCCTTTTTTATGTTTATCCGCAACAATTTCTCCTCCACTTTCCTCTGAGTTATTACAAGATCATCTAGCTCAATGCCAGAGTTTACTTCACCTCTGGCATTCCCCTTCCTGATTAACTCCTCATGTTTGGATGTAGATGCAAAATACTCATTTAGTTTGTTAGCCACCTCAGCAGGATCCTCAACTGTTGAACCGTCAATATCCAGTGGACCAATCTGATTCATCCCTTTCCTTCTAGAGTATACATAGGTAAAGAACTCTTTTCTGTTTTTATTTGCATCCTTTGCCAAGGATTTCTCATAATCTGCCTTTGCCTTCCTAATCTTCTTTGTGACTTAGTTACAGACCAGCTTATATCTGTCATAGGCTTCCATGTCACCCATTAATTTATATATATCCCATGCATTTTTCTTCTCTGCCATATGTCTCATTAGTTTATCTGACATCCATTTAGGCCTAAACCTTGAACAATATTTCTTATTTGGTATGTAAAGCCTAGTAGCTTCCAAGTTAAGTTTTTTGAATGCTTCCCATTTTCATCAGTTGGTCCCCCTGTATAGAATTTAATACTGTCTCAGACCATTGTAGTCACCTTTACGAAAGCAAAAACCCTTCCCTTCCCTTTACCCCTGATGGTAGTTACCTTTTTGAGTAAATCCCACTTCAGCACACTGTGATCACTGCCACCTAGTGGTTCCTTTATCTGCAGATTCTTAATGCATGAAGAATCACTACTGATAATCAGATCAAGAGTATTACTTCCTCTAGTTGCCTCCCGAACATGCTCATGTAGAAAACAATCATCCAATAAATCCACAAAAGCCTTGCTAGTGTGTGAGTGACCAACCCACAAATTCCAGTCAATATCTGGGAAATTAAAATCCCCCATTATAAGACTCTCTGATTTACTGGCCCACTCTATTTCCCTGTACAGTTTATTATTATGCTCATCAGAGTCATTAGGCCTATAGCACACTCCTACTCTCAATTTTGATCTCCCAGTGCTTATGTCACACAAAACTGACTCGACACTGCACTGTCCAGCGATGTCGACTGGCTTCACTTCCTTGGATTTTATGTGTTTCTTAACTAATAGCCTAACCCCTCCTCCCTTCCTATCCTGTCTATCCTTTGTGTACACATTGTACTCCCCAAATTCCAGTTCTGCCTTCCCTATATCAGCATGACACCCTGTCTCTGATATCCCAACAATATCTGCCTTTTATGTTTTGAGCAATACCTCATTCATCAAATTTATTTACCAAACTCCTAGGATTGATGTACACGCAAGTATACATGTACCTATTCCTATTCTTAGCTACCCTAACACAACTCATGTGTTTACTTTTACTGCAATGACTCCCAGCAGTCTCTGAAATATTCTGCATCTTGTTTTCCATGCTGCTGCTCATCCCAATAGAAGCAGTGCAAGAATCACTTTCACCTCTGCCAGTGGCTACTGTTAATCTATTAGTCTTTGTATCTCCCCAAGCTAGCAGTTTCTGACTCACCTAACACTGCCTCGATAGCATCAGTAAATATTCTTGCATCCTTTCTGTTTAAGTGTATCCCATCCCTGTAGAAGCAGTCTCTCCTGTTAACAAGTACAGACCAGGCTGAAAAAAATTCTACCCCTTGAGCCTTGCACAATCTTTCCAGGGCCAAATTGATCGACAGGGCTCTCATCATATACTCCCTCCTATCGTGTCTGGGCAGAATTGCAGACACTTTCAAATTCAACCCTAATTCACGGCTTTTTTTCAACAGTGACCTGTACTTGTTAAGTAATTCTGCCGGTCTCCTACGAAATGGGCAGGCCTACTGTTATTTGGCCACCTCACTGGAGGAAAATCAAATCAATACGGTCGCTGACGAGGCTACTAGAGACGGTCTACTAGAGACGAGGCTACTAGAGTGGTTGCTGACGAGGCTACTAGAGACGGTCGTTTTCAAAGCCGCTAAGTGGATTTTTGTTAATTATTGATTTGAAATTATTGTTTTTCTAAAACTTTTGATTTAAATTTAGTAGTATAACATTATTTTGTGATTTTCTGATTAATTTGGTGTATTTATTCTTTACTCGGCCTTGTAATTGCATAAAAGTATCGGTAAAGGTTTCCACCTGTTTCAACTCCGCTAACCGTTCGTAATTTTCCCGCCTTTGTGATACGATATACCGTACTAGATAGCGTTAGTTGAACTTCGTTAGCAGTTAAATTGTACGTTTAAATAAATACATATAACGACTTAGATTACAAACGTAATATAATTAATTTTATTTAACATAATTAATTATACATATAACCACTTAGGTTACGTAACATAAATAATTAGTAAAAACAAATAATTAATACATAACTTGATACGAAAGTTATATAAAGGGATTTCGCAGATAACACTCGTTACTGAAACGTAAATATTTCGTAGATAACACTCGTTACTGAAACGTAAATATTCCGTAGATAACACTCGTTACTGAAACATAAATATAGCGTTATAACTGTGTTTGGATACAAGTTTAGGATTTAATTTTGTACAGAAATTGAAATTTTATTGAAAGTAAATCTAAATCATGACTCAAACCAGAGCAGCAAAGCAAAGGGCTCAAGCTAATGGGAATGCTGTGGCCCAGGGGAAACTGAGGGGGGCAGTTGTCCTCTGAATCACAGCCTTGTAAGATGCACTATTTGCTTGATGTTTGCGGAGCAGTCAAGTATGGGACATGATACTGCCATGGGGGATGTCTTTGTGTGTGTGCGATGCAAGGAGTGTAAGGAGATAAGGCGACAACTCAGCGTTGTTATGGGCCTATATGAGAGCTTGAAGGATAGGGTGGATGCCCTCGAAGGATTACAAGTGAGGGGCCCATCAAGCTCTCAGCTGCCCACACCAATGCCAGAGCTTGCACTTGGTCATCGCGGAACACAGCGGCAACCCCCAAGGCAGAATGCGCTGGTCCCAAAGGAACTAGTAGTTGTTGGTGACTCTATTGTCAGGGAAACGGGAAACATGCTTTGTAAAAAGGATAGGTGGAATAGGACCAGGGTATGTCTGCCAGGGGCAAAGGTTGATGACGTTGTAGAGCGGATATCATCTTTTAAGGGCACAAAAGGTGATATAGTTGTACACGTTGGCACTAATGACATTAAGAGTAGGAGACCGGCGGAATTACTTGACAAGTACAGGTCACTGATGAAAAAAAGCCGTGAATTAGGGTTGAAATTGAAAGTGTCTGCAATTCTGCCCAGACACGATAGGAGGGAGTATATGATGAGAGCCCTGTCAATCAATTCGGCCCTGGAAAGATTGTGCAGGGCTCAAGGGGTAGAATTTTTTTCAGCCTGGTCTGTACTTGTTAACAGGAGAGACTGCTTCTACAGGGATGGGATACACTTAAATAGAAAGGGTGCAAGAATGTTTGCTGATGCTATCGAGGCAATGTTAGGTGGGTCGGAAAACTGCTAGATTGGGGGGATACAAGGACTAATAGATTAACAGTAGCCACTGGCAGAGGTGAAAGTGATTCTTGCACTGCTTCTATTGGAATGAGCCGCAGCCTGGAAAATAAGATGCAGGATATTTCAGAGACTGCTGGGAATCATTGGGGTACAAGTAAACACATGGGTTGTGTTAGGGTAGCTAAGAAAAAGAACAGGTGCATGTATACTTGTGTGTACACCAATGCTAGGAGTTTAGTAAATAAATTTGATGAATTTGAGGTATTGCTCAAAACATCAAAGGCAGATATTGTGGGGATTTCAGAGACGTGGTGTCACACAGATATAAGAAATGCAGAACTGGAATTTGGGGAGTACAATGTGTACAGAAAGGATAGACAGGATAGGAAGGGAGGAGGGGTTATGCTATTAATTAAGAAACACATAAAATCCAAGGAAGTGAAGCCAGTCGACATCGCTGGACAGTGCAGTGTCGAGTCAGTTTGGTGTGACATAAGCATTGGGAGATCAAAATTGAGAGTAGGAGTGTGCTATAGGCCTAATGACTCTGATGAGTATAATAAGAAACTGTTCGGAGAAATAGAGTGGGCCAGTAAATCAGAGAGTCTTATAATGGGGGATTTTAATTTCCCAGATATTGACTGGAATTTGGGGGCTGGTCACTCACACAGTAGCAAGGCTTTTGTGGATTTATTGGATGATTGTTTTCTACATCAGCATGTTCGGGAGGCAACTAGAGGGAGTAATACTCTTGATTTGATTATCAGTAGTGATTCTTCATGCATTCAGAATCTGCAGATAAATGAACCACTTGGTGGCAGTGATCACAGTGTGCTGAAGTGGGAGTTACTCAAAGAGGTAACTACCATTAGGGGTAAAGGGAAGGGGTATTGCTTTCGTAAAGGCGACTACAATGGACTGAGACAGTATTTAAATTCTATACAGTGGGATCAACTGATGATATTGCCAACAGCAAATTCAAAATGGGAAGCATTCAAAGAACTTATCGTGGAAGCTACTAGGCTTTACATACCAACTAAGAAATATTGTTCAAGGTTTAGGCCTAAATGGTTGTCAGATGAACTAATGAGGCATATGGCAGAGAAGAAAAATGCATGGGATACATACAAATTAACACGTGACACGGATGCCTATGATAGATACAAGTTGATCTGTAACCAAGTTACAAAGGAGGTTAGGCAGGCGAAGGCAGATTACGAGAGATCCTTGGCAAGGGATGCGAAGAAAAACAGCAAAGAGTTCTTTACTTATGTAAACTCTAGAAGGAAGGGGATGAATCAGATTGGTCCACTTGAGATCGATGGGTCAACTGTTGATGACCCTGCTCGGGTAGCTAACAAACTAAATGAATATTTTGCATCGACATTCACACATGAGGAGTTATTCAGCGAGGGGAATGCCAGAGGTGTATTCAACTCTAGCAGTAAGCTAGAGAATCTTGTAATAACTGAGAGCAAAGTGGAGGAGAAATTGTTGAAGATAAACACAAGAAAGGCACCTGGGGTGGATGGGATCTATCCAGTTATATTAAAGGAGGCAGCAAAGGAGGTAAGCAAACCCTTAGCCATAATTATGAGAGCTTCCTTGGACTCAGGGGAGGTACCCATTGACTGGAGATGTGCAAATGTGACCCCAATTCACAAAGGGGGATCAAAGGCTGACACAAGTAATTATAGACCTGTGAGTTTAACTTCTGTTCCCGGAAAATTAATGGAGGCACTGGTGAAAGAAGCACTGCAGGATCATCTAGACAAGACTTCAGTTATAGCTAGGACACAGCATGGTTTTGTTAAGGGGAAGTCTTGCCTGACCAATTTGATTGGATACTATGATGCAGTCACAAAAGAACTGGATGCAGGGAATAACTTTGATATTATATACTTGGATCTTAGAAAGGCTTTTGATACTGTTGCACATGGAAGACTGCTGCACAAATTGGAGCAGTGTGGCATTGGAGGCAAGTTGCTGCTATGGATAAAGGGGTGGTTGAGGGGGAGAAGACAGAGAGTGGTAATCAATGGACACTGCTCATCGTGGACTAATGTTATTAGTGGAGTCCCTCAGGGTTCAGTATTGGGGCCTTTATTGTTTTCTGTATTTATAAATGATATTGATGATGGTATATCAGGCTTAATGTCCAAGTTTGCAGACGATACAAAGGTTGGCAGGGTTGTCAAGGACACTACTGACACTATGCTGCTGCAACAGGATTTGGAAAGGTTGAGCAGATGGGCTTCGAGGTGGCAAATGAAGTTTAACATTGACAAATGTAAAGTACTACATATGGGAAACAGCAACCCCAGAGCAACGTATCAACTCTGTGGTACTACACTGACAGTGGTAGAGAATGAAAGGGACCTGGGGGTGGTGGTGCAGGCAGATATGAAGTTCTCTGAGCAGTGCAGACGAGCTGCAAGAGTAGCTCATGGTGTATTGTCAATGATATATAGAAATTTTTCTAGCAGGGATAAGGAGGTGATTATTCCCTTGTATAAGGCAATGGTCAGGCCACACCTAGAGTACTGTATACAGGCCTGGAGGCCTCATTTCAGGAAGGATGTAGAGCTGCTGGAACGAGTACAGAGAAGGGCAACTAGATTGGTGAATGGGACAAAGGGGTTCTCTTACGAAGAAAGGCTTAAGTTTTGCAAATTACAGTGTCTGGAAACTAGGCACCAGCGGGGTGATCTGATAGAGGTGTACAAAGCCTTGAATGGTTTGAGCATGCTCAATGCTGATGGGATTCTTCCTCTAGCTCAGAAAAATCACCTGAGAGGGCATAAATTCAAATTGAGGAAAGACAGATGTAGGATAGATGTGCGGAAATTTGCCTTTAGCCAGCGGGTGGTTGGTGGGTGGAACAGACTTCCATCCCTTGTCGTGGAAGTTGATAGCCTAAATAAGTTTAAGGCTCAGCTGGACAGGTATTTCGAACGAACAGAGGGGTGAAGTGGAAGTGGTTATTTTTATTTATTTATGTTACTTTTTTTTTTTTTTTTTTTTTTTTTTGGCTGATGCTGCATAAGCTTGCTTTCTTGCATCAAATGCCTCTACTAATGCTAATGCTAATGCTAATGCTAATATGAGTATGAATGTTATTGAGTGATTATTTTATTCATTAGTACTTTTTTATTTGCAGTTTCTAATGTCTCTCAAAAGACGTCAGCAACTGCACAGAAAGATGTTTATAAGGTCATCTGATTCTTGATATTTATAAAAAAATTTTGCTAACTGTTTCAGTTCTAATCAACTCCAGTCTGTTGGAAACATATGGGAAAAATGTAATGCAGTAGAACATCTCCCAAAAGGTAAGTAACTGGATACCAACTTCAGCAACCTAAATTTAAAAACTCTGATGATTTCCTTTCATTTTTATAGAAGGCAGAATTTTTTTTTTTTTTTTTTTTTTGTGGGTTGCATATTTTTTGCAGATTTTAGTTGTTAAATTTTGTTTTAAAATAATGAAATGGGATGTAGTTGCTGCGAATAAACAGCGAAATTATTTTTCTCTTTCAGACTATGAAAACATACACACTTGGTTACACTAAGTAAGTTTAAATAATAACTAAACACTAAATAATAAATAAATAAATTACAAAAATAATTAAATTGACAATCAATCACTTCAAGATTATTACATATTTGTCACATATCTTTTGCAATTTATTCATTTAAGAAAAATTTAACAAATTTTCTACTTTCATACTTTTAAATTTTCATTCTTTCTTTATATCATATGGGTAACATATTTAGGGGGACTGATGGATAAGCCATTTCGATGATATGGAAATATAAATGTAAACTTCTGTTTTGAGAAGTTGATCAAAAGCATGTGACATAGACCATCATAAAACCATCAGTGACATTCCAGAAAGATAGATTCCCTCTTGTAAAAACTAAGAAATCTTTCTGGTAACTATAATAAACTGATGTGTGTCCATAGAAAGTGACTTTCTTCCTTAACCCAGTAGTTGATTGAATCTTTGATAGTTTCAAAATTTGAACCTTGATCATACAGTTCAATACCATTATCAATTGAAGTTGTTATATACAGTGGAATCTCATTAATACAAAGTTCAAGGGACCTAAATTTTCATGTTTTTGTAATAATGAGGCTTGTAGTAACGAGGTCCTCCAAAAGTGTCAAAATTTTACCCTTTTTTTTTGGTACATACTGTATATCTAAGAATAATAATAATTCAAAAATATTTTAATAAAATAAAATAAAAACAAAAGCCTTCTCTAACAATACAGTAATAGGAATGACATATTTTTTAAAGATTTTATTTTATTTGTAAGATAAACTAAGAGAAAAGCAATATTAACAGAAATGATAAATAAATAAATTACAAAAATAATTAAAATGACAATCAGCCACTTCAAGATTATTACATATTTGTCACATATCTTTTGCAGCTGTGTACAGTATGGTATCACAGTAAAAAGAATTGATTACAATCTTAATATAAAAGGAGACCTACAAACCATTAACTTTTTAATAAATTAATTTAATTTAAAGAAAGAATCCAGTGTTGCTTGCACAGTTTTTGTCCTATATGCATTTTTAACTACAGCACAGACATTATGAAATGTAATAGTTGTTTCTTTATCAATGTTACTGCAGGTATTTTCTAAACAACACATTCTCTATTATGTTTAATGCATTTTGGGCATCTTTTTTAGATGGCAGTGTGTGCGTTGCTTCACTTTTGCTGTCACTGGTAACAAAAACATTATCGCTTTGTTTGGTACCAAGCAGCTCTTCTGGTGTTGGCATTGTAGTGGTAGCAACTTCATCATCCCTCTTCACAAACTTTTCAAATTCGCCAACAAAATCCATATGCTCCTTCATTCCTCACTGTTGCTATCACATTCGTTTACTGGACCATGTTTATCGATGATGTTCTCTCCATTGCCACTGTTTCTGAGGCAGTTGATTATTACACTTGATGTAATACTTTCCCAAGCAATAACAAAATTACGGATAGCATCCAAGACATTCCAATTTGGCCACAAATTGTTCACTCCTATGTTGCAGATCAAGTACCTTATCAGGCGGGCTCTGTATGCTCTCTTGAAGTATTAAATAATGCCTTGATCTAGTGGTTGCATCAAACGGTGTTATTGTGGGGTAAAAACAACAGCTGTATATTTGTCAACTTAAGTGTCTCGGCAGAATGTGCTGTACAACGATCTAAAATTATCAAAACTTTCCTTTTTTCTGAAGCCAGCTTTCTGTCCAATTTTGATAACAAAGACTGAAAAATTTTGACAATAAGCCAAGCACTTTTATTGGCTTCATAATCACAGGGAAGTTGGTTAACTGCTTTGGCTTGGAAAGCTTACCAATCACAGATGGGTGTAGTTTTTTACTGCCATCTGAATTGCAGCATAACAGAACGATGAGTCTTTGTTTACTTAATTTTCCACCATGACAAAACTCTCCTTGAACAGCAAATGTTTTGTTTGGTAGCAAATTATAAAATAAACCTTTCTTGTCAAGATTAAAAATATCCTTTGCCTCATATTTTTCAAGGATGGACCATACAGAACAGAACCAGTCTGTAGCCTTTTCTTTGTCGAATAATCCAGACTCACCGCAGACATTTTACAAAACCAAGTTATTCCCGTCTTTAAATCTTTGCAGCTAGCCACTGCTGCATTTGAAGTCGCTAATCCCATGTTAGCTGAGCTAGAAAATTTGCCTTTTCTTGCAAAATCGGACTTGATATTGGCAAATTAGATGCATGCATTTGTTGGTACCACTCGAAAAGTTTTGTTTCAAGCTCCTCGTGTTTTGCACCATGAATTCATTTCCTGTTTTTCATTGCTGCTCCAGTGTCATACCCTTCAAGTCTTTTTCGGTTTTTCAGTATTGTAGATAAAGTAGGTAAAGGGATGTTGTATTCCTTTGCAATGTCCATTTTGCTTCTTTCCATCGTATCAGCCTCTTGTATAATTTTTAGTTTAATTTCCAGGCTTAATTCTGTCCGTCTATGTTTTGTCGCCATAACACTGCTAGATAAGATTTAATATAAACAAATTTTAAATTCATTTAAAGACACAAGTTTCGAAAAAGACATCAGCTCAGATAAAATGGCACAAAAAATAGTTTGCTGTATACGATAGCAAAAGACTCTTTGAACTGGGGTAACAATTGCAACTGACATTATTCCCGTGGAGAACAAGGGAGTGCATGTAAACAACTTAGAAAAACTTTTTATTTTTTTGTTAATTTAACAACTCATCCTTCAGAAAGATGTTTTTCAGAGTGCACTTGACGTTGTAGCTACCATGAACTGTGATTGTTTTTTGTTTCCCAATCTTAAAATTGAATGGTCACAAATTTGCAGTGACTAAGTAAATTATTCAGATTGTGGCACAGGAACTGTTAGCAGTTCCAAAAGAACCCTATCACAAGTGCTTTCAGAAGCATTCATGATGGGAATTGGTGTGTGTGCAGCATCAGAATTAGCATAAACAGTATCAAGCATTGAAATTTGTGTATACAGTATCAAACATTGGAATTTGTGTATACAGTATCAAACATTGGAATTGATATATACAGTATCAAAGATTCAGATGGATCTTCTACTTCAAAGGAGATCCATCCAAATGACTGGTAAGCTTCTTCATTTCCTAGGCATTAATTGGGTCCCCAAATTTTTGGACCACACATCGTATTTTGTCCAAGTAATAGCTAAAGACTGCATGGAAATTAAACTTATATTTCAACACATACCTTTAATGGCCCTATGTACCAAGTGATTATTGGTGTGACCAAGTGATTCAAAGTGAACTCTGTAGCGTCTTTGAAGTAAATAGATTCTTTTTTGGTTTTTTAAATACAGTTTTCCTTATCTGGTTATGCTTTTCTCTTTTGCTATAAGATCTTTATCTTTGCTTACTTTCATGTGCTTTCTGTCACCATACCTTCAATATTACACTTTAATGCAAAGCTTTGGAACTTTCTTTTGGCCTTGTGAATATCAGAAACAGTTTGCCTTTTAACTCAATACTGCTCATAAACACAGGCCACTGAGGCACCACTCTCAAGCTTTTCACCAACACTCAAATGTACATTCTTTCTTTTAACACTTGTTTATTTTGAAGCCATTGCTGGTCATAAAAATGATTTGAAATAATACTAACAAGGGATAAATGTTGATACAGAGTGCACTGTTCTCATGCTCACGGCCAGTTGCAACAAAAACAATACTGCTGCTGTGCATGCCAACTGGCTAACATCCTGTGAATTACAGTTAGTGTCCAGAACATGGTGGTTTAGTAAAATTTCAATTATCCAGAATTTTGTTAGGAAAATCCTAAATCTGGGAAATTGAGGTGCGCAAAATCGAGGGGGAAACTGTATATGATGTACACAATAAATACATCAAGCTCAAGATTTATCTTGGTTTCCTGTTTTGCAGAAAAGGTAAAGAACTAAATAAATAAATGATCTCTATTGATACCAATTATTTTTAACCTTATAATAGAAGGCTTACACTTTATGAGGGTGTGATGATTCTGGATTGTTGCACAGCACATTTTACTGGGACTCTTAAGTTGACAAATATATGGTTATTGTTTTTGCTTCCCAATACCACCAGTTTTATGCAGCCACTGGATCAAAGCATTATTTACAACTTAAAGAAAGCATATAGAGCCTGCCTGATAAAGTTTGATCTACAGCATAGAAGGAGAGATTATGCTATCCATAATCCTGTTATTGCTTGGGACAGTATTGCATCAAGCATAATAATCAACTACTTCAGAAAGTGTGGCTTTGGATAGAACAGAAACATGGTCCATCAGATGACTGCAATAGCAAAGTCGAGGAATGGGGGAATTTGAAGGATCATATGGATTTTGGGAGCAAATTTGAGAAGTTTGTTAAAGTGGAAGTTGCTACCTCAGCAATGCCAATACTGGAAGAGTTGCTGAGCACCAAGCAAAACAAAGAAGTTTTTATTATATTACCAGTGATGAAACATTATAGTATTGAACGTAATACTATAATGTTAATAACGAAACAACTATTGCATTTAATAATGTGTGTCTCTGCTGTATTTCAGAATGCATATAAGACAAAATCTGTGCAAAGGAAATTGGAATTCTTCTTTAGGTGGGATTAATTTATAAAAAAGTTGATTTGCATATCTCCTTTTATATTAAGGTTATAATTGTTCTTTTACTAGTTTGTGTTACTAATTACATATATATTATACTTTTATTTCAATTATGTTGCTTCTTTTCTCTTACTTTCTCTTACAGTATTGACTAAACTTTTGGGTTGGCCACTCACAGATTAGCATGACTATTGTGGATTTATTAGCAGCATTATTAGATGACTTATAGCAGCATGTTCGGGAGGTAACAAGGGGGGGGTAATACTCTTGATATTATTATCAGCAGTGATTATTCATGCATTAAGAATCTGCAGATAAAAGAATGATTAGGTGGCAGTGATCACAGTATATTGATTTGGGATTTACCTAAAAAGATGTAACTAATATCAAGGGTAAAGGGAGGAGTTTTTGCTTTTGTAAAGGTGACTACAGTGATTTCAGGCAGTTTTTAAGTTCTACAGCATGGAACCAACTGGTGATTTTGCCATCAGCAAATTCTAAATGGGAAGTGTTCAAGGAATTAATCATAGAATCTACTAAGCTTCTCATACCAACAAAGAAACACTCTTCAAGGTATAAGCATAAATGGATGTCAGATGAAGTGATCAAACAGAGCAGAATAATGTATAGAATGCATATAAATTATCAGGCAATACAGAAGCCTATGGTAGATATAAACTAGTCTGAAATCAAGTCACAAAGAAGGCCAAGTAGTGGAGACAGATTACAAGAAATCTCTGGCAAGGGATGCAGGAAAAACAGCAAGGACTTTTTTTTACTTATGTAAACACTATCCCTTCCTTCTTTACATAAGTAAAAAAGGAAGGAGATGAATCAAATTGCCCACTTGTTATCAATGGTTTGACTGTTTTAGATCCTGCTTAGGTTGCTGACAAACTGAGCAAGTATTTTGCATCTACATTTACACAAGAGGAATTCATTACTGGATTATAACTGGATAGATCCCACCCTCCTGGGGTAGATTGGATCTATCCAGTTATATTAAAAGAGGCAGCGAAGGAAGTTAGCAAACCCTTTGTCATAATTATGAGAGCATCCTTGCATTCAAGGGAGGTCCTCGTAGACTGCAGGTGTGCAAATGTGTGTTCCCAATTTACATTGGGGGATCAAAGGGTCACATGAGTAATTACAGACCTGTTAGTTTAACTTCTCTTCCAGGGAAATTGATGGAGTCACTGGTAGAAGAAGTAATGCAAGATCATCTAGACAAGTCCCAAGTTATATTTCAGATGCAGCATGGGTTTGTTTGTTGAAAATCTTGTTTGACCAGTTTGATTGGATACATACAATGATGTGGCCACAAAGGAATTGAATGCAAAAAATAATTGTGATCCTATACTTGGATTTCAGGAAAGCTTTTGTTGCAGTGCTGTACAAATTGGAGCAATGTGGCATGAAGGGCAAGTTGCAGCAATAGATAAATGAGTGAGAGAAAACATTACTCTTCGAAAACTACTATTTATCAAAATTTATCTATATTTATCAAAGCTATTGATGAAGGGCATATCAAGCTTATCGTCCAAGTTTACAGATGATACAAAGGGTGGATTAATGACAGTATGCTACTGCAACAGGATCTAGAAAAGTTAGGCAGATGGGTTTAAGAAATGGAAATTTAAGTTTAACATTGATAAATGCAAAGTACAGTATATGGGTGGCAGTAACTGCAGAGTGATGTACAAACTGTGGTACTCAGGGTAGTGGAAAATAAATTTAAAAAAAAACCGGGGAAATTGTGTGCAGTCAGATATGAAGTTATCTGAGCATTCAGAGAGACTGCAAGGACAACCATGGGATTTTGTCAATGATATACAGGAATTTTGCTAGCCCTGATTCTAACAACCATTCAAGTAAAAGCAACAAGTATTTATAAAGATATTAAGGATAAGTATGGCGAACCCCAACCCAAGTTCGTGGCAAGCAGCGGGTGGTTTAATAGGTTCAAGCATCGCGCTGGTTACAACGTCAACATATGCGTTGAAGTCGCCAGTGCCGATTCTGCAGCAGCTGAGAAATTTTGTGATGTGTTGGAAAAAATTATTCATGAAGGCGGCTATTCAATGCAGCAAATTTTTAACATTAGCGAGACTGTTCTTTATTGGAAAAAAATGCCAGGTCGAACATACAGTGCTAAAGAGGAAATTACAATGCCAGGTTTCAAGGCATCAAAAGATAGAGCCATGCTCTTGCTTGAGGCTCCAGCATGGATAAGGAGCTGCTGGAGATTACAGCAGGGATTATCCCATTGTATAAAGCAATAGTCAGACCACATCTTGAGTACTGCATACAGGTCTGTAGTCCTCATTTTAGGAAGGATGTGGAGCAACGTAATTGGTGGGGGGAACAAAGGGGTGCTTTTATGAAGAAAGGCTTCTGTTCTGCAGATTTTGTGTTTAGAGACTAGTCACGTGCAAGGTGATCTGATTGAGGTGTTTAAGGCTTTGAATGAATTTTGCAAGCTTAGTGCTGTTGAGATTCTTCTTTTTGCTAAGATTACGCACCTTAAGGGGCATAAATTCAAATTGAGGAAGAGCAGCTGCAGAAGAGATGTTCAGAAGTTTGCCTTCAGCCTGTGGGTGATCGATTGCCCAGAACAAACTTCCATTTGGTGTTGTGGAAGTTGATAGCTTAAATAAATTCAAGGAAAAACAGGACAAACTGTTGGAGGGAATGCATAGGTGAAATGGGATGCATCAAGTTTTTTTTTTGGCTGATGCTGTATGCATGTATTTTCTTTCTCACATCATTTGCTGCCTAATGCTTGAGGGCTGATGACCCTCCTATGTGTGAGTCCTGTGGCAATTTTATCAATTAGACACATTTTAGCAGACTGTCCAGATTTTAGCAATATCCGTTTTACCGCTTTTAATCATCTGACTAAGCCGTATACACTCAGTCAGATTTTATCTAACAATGACAATGTGTCTGCTGTTTTTAGCTATTTTAAATCAATAAAGTTTTTACTTGTATTTCAAATTTACATGTTATTGTTATTTCTTTATTGATTTATCTTTTTTTACATTTTATACCGTTATTTTATATCTTGACATGGTGACCTAAGTAATTAAGTCATTGAAATTTAAATTTTTATATATTACCTGGTTTTGGCACATTATAGCCTTAGTTGCTAATGCACCAATAAAACCCAACAACCAACCAACCAGCCTAATGCTAATCAAAGAATAACTGAACAAAATGTTTATTATTATTATTATTATTTTTGTTGTTTTATTAATTTATTTTATTTCATTTATCTAATCTAATTTATTTTTTCATCTTTATCTTTTTTTGTTATTGTTTCATTCTTTGATATATGTACCAAAAAAAAATAATTTAACTTTGACACTTTTGGTAGATCTCATTACTACTGTCCTCATTATTACAAAACATGAAAATTTTTGTCCTTTGAACTTTGTATTAATGAGATTCTGTTGTATGACCTTGAGTAAGATGCCAAAGAAATTGATGAAATTATTTTCCGTAGATATATACCAGTGTTCTCCCCAGGACCTATCAAATGGGCACACCGCCCTGTGAATTTAACTGATCGCCCTGTTAAAATTTAAGCTATTCTTGCAGTACCATATGGTACTGCTCATTGATCTTGATCAATATTAATTCAAACATACTATACGGATATTACACTTCCCCACCCGGCTACTTCATAATGGCTCTGGTCGCGGAAGAGAAGAGTTGGTGGATTTTTGGCTGCTGTAAAGGGATAAGTATTTTTGATAGTTTTACCATATTCTTCGTTAATTAACATACTACATTGTGTTTTACAAAGATATTAAATAGGTTTAATAGCATTTGTTAACCTTTTATTTTGAATTTAACTAGTGATTTTTGGAAGTTACGACTCCCGGTGTTGGTGACAATATTGTTGAACTACCTGCTACATTGTAATCGATAGGAAATAACATAACGTATATATCTCGAACTGATAGTGTAAGGTATAACGTAAAACTAGATAACGTAATATGAAGCACTGTATTAGGAATCTGTTTGCTTAGTATAGTATTATAAATTAATCAAAAATATTTATTAATCTTATTAAATTTCATTGTTAATTAAACTGTATTTAAACAGAAATCATGACCCAGACTAGAGCTAGTGAGAGTGCTGTGAATCGGGGGAAAAATGAAGGAGACGATTCTCCAATGCATCACAGTTTCAAGAAATGTGCGAAATGTGAAATGTTTTTTGAACTTTCTAAAACAGGCCCTGATCTAGCCAAGGAGGATGTCTTTGTGACTGTGCATCTAGCGAAACAAAATTGATTTAGCGAAAAGAAACAAGATTGATTTAGAAATAAAGATGAATATGATTAAGAAGTACAAAGCAGGACAAAGTTTTTTATCTATTGCAAAGGAATGGATGGAAAATCAGATTCAGAAGCGAGTGCCCCCGATTCTAACAACCATTCAAGTAAAAGCAACAAGTATTTATAAAGATATTAAGGATAAGTATGGCGAACCCCAACCCAAGTTCGTGGCAAGCAATGGGTGGTTTTATAGGTTCAAGCATCGTGCTGGTTTCCACGTCAGCATATGTGGTGAAGTCGCCAGTGCCGATTCTGCAGCATCTGAGAAATTTTGTGATGTGTTGGAAAAAATTATTCATGAAGGCGGCTCTATTCAATGCAGCAAATTTTAACATTAGCGAGACTGTTCTTTATTGGAAAAAAATTCCAGGTTGAACATACAGTGCCAAAGAGGAAATTACAATGCCAGGTTTCAAGGCATCAAAAGATAGGGCCACGCTCTTGCTTGAGGCTAATTCTGCGGGAGATTACAGATAAAAACCAATGTATGTGTAAAATTCTGGAAATCCTTGTGCATTTAAGGGCATCATAAAGCCACCCTACCCATGCATTTCCAATCGAACCAGAGAGCATGGATAACAGTATCTCTCTCTCTCTCTCTCTCTCTCTCTCTCATTGAGAGGATTGGTTTAAATGCTACTTCATTCCTGAGGTTGAAAAATATTGTAAAGACAACAACGTTCCTTTCAAGATTTTGCTTCTATTAGATAAAGCTCCTGGACATCCTATGCATCTAGATGATTTAAATAAATCATATGAAGCGGTTACAGATAAGATTGTAAAGGTTGCAGAGCTACTTCACTTAAAGGTTGTTGCCAAAGATGTGGAGGAGTTAAGAGGAGGAAGAGGAGGAATTATCTAACGAAGAACTTATTGACTTTCAGGCAGCGATAGTGAAATAAGAATGCTGATGAAGCTCAAGATGAACCAAATGAGGAGCCGAGATGCTTCGTCACAAGAGAGATAGCATGGCATCTTGTGAAATTGCATCGGCAATGGCAAGGTTTGAGAAGATGGAACCTGACAGCGAACGATTCTTAAAAGTTAACAGAGGGGTGAATGATATGCTTGCTTGCTACAAAGAAATTTACGATGAAAAGAAAAAAGCCACCATCCAGTCATCCATTAATATGTTATTTCATAAGGTTGAACGGCTGACCTCTTCTAAATCTCCACAGCCCTCAACCTCCACAGCGGAGTACTTAAGCTGAAGCTGTCAATTCTGGCAACGATGCGTGAGATGTAAAACTTACTGATGCTATGCTTGTCTCCTCTCTTTTTTTTTTTTTTGTAATTTTATAATTTTGAAATTTTTTTAATTGCATGCTTTTGTAATTTTTCCAGCACATGAGATAAAAAAATTTAATAAATACAATAAATAATTCTATTTACATGTTCGTCAAACATTTCTTTTTTGATTCAATCAATTCAGCGAGCACAGTTGCGAGTGCTGCACATGCATAGGAGAAATTCTGACACGTAAAATCCGGCTTACGTAGCGTTCCGTGGAACACAACCCTTACATTAGTCGGGAAGTTCCTGTATGTTGGATTATTTTAAAGAACTGGCTGCACTTTTTCACTAACACTCTGTTTTGGGCTAAAAACTGAAGTGGCGAGGTATTAAGAGGAGGTGAAAATGGGACTGCATACATTTCTGTGAAAGTGGATGAAATTGGTGGGCATTTATTACTATATAGAATGAAGTGCTAAAGGGAAATACACATTTAAACAGTTTGGATTAATGCATGCTAGTGAAGTGATATGTGTGGATAGCATCTGTACATTGTCTCTGAATAAATTAAGTTTGTTGTAGAACAGTGGCAACTTCTGACAAGTCAATTTAAATAAGATGTTAGAAGTGGTGAGAAGAGCTACATCAGCTCTTTTCAGAGTGACCAAATTGAAAAGTACAAGCGAATGGTACCGACTCATGCCCAGATCCAGTTCGTGGTACAAATGAAGCTTTTGAAAGAAGACAAATTACCGAACTCTTTAAGTTTAAGGGAAAAAAAAGAAGTGGGGAAAGCAATCCTTCACAGACAAAGAAAGCTGATAACTCTAAATGTGATATCATCACTCATCCGGAAATAGAATTCTGAAGAAAGCGAAAACATGGCTTTAAAGTGAAAATCACATATAACCAATCTGGTTAGCATAGTTTCCAACTTTTCACTTTAAAAAAAGCTGGAGATCAGATATTAGTAATTAAAAGAAATTTAACTGGCAAAATGCATATTTTGTATTAAAATACAGCCATTAGGTTGTTTACCAGTACAGGCTTTTATAAACATTACCTTACGTAGGATTTTTCTATCTGTGAATTTCTATTTGGATATTCCATTAAACATCAAGTGATTTTGATTGCTTCTAGGAAGATGCTGTTGCAGACTTTGTCCTCTTCAGAATATTGAATTAAAGTTTTGTTCATAATGGCCCTGCTGTCTAGATGTGACTGCTAGGAGTATTTCCAAATCTTCATCAGAAAGAGATCTGAACTCAGTTTTTGGTTGTCTAATCTGGCTGAATTCTACACTCAGCAGTTCTGTGAGCTATTGTTAAGGTGTCAGGCACCACTTGGGATAATTTATTATATTTTAAGCTTTCCTTTACACTTTCAGTTCTCCAACCAAGGACTACTGTACATAAGTTCTTTTCTACTTTCAAAATAGAACTTGCTGGTTCTGGCACCAAAACTGACAGAACTGGTGTCGCAAAACATTTACTGCTTCATCTGTTTATCTATCCTTAATGACACCAAGGAGCACCAGAAACATGTCCACGAAAAATTTAAAATTGGAAAATGGTGCACTGTAATTTGAGGAAATTTGTGCTACCTGAGCTTTATAAGAACCTCATTTTCCAGTTGAAACTTTTGCACGATGCAATTACTTGCAACCACAGACTGCATCCTCACTGAAGAAAAGAACAGAATCTTCTCCTGATTTAGAAAGGTTGTGAGAAAAAATGCCTGCGAAGGGTTAGTTTCTGGGTTTAGTTTACTGTGGAAACCAGTTTACAGAATGGAAGTTGGAAGATTTGAAAACTGTAAGTAAAATAAATTTGCAAATAACATTCTTCGACATACATAGAAGTAATGATCTCAGTACATGGATATGAACTACATTAGATTGAAGAAATATGTTTTGATTTCTGAATGTTAGCATAACATTTAAAAGAAACAAGCAAATTGCTTTTATCAAACCAGGAGAAGGAAATATTGAACAGCCTTACTGCATGAGTAAGGATAACTCACTGTAGAATTAACATGTCTATAATCATCATCATCAGCCATTCTCAATCCACATGATGAAGGCCTCTCCAGCAATTTTCCAGTTCCTTCTGTTTTGTGCAATGGCCATCCATTTACTACTCAAACTCATGAATTTCATCTGTCCATCTCCGTTGTTGTCTTCCAGGTTTTCTTCTAGCTCCTCATGGGTACCATTCTGTTATTCTCTTAGTCCATCTGTCATCATGTCTTCGAGCTGTGTGTCCTGCCTAAGACCATTTTAGTTCTTTAGTTTTGATAAGAATGTCCTTTACTTGAGTTTGCTGCCTAATCCATGTGTTTCTCTTCTTATCTAATAGTCTGATTCCCAATATAATTTGCTCTGTTCTTTGCTGTGTAGTTCTGAGCTTCTCTTCCATTCTTTTGGTGAATGCCCAAGTTTCACTTCCATAAGTCATGGTTGGTTCATTATTTTACGTTTCAGACAAATTGGGATATTGCTCCTCAGTATGTGACTATATTTCCTGAATGCTATCCATCCAAAATTTATTCTTCTCTTGACTTCCAGCCATTTATGATTATTACAGCTAATGACTTGTCGAAGATAAATATATGACTCCACCTTTTCAATTACTGCTCCTTCAATCATATCCCTTTCTGTGGCATACTTGTTCATCATTACTTTTGTTTTAGCCATATTCATCTTTAATCCAAAATCCTTACTAACTCTGCATAACTGATTAAGATTTTCCTCTAATTCTTTGGGATCATGGCTTATGACCACACTGTCATCTGCAAATTGTAAATGGTTTAGGTACTCTCCATTCACATTGATTCCTTTCTGCGACCAGTCTAACCTTCTGAAAGCATACTCAAGGGTAGCAGTAAACAACTTTGGAGATAGTGTGTCTCCTTGTCGAACTCCTTTCTCGATTTTAAATTTCCTACTGTCTTTGTCTAGTCTAATAAAGGAGGTAGCACTCTCATATATTTTCTTAAAAATCATAATATATGGGG